>NW_020955328.1:637078-742179 GCF_003031625.1 Empidonax traillii
GGAGAGAGATCCGGGAATGGGAGAGAGATCCGGGAATGGGAGAGAGATCTGGGAATGGGAGAGAGATCCGGGAATGGGAGATCCGGGATGGGAGAGAGATCCGGGAATGGGAGAGAGATCCGGGAATGGGAGAGAGATCCGGGATGGGAGAGAGATCCGGGATGGCAGAGAGATCCGGGAATGGGAGATCCGGGAATGGGAGAGAGATCCGGGATAGGAGAGAGATCCGGGAATGGGAGAGAGATCCGGGATGGCAGAGAGATCCGGGAATGGGAGATCCGGGATGGGAGAGAGATCCGGGATGGCAGAGATAGCCCGGGGAACGGGAGCGATCCCCGGGACATGGATCCACCACGGCCCCGTAACTGTCCTGTAATCCCAGCCCGGAGCCGATCCCAAATCCATGTACCGCCACAGCACCTTTGTGCTTTAGGAATCCCAAATCACAGGTGGGGATCAAATCACAGAAGACAAAATATAACACTTTATTAAAAATTAGTGTTCCATTTCCATTTAATGCACTGATAAAACACTTAAATCAACACCTAATTAATTACTGCATTAACTAAGTAATTTATCTGTAAGACTGACCCTAAAAAAGTTAGACATAAAAATAAAACAAAGACTGATGCTTTAAGAAAACAACTTGATCACAGAATGTCAATTTAAACAAGATCAGCAGTCATACTCGCTGTCCTCTGGATACAAAATATTATAGAAATCCCAAAGAATCCTTTACTATTATTAAACAAATTAATACAACATCCCTCTGAGGTAGGGGAGGGTTTTTTCACCATTTTATTAGATGAGAAGAAATTACACATATACAGAAAACACCTCCTGCTGTGTGTGCCTGAGGGAGTGACAGAGCTGGAACAGGACTGGTGCCCACTCACCTCCCACAGACACCTCGAATTTGGCTGAGAAGGTTGAATGCCAAGGATTGTCAGAAGACACAATCTAACTGTGTAAGGCAGGGCCTGCTGGGCCAGACCCGTCCAGGTATGTTCATCAGTGTTGCCTGGAGGGAATTGGGTCTGAAAATTAAAACCCCCCAAGGGAAAAGAAAAAAAAAAAAAAAAAAGTCAAACCAAACCCACAGTAAGTACTGCCCATTTCAAATACAGCTCTCAGTGACACCACTGGCCCCTGCAACATCTTCCAGTCCCAGCCAGTTATTCTCTATTTTAACCAAGAAGTGCACAAGATAAAAGTTGCTGGAGTGGAATATTATGGCAGGATAAATGTCTTGCTGTTCCAAAAACTAAATGTCAAGGTGACGGTTAAGCAGTGAGTTTTGTCTCAGCATTCATCAGGAGCTGCTGGCCTGCAGAGCTCTCCCCTCTAACACTGTTGCCCAATTAACACTGATCCTGCATCCCTGTTCCCCAGCAGCCAGTCACTGAGACACCTTCCCTAGAGGAGGACCCAGGCTGTTGGCACAGCAGCCTTCAGTACAGGGTTGGGCAGGGATGGCAGGGAACAGTTTCTATTCATGCCCTCAGTCTGCCTGAATGCTCAAAGCTTTGCTTAAATTCAGGAGCAAAGAGCACAGCGAGTCCTGGAAGAATGCCAGCTAATGCAGTCAGAATTCACACCCTACAAATGAGGCAAAAAGGCCTCTCCTTCCTCCCAAAGGCTACCCCCAAATTCCCAGGCACCTCCTTAACACACCTATTGGTGATGGTCTATATGGAAAGCCACTACAACTCTCAGCTTGCAGACAAACACATCAATCAGAAACCAGGACTGTCCTTATTTGTCTCTTCAGAGCCAGCAGAGAGGACCCTGAGGCAGCACAGCCATCGCTCCCTCGAGCAGCGTGGAGCTCCCTGCAAACCCACCAATGCTGACTCTAAACTGCATCATCCTGCTCAGTGCTGCTGCTTCTCCTTTACACCAGGTCATAAAAGCGTGTTCTAGAACGACTAGAATGCTCCTCTCAAAATAATTCCCAGCCTTTAATCACATAAAGGCTGGTTAAGATGAGAATACAGAGCATGTGTGACATCACAAAATTATCAGAACCTGGTGGTCAGAGACACCACATCCCCAGGCCATGATTTTGGTGCGAGGGACATTCAATAACTCCCTGTGCTGGAGCAGTTCCAGACAAGCAGGACTCTCAAGAGAATCTACAGTGAAATGAAAAGGATATCTGCACATTTTTAAACACATTCATAACTGCTGACACTTCTTACTGATATTCCACATTCCACAAACACCAAAAAGTTCCTTTGCACTTGGTAGAAGATTAATACTAATTGTTTGTTATGGGAGACAGGGACAGAAAACCAACTAAACCAAAACACAAGCTTTTCTCTGCTTCTTACAGTGTAATAATTCACAAGTTAGATCCATTTCGTTAATGACTCCTGAGAGTACAGAAAGCCTCTGGAGTAGCACCTGGATCTGACACTCATTCTTCTTCACACACTCCTTCCCATACCCGTCCTCCCCAGAGAAAATAAATGCAAATATGACAGTTTTAGGCTTATAACTTTTTAACACAGTTTTGCAAGGCTACCAGCATCACTTAATCTGTTAACATTCACTATGATAGTAGCAAGAAAAAAAATAATACAAATCATTTTCCAAGACACAAGTGCCACACGTGGATTTTAAATGGCAGCAGCCTTTGTTACAAGATGGAAAAAGCACAAGAGAATAAACCTAACCCATTAAGTGCAAAGATTCCATCACTGCAGCCTCTGCTGGCGGCTTCAAATTAAATAGCATCAGTGGAGGGAAAAAATTGTAAAAATCCACGTCACACTCTAGCAGAATTAGAGAGAAATACCACAAAAATCTTTGTCAAAACTAAACTCAGCAGCTGTATTTTCCCCTGGCACAACAGAATAACAGCTGGAAAACAAAAACTTACAGAGAGCAATATAAAAGAGAAGAGGTTATTAGGAGTTTTCAAGAGGCCTTTCACACCAAGGCAGGTGCATCTCTGTGCAGTGCTGCTTCCTGAATGCGAGGAGAATGAAGTGAATCCTGCCACGTGTAGAGGCCCGGCCAGGCAAGAAAACCCTGAAAGTTTACAGCCATTACTGTTTTCTTATTAACCCCCAGCAATTCTGTTTTCAAAAACCTAAATGGGTGCAAAGAATCTTTCTGTTCTCTCCCCTGCTTCCAGCACTCCCAAACCGCCTACATCTCAGTTCTGCTTGTGACCTCACTGTATTAATTTGAGATTATTTTCTTGTAGGCCTTTGCAGTACTTTTCTTGAAATCTTACAGGCACTGGTCAAAGCAGTTCAGCACCAACCCTCGTGGGATCTGGAGCTTCCACAACCAAGTACAATATTGGAACACAAAAGCAGCATATCCAACATATCCATCGCTGCCAGTGGACAGCCAGCAGGAATAACCATTAATGACAGTGGGAAAACTGGACTATGCAACCTGGAGCTCAAACATACAAGCAAACATTTAAAAATACAGTAATAGCTTTTCATACTAAACTTGAAGCTGTTCCCAGAGACCCAATTTGCAGAGCAGACTTGACTCCAACCCCCTCAAGTGCCCTGTACAATTAGCACTCAGGATAAAAGTGATTATTTCAGTTTAAAATCCAGTATAAGCCACCTCTCTCCTGTGCCCGAGGCCCCTAGCAGTCTCATGCTAGAACAAGATTTTTAAGGTTGTTCTTCTCTTTCCACTTAAAGTTCTATGGTCTAAAAGGAATTTAAAACACAGAACTTGAATTCACATGATGTAGCCTTATAAAACACTGTTTAGTCTGTACCTCCCCAGCCACTGCAATTTTTCCCCCACTACAGGAGGTAACTAATGTAAAAACAATTCCATGGATTGTCCTTCTTTGTATAAACATGATTTCACTCTCACAAGCCTAAACAAGGGCAACCCTGCCACAATCTGCTCAAGTTTCCTCACTTGAAGTTTCTTCCCTCTCCTACCCATCTCTCCATCTCCCAGGACAAGTCATTACATACACACTTCAACTTTCAAAGACTTCTCATTTTTCACAAGGGGAGGTTGTTTGATGACTTGGGGTGGGAGAAAGCACACGTGCAGTGCACCTGACTGCTGGCAGCTGACTGGCCAGACAACCATTTCTCCTGAGGGTTATCACATGTAGTGTCTGCCAAGAGTAGCCACGTTCAGGTTCTCTCTCCAGTATCTTGATTTAAGCCTGCACGTTCCATTATGCAAGACCCTGAACAGGCAGGTGTCTGGAAAAAGCTTTCCCAGCCGCACCACCTCGCTGCTCACAGGAAGGGGAAACTGGCAAGTTGTTACATAGGAAAGCACCCCCAAACTGAGAACCAGTGTCACAAATCTCCCCGGTCCCCTGGCAGGAAGAGGGGCCGGTCTGTAGGTAAAGCACGTGGTGCAGAACTCACACCTCATTGTCCAAGCCTTTAGTGTCCCTTTGTGCGCAAAATGCCCATTCGCTTGTCCAGGGAGCCAAGATGCCAAACGAAGATCAATCCCCAGAGCCCAGGGGATCCCTCCCTATGCCTGATCCTGCAAGCACACTGAGCCCAGCCCAGCTCAGGCACTAGTGGCCGAGCTGGCGGTCGTCGTAGGTGCTGTATCTCTTCACGTGGATCCGGCGCACTCGGTCGCGCAGCTCGAACCCCTCGTCGTCCTCGCTGTGCGACGCCTGGCTCCGGCTCCGGCTCGTGGCTTCCAGCAGGGAGTTATCAGGAACCCGGGGGGTTTCATACAGTAAGACATTTAGTGTTTCCTCATAAATTCGTGCCTCGGGGAATTCAACCTACAACAGACAGCACACGTCCCGTTCTGATCCGCCCAGGCTAACGTGACTGGAACACAAACCCGCACGTGAAGAGACACTCGAGCCACAGAGACAGAGGTTACAAAGAGGGTAAAACAGAAATGAACAAAGCAGACTAATCCCTGGTAGAGGATTACTCCCACCACCAGGCCACTTCCCTCAGCTCTTCCTTTAGATTGTTCTAGAAAGGAAAACAGTATCTCTGATTCCTAATGCTGAACCCTGGTCACCTTGCCTGCACTACTAGACATCAGAAGTTAAGTCCTAAATTTAGGGAAATTCTGTAGATTCACCATGCTAGCCACTCACTTAAGAGCTGGACTTGATGATCCTTGTGGGTCCCTCCCAGCTCAGAATATTCTGTTTTTCTGGGATTCCGTGATTTCAAACCCATAACAGACAGGTGGGTGAAGCTCCATTACCTTGGTTTGCTTCTTCTCCGTGGCGTACACGATGGAGGTGCAGCAGACCTCGGCCAGCTTGCGGCCCTGCCCGTAGAAGGACCAGCAGCAGATCTCATCCCCTATCACGTCCTTGATGAACAGGACTCTGCCGTTGAACCGCAGAGAGAGCTTGTCGAACAGCTCGATGTTCTTCAGCAGGTTGTCATCTGAGTTACTGAAACACAGCACCAAAAGCAGGAAGGGGATTTCTCAACTGGCCATCTCTGCTCATTTTATATGCTACTTCCCCAGCTGTAAGCACCGATCTAACTGCAGAATGCAAATAAGTAGTGACTCACTGTCATATGCTGCCAAGAAAAGAGGGGTAACAGCCCATTTCAGATACAAATACACTGCTCTGACCCCTGTAAGCAAACACATCAGCCTTTAGAGGTCAAGCTATATAATTAATAACAACAGCACAATGTCCTAAACAGTTACATCAACTATTCACAACACTCCTGACTGACACTCGGGGTGATCAAAGCCCAGCCTCACTGCAGTTCTCTGGCTTGATCACAGCAAAAGAGTCAGTGTGTGCTGGAAGAACACTGCTGTAAGCAAAAAAAAACAACCAAACACAACCCAACCAAACCACAACCAGCCAAGTTAGGCCATCCATCATCTTCCTCCACTCCCACAGTCAAAGGGAAACTTTCCCAGTACAGCAGGAAAAAAACCAGACATACCTGGTGTAGGAGTACTTATTGTTGCTTCTGTTATAAAGCAGCTTAACAACAGGCTGTTGGGAGAGAGAAAAGTAGAAAAGGTAAGTTCTGTGTTTGAATACACTTAGCATAAATTCATAGTTCTGAGGAGCAGTTACTTTCATTGATGACTCAATCAGTCTCTCTTCTTCCTTCGGAGAGGTGATAATAGGGATGCTGCAGACAGGCTCATACAGGTCTTTCTTGTCCTATTTTAAAAAAAGAAGAAAGAGGAAATAAGAGAGAAATGCTAAAGCTAACACTGCTGCTACTGTCTCCTCCAGCCATGTTCCCAAATGCTGTGATGCACGGGAAGCTCTGGGTTGCTATGGTAACCACATAGCTTACCTTGATCTGCAACCCAGAATCACAGCAGAGATTCCTTATGCCCAGAAGGCAGCAGTAATTGAAATATTGGGATGCAGGCGGATGTCCTCAGCTATAGCAAGGACAATCTCTAGTCATATTTGGTTTAAATGGGTTTATTACTGCATCCTTTCTTGAAGAAAAAGATAGAGGGAGTTTGCACAAGTTTTAATCAACTCAACCACTGCAGTGAACTGAACACTTGGCAAAGCAGGGTCTGACAACACAGCGTCAGCCCTTGGGGCACAAAAGTCACAACCAAGCGTGTGCAGGACAAGCTGTGCCCCCAGGTCCCTCTGGCACCAAACTCAGAAAAGCTCAATGGCTAACAGGGAAGCCTCAGAACATTTTGTTTGTAGAAGCCAGATTTTAAATTCTAAACCAGAAGGAAAATTGTCAGTGTGGCTTTGCACTTCTTTCAGTGATACCAGTAGTATGCTGAACCCAGTATGTGAGGTACTCAGTAATTACTGAATTTTGTCCTGCAAGAAATGTTCATTTCACAGTTTTAAGACTAAGTTATATATATATTGTCTCCAGGCTAACCTTAATAAAAAGTTGGAGGCTCAAACCCATTCTGCCTACAGTTATTATCTAGACCATGAAATAATCTGTAAAGGTATCTTGAGTAAATTTTACAGGCAAATCACCCACAAAAAACTTCACAGGCTACTTATGTTCTTACCTGCAGGGCTGCTTGGCACATGTCCACTAAGCCCTGGATGAGATAGTACTTGGCTTCTGCCATCAACTCTTTGATCTCCTGCCTGTGTTTTGGAAGTGCAATTGTGTCATCTCGCAGATAGTTTAAAATTGTTCCGAAGTGCTTCCCACAGCGGTCTATAAGGATCCAGCCTGGAAAATAACCAACACATTCCAGTCACCTCAACCCTAGAGGTAAGAAAAAGCTCCTTGGAGAGGTTAAATAAGCCTGAGGTTTCCTGAAACTGCAAAGGACCCTTCTCCAATTCCACCCAGTAGAAGTCTCTACTGACTTTGAGCAAGCTGAAGCTTGTTCCAGAACAGTCCCTGACAGTGGGACCCCTTTGGTACTGTCTGGACGTTCCCATTGCTTTCCAGCATCCCAAAAGCAGAGCCTTGAGATAAAAACACTCAGCTTCCAGCACAAGACACAAAGATTGCTGCAGGAACCGAACTGCAGTGCTACACTGTGATGCTGGACAGTCAGAAGAGAGAATTCACAAATGCTTGTAACAAGTAGATTTGAGATAAGGTCTGTGGCCTAATAATGAGGATTTGGCACTTTTCCAAACACATCTGCTGCTGCTGTTGGGAGTGCAAGAGAGAGAAGTGTTCTGAAGATGCTAAAAGGCAGACCAGCCCAGAAAACACAGTGTAGGAAAAAAGCTGTTCTAGTCCCCAAAGAGGAGCAAAGAAAACGACAGACACATCGGGGATGCAGCACAGGAAACAGTGGCAGACAGACAGTTCTTGCAGTTTTACATCCCTGAAGTCACATTCCCCAGGAAACAGGATGTCTGACTGCTGCCAAACAATAGCAGCGTAGGATGCACGCAGGCAGAGGACTTAATGCAGTGCCAAACCCTTTCCCATAATGTGGAAAGCGGAAAAAAAAGTGATATTTTGGGATCTAGGTACAGAAAACAACGTAGGAAAGTAAGCTAAACCCCTGCTGGATTCTCACAGCTCCAGCTGAAGAATATGACCCTTGTTTTCCATTCTGGCTGAGGCTCTTATACAAAACTGCTTGTTCTGCTCCCTGTAACGTATCTGGGATTTGTGATGCCAATATCCTGAGTCCAGCCAGAGGTGACAGAGGTGACACACTGCCTGGCTGACCCCTAAACATCGCCACAGCACCGTGAGCCACGGGTGAAACATGCTGCTGGCAGGATGAAAGAAGGAATTTTCAACATAGCAAACCAGGCTATTCTGAGCCTTTAAGCTGAAAACTGCACGTCCCCCCCACGTGCGCAGTTCCAATGATGCCACTGCACGATGTGACAGAAATGACAACCCACAGACTGTCTGTTCAGTGTTTACAACACCACCAACAATCTGCTCAGACACTGTGAGGGCAGGAAAGAGGCCTAGTCCTTCCCTGGTTAATTTTGGTAACAAAAGAGCACATTCCTATAAAGCCAGAGGACCGCTAGCGTCAATGGGAGCGGGCTGCCTAACGTTCCAAGTTATTTTTGGGACATATCCCTACTCTTAACAGAGCGTAGTCGTGATATTTCAAAAACAACTACCAAAACCCAGTTGTTCTACAAAACTGTCAACAGCAACCTCACCTTCCTTGTCTGTGAGCACTTCCATCCTGCCGCTGAACATGGCCTTGAGCATGGTGTCGTGCCTGGTGAGCACCTGCACCGTGGTGTAGTACAGGGAGCCGCCCACGTTGAGCCGCACGTACTTGTTGCCCAGGCTGCCGCCTTTGAAGCTGCCAGCCTTGGGCTTGGGCCCCGCGCTGGGGCACAGGGCGAGGCACGTGTCCCCAGACATGTCCTTCTGGAGGTAGATGACGACCCTGCAGCGCGTGGGCCGGGCGGGCCCCGCCGTGGTGCTGCGGTCACGCGTCTGCCGGCGGGGACGGGCACGGAGCGCTCATCACCTGGGGACAGAGGGGCGGTCAGCACTGACACAGGGGGGCACTGCCAGCACATTCCCAAGGACACAACCACACACACCGTGACAAAACATCGTCGAGCCATTTTTCAGGCGATTCACGCACGACATAATGCAGGTTACGGCTGCACTGCATTTCTGAGTTGGTGAAACTCCCCTGACTTCCTGCAGTTTCCTCTTCAGCCAGCACTGCAAACACCACCCACCACCCGAGGCCAGGCCTAAACAGTGCTGGAATCCATCCCCCCCCGGCTTCCCAAAAGAACACAACTCTCTGGGCAGAGCTGAAACACACTGGAAGAGCTTCCTGCCCCTCCTTCAGCTGGGCTGTGTGTGCACCTCCCTGAGCAGGGTTTGATGATGTTGGTTTGACTCTTAACTGGAGACGCAAATGTCTCTTCAAACACCTCAAAACCGAAAGGCTGGATCATTAACATTCCGTTTCCAGGTAACTCCTTTCATTCGAAACTCTCCTTCCTCTCTCCTGGAACCCTGAACACTCAATGTAGTTTTAAGAAAAAAAAAGTGCAAATACAACTTTTTTACCTATCTTTCTTCAAGTACTTATTTTCTCAAAAAGTTTTTGCTGTTGTTTTTCTTTTTTTTTCTGTTGTTTTTTTCTTTGTTGGTTTTCCTTAAACTCTTTCAGACTACAAATACCTTCCCCTCTCTGTTCTGTGCCTATGACACGAGTGACCTTTAAAATAAATATACCACCTGTTAACTCCATTGTTATTCTTCCTGCAACCTTCTTCTTTCTTACCCCATCTCAGCTTTCAACAGAGAAAAGCCCCACAACCACCCATCAGTACAATGAATTACTTGGCAGCTACAACGGTGTCTTAAAACTGCCCGAGATTGGAAGAACTGCTTAACTTAGACCTAAAATACAACGTTATCCTGCAGTTTCTAATTAATTAATCCATTATTACAACCGAGCAAACGCTACAAGTGATGTCCGTCAAGGAGCTGCGGGGCCTTTGCTGTAAACAGCCCCGAGACCTTTAATTACCCGCTTTGACACGACAGAAAATTCCCCACGTCCCTCCCTCCTGTCCCTGCCCTCCTGCCCCGCGTGGGAGGCGGGAGGGGCAGCGGGACAAGGGTCCCGCGTGGGGAACAGGGAACAGCCCCGCTCGGCCCCGCCGGGAAACGAGCAACGCGACCCCGGGCCGGTCACGGCGGGGCCGGTCACGGACAGGGCCGGTCACGGGCAGGGCCGGTCACGGCGGGGCCGGTCACGGCGGGGCCGGTCACGGTAGGGCCGCTCAGCCCCGCCCGGCCGGGCGGGCGAACGCGGGAGGCCCCGGCGGCGGGAGCCGATCCTGCTCCCGATCCGGCCCCGCTCCCGATCCGGCCCCGACCCGATCCGGCCCCGCTCCCGATCCGGCCCCGCTCCCGGCCCCGCACTCAGCCCCGCACTCACCCCACTGCCGCCCCTCAGCACCGGCCCAGCCGAGCCTCGTCCCGCCCCGGGAAGCGCCGGCCCGGAAGAGCTTCGGCACCTCCCGGCAGGCCCGAGCGGCGGAGGCGGGGCCGGGCCGGGCCCTCGGAAGGGCCGCTCGGAGGGGCTGTCGGTGCTCGGAGCCGTCGCGGGGCTCTGGCAGGGGCCGCTCGGAGGGGCTGTCGGTGCTCGGAGCCGTCGCGGGGCTGTGGCAGGGGCCGCTCGGAGGGGCTGTCGGTGCTCGGAGCCGTCGCGGGGCTCTGGCAGGGGCCGCTCGGAGGGGCTGTCGGTGCTCGGAGCCGTCGCGGGGCTCTGGCAGGGGCCGCTCGGATGGCGCAGGCGGCGCTGGGCGCGGCGGGGCTGCACTTCGACGAGCTGAACAAGCTGCGGGTGCTGGAGCCCGAGGTGGCGGCGCAGACGGCGCAGCTCCGCGAGGAGTGCCGGGCCTTCGTGGACAGTGAGTCCCGCACGGCCCCCGGGCCGCCCCTGCACGCTCCAGGGCTTTCCTCTTTTCTTCCCCTTCTATCTGATTCCGAGGAAAATCTTAAAACGTGGCTGTTTACAGTAAACTCCATAAACATCTAAAAGCTCTACCACGAAGCAGGAGCGTTGCTCCTCTTTAGGGCCGCTCTGCAGCTCTGCACTTGGCAGATACTCTGGTGTCTTCTTTGCAGAAACAGAAGAATTTCAGAAAATAGTGGGCAGCTTGATTGAGCTCGTTGACCAACTGGCCAAAGCTGCAGAAAGTGAAAAGATGAAGGTACTGTGCAGTTAGTTCCTGGGTTCTCGTGTGCTCTGCCCTGCCCCGTGTGAAAAAAACAGCTCTCCCTCCCTTTACAGCAGAAGCAGTTTCCCTGTCAGCATCCTACTGGCATTTCCGTGGGTCTAACTGGGCCTTTTTAATGGACATTAATGTCTAGAAGCCTGTGACATTGTCACATTACTCCTGCATGTCACAGTGCTGCTCTTCCTGCTTGTCAATATTTCTGCATATAAACAGAACCTGTACTTCTCAGTTGCTCCTTTTCCTGGTAGAACTTAGTCCTCAAGAGGCAGGAGAAGCCTGTGGTAGCCACAGCTTGTCTGGACCGGTGACCACGTTGTGTGTCCAGAGGAGTCAGTGACTTTGTTCCCTGTCTGAGGGACACCCCAAAGGCCTCACCCTGCCCAACCCCTCAGGATCACAGTGTCACCCTCCCTTATTGCTGGCATGGCTGGAACACCTCAGAATCGACCTGCTGGGAGGGAAAGGGGCTAAAAAAATCAACAAAACCCCCTCACCACATCCAACCCTCTGCTGCCAGGCCATCGGGGCACGGAACCTGCTGAAGTCGATCACAAAGCAGAGAGAGGCTCAGGAGCAGCAGCTCCAGGCTTTGATAGCCGAGAAAAAGATGCAGCTGGAAAGGTGAGGTTTGTGCTCAGTGCTCCAGGGAGTTGTGCAGGCTGGGAGGGCTCAGGGCTGACCACCTGTGGGACCCTCAGTTGGTTCACAGTCCCACCTACAGCGAAGGTGTGTCCTGCCCAGAGGCCTGGACTGCCCTCCAGGCCCTGCAGTGAACCAAAGCAGGTTCCTCCCTGAGGACTTTGGGGCTGAACAAAGGGAGGCAGCAGGAGGTGGGGCAGTGCAGAACCCTGCACACCTGGACCAGCCTTGTGTCTGGCTGCTCAAGGGCCTTGAGAGCTGCACAGTGTGACTCAGGCAGCTGCTGCTGACAGTGGCAGGTCACACAGGGAGCTCAGCCGCCCTCCCACAGCTTGGGGGGCTGCAGTGACCCCCCTCACACAGCTGGGGGTCTTTGACCATTTTTCTCTTGCAGGTACCGGATCGAGTACGAGACTCTGTGCAAAATCGAAGCGGACCAGAATGAATTCATTGACCAGTTCATTTTCCAGAAATAGAGGATTTTAAGATAAAACCCAGCTCACTTGGGAACTTGACCATTCCAGAATCTTGAGAATTTCAGAAATATGCAATTTCCACTGTGCAGGAGTGCAGATGGTTTGTGCAATGGAGGGGCTTTACCTTGGTGTGAATGTCCCAGCCGTGGCAATAAGGAGGGCTGACAGCTCACAGCTGCACACACTGTTCTGGCCTTTATTTTATACCAGTTTTATACAGTCAGTAGTTCTAATTCAAATTACAGTTGAGTTAATGCTACTGGTGCTCTGTTGTGTCTCTTTTTGAACTTTTCAGCTCTTTCAAAGAAATTGGGAAATAAATTATTGTTCTCAGACTTTCTGGCTGTACCAGAAGTAGTTCCTCCTGCTCTGTTATTTTTCAGCTTAAAGGTTTACAACTCCCTGGGCACTCTCAGTGGTTTTCCACTTTCTTTGTGTCTGTAAAGACACCACACACAAGCAGCAGTAACTTAGATCTACATTGCCCACATTACTCTCTACAGAATTAGAAAAAAGCCACAGAAATTTATGATTTCCAGAATGCATCAATTACAGACACACAAAAAAGCAGAAACTACCTTAGAATTAAGAACTCTGAACTGTTCCTGAGGAGTGTCCATTCAGGAGTGCCATAATATGAGAGCTGAATTCTTTCATGGGCATTATTAAGATGGAAACCATTCCAAGTGTCAGTGACACCAGCGGTACATAACTATACAAACACAAATGTGAACTCAGGCCTCCTGCTGAAGGGCAAACAGATGTGTTTTGTGTCTGTCTTTAGGGAACCCAGTATGGAAATGTGGCTCTTTCCAAAGCCTGGGGAAGGCTTACATTTTACACAGTGAAATCCTGAAATACAAGGGCAGCACCTGAGCAGCTTCACAGGGCCCTGGCACATCTCACCATCCTCCAAGTGTTCTTGCAGATCAACTGAAAAAAAACCCAACCACCCCAGAATTTCTCTCAGTTGTAATTTATGCAGAGATTTACTCTGTGAACTCTCTACCATCTCATGGTCACTGTAAGTTCCTTTCAGCCTTGCCCTGAAAAAGATTAAATGCAGATTATTGCATGTAGTTATTTATTTCCATACTATAAATGATTTCAGGGAAGCGAGAAATTTGCAATTCCTTGTTTACAATTCCTGAAGTACTTCAAAATCCCCTAGGCAATATTTCTCATTTTCAAAGGTAACTTTAAGTATCATAAATCCAGATTTTGGCACATTTACCACTGATCAGACATTTGTAATTAATCAAAATGAAGCAAAGCAAAGGCAGGGAAATTTTAGAGGAAGGGGTGAGGAAGTTGAGAATCAGGATACGATTGGAAATGTTTCAGAAGCACAGCTTTGCAAATCTGGGTGTAATCAGTTGGGGAGTCTGCAGAATATGCTGTTGGAAGACAGATTTCCTACTTAAGTGGTTTCCAAACAGTCATCTTGGAAGGAGGGAACTTGGAAGAACAATACCAGCTGCAGAGTGTGAGTGTGTCCCCTCACAGTCACACGTGGAAGGTCACGAGTCCATCTGCCAGTTGGAGAGGCCCCGCACAGACAGAGCCCCGGGGGCTGCTGGCCCAGCCTCTGGCAGAGCTGTCTGTGGTGGAAGCAGGGCTGTGCACTCAAACCAATTCCATTTTGCCTTGCAGCAGCCAGTGCTCTGGCAGGAGCTGCTGCAGCCAGCACGAGGGGGATGTGTGTCCCAGAGGACTCCGTGAGCGCAGGGTTGGAACCAAATCCAGGACAGGAGTTTTGTGTAAGACTGCCAGAGCAGGCTACTTCCTTTTTCTCTTCTCCACGTGTTTGTAGTGGGGGTTGCAGAGCATGGTGAACAGGATCAGCAGGGGGATCAGCAGGTAGGGCAGGTATATAGAGAGCAGAACGAGACGCTCACGCAGCGTCTGAGGGCCCACGTGCTCGGACTTGGAGAAGTCGTGGAACAGGATATGGGCCAGGATGGCAAACAGAGTGGTGGCTACATGGGTGGAGTAGATAATGGCAGGAGTCCTGATCCACCTGCAACCACCTGCACAGAAACAAAAAGGAAAATGTATTGAAGTATTATTGAAACAAGCAGAATTCCGAGGCTTTTAACTTAACAGAACATTGACTGCTGCCTCTCTGCCAGGGTCAGCCATCAGTCACACTGAATAGGTAGCACAAAAAAACCTAAGTACTAGTAGAACCCAGGAAATTTCTCTCCCTTGATGGAAATTCAGAACAAAGGGGTGATCCTGAAAATTTTGAAGAAACAAAACGAGTACACAGGCTTGACCCAGACCTTTATCTGCCTGGGAAGTGTGCCAAATGTCAAATGCTGATGCTGGTTGCACAAATGGCTGCACCTGACAAGGGCCTGTAGTCACAAGGTTTTGTGTCTGACAGACTTTATTCTGTGCTGCTTTCCCAGGTAAAATCTGCTGTGAGAGTAGCCCAGTGCTCCTGGCACACTCATTGTAAGGGCTGTGACAGCCCAGCCCTCCACAGGGTACATCCCTCAAACTGCTCGGGACTGATCAGGAACCTTCTCTGCTGTTCCAAAAGCAGGTGTCATGCAGAAGAGCTCCCAGGACAAGCCCCTCCTCTGGTTCATACCCACCCTTCAGGAAGGCGTAGGCGGCGACGGGGAAGAACGGCAGCTGGAGAAAGGCTTCGCAGTAGATGAAGGCCTTGAACCACTCTGGGGGCTGCAGCATCATGGGGTCCCTGAAGGCAGTTGCATACTGCTGCAACAGGTCTGTCAGCTTAGGGAAACCAAAACAACACAGTCTGTCACTGAACAGCAACCTCAGCAGGGCAAAGCCTGGGATTCTCAGTTGGATGAAGCCACCAGTGCAGTGGGAGAACGCAGTGATCCCACCTTGGCACACGAGGATTTGTACTGCAGTTTGGGTTTAACAGGGACTGTGTTTATAAAATGAACCCTCTGCATTAAGTCTGTATTAAATTTGCACTACAGGCAATTTTAGGATTACTCCCGCACTAAGTGCAGTTTCCAAAAACCACTCCTGAATTATGATTTCCTATCAGAAAAAAACCCAAACCACAAAAATCTGCTCCTTGACACTGGTAGCTATGATTTTCCTCTCTCTGCCCCTGCTGGTGCCAGCCCAGGGGGGCTCTCTGCCTGACTGAGGGGCGAGCCCCCAGCCCCCCCAGGTCCTGCCCAGCCAAGTGGGCTCTGGGGGCTCCTTCTCCAGGGCTGGAGCCAGGCTGGAGCTCCATCCAAGGATTTGGGCTCAGGGAGTTGCAGTTAAGTTTCCACGACAGAAATGTAAACTCCAGCATGGCTCTGCGTTGGACTTTGAACAGGGAGATATGCATCGGGATCTGCTGGTTAACTATTAATTGAAAGTGGTACCTATATTGGAGGAATTCTCCAGCCATTCTGATGGCAAAAACCACGTCACCAATTGTGAGGCTCAAACAGGAGGTGACAGCCGACCTCACCCTGACGATGAGGGCTGAGCTAATTATCAGCCATACAGCTGTGCTTTCAATTAACTTTATGATGTTTATTGTCTTTTACTATTTCGCTCAAAATCCAGCAAACCAGAGATTTTAACTAATAAATGCGGTCGCTGGGATACCTGCTGCTGCAGCGGCAACAACTCCCTGGCACGTTTTTGGCAGGAATCGGAGGAAAACTCGGGCTCAGAGAGTGCCCAGCAGCAGCCAGGCCCGGGGCACGTGGCACCAGCGCCGCGGGACAGGGGACACTGCGGGGACAGGACGGGCCGGAGGGACAGCGGGACAGGGGACACTGCGGGGACAGGGGACACTGCGGGGACAGGACGGGGTGGCGGCAGCTGTGAGACACCCACCGCCCACCGCGGAGAGGAACACTCCGGTTCCCCGGGGACATCAGAGACCCCCGGCCCGCTCAGCGGGGCCTCCCGGGATGGGGACACGAGCCGGGCACAGCTCTGGGCAGCGGCGCGGTCATAGCGCCCATGGAGCGCCCCGTCCCCATTCCCGTCCCCATTCCCGTCCCCATTCCCGTCCCCATTCCCGCTCCCGTTCCCCTTCCCGCTCCCGTTCCCCTTCCCGCTCCTCCCAATGAATGACCCGGCTGTGATTCATCCCGTGGCAGCAGCCGCGCCGGGATTTCAGCCGCTCCCTCACGCACATTCACCGCAGTTCCTCTCCCCCCTCACATCTCCACAGACGCGGTTCGGCCAAAGCCGCCCCCGACCCCACCAAACCCGCGGATGCTCCGCGCGCGTTCGCGGAACGAGCCCCGGCGCGGCCCCCCGGCCCCACTCACGGCCCGCGGGGGGATCCCGGCGGGCAGCAGCGGCTGCAGGTCGATCAGGGCCGTGATCGGGATGTGCGAGAGGAAGTAAAGGGCGAAGAGCCGCTCCCGCCACCGCGGAGCCGCCGCCATCGCCGGACACGCCCACGCACAGGGACCGCCCCCTGGACACCGGGGACACGCCCCTCGGGGCCGGGCCACGCCCCCGCCACAGCCACATCCCACGGACACAGCCACGCCCTCAGACACAGCCACGCCCCACGGTCACAGCCACGCCCCCAGTCACAGCCACGCCCCACGGTCACAGCCACGCCCCCCGGCTCCCCCGCCCGGCTCTCCCGGTTCCCATTTTCCCGTTTCCCTGTTTCCCATTTTCCCGGTTTCCCATTTTCCCGGTTTCCCATTTTCCCGTTTCCCTGTTTCCCATTTTCCCTGTTTCCCATTTTCCCGGCTCTCCCGTTTCCCATTTTCCCGTTTCCCTGTTTCCCATTTTCCCGGTTTCCCATTTCCCCAGTTTCCCATTTTCCCGGCTCCCCCGGTTTCCCATTTTCCCCGTTTCCCATTTTCCCGGTTTCCCATTTTCCCCGTTTCCCATTTTCCCGGTTTCCCATTTTCTCCGTTTCCCATTTTCCCGGCTCCCCCGGTTCCCATTTTCCCGGTTTCCCATTTTCCCCGTTTCCCATTTTCCCCGTTTCCCATTTTCCCGGTTTCCCATTTTCCCGGCTCCCCCGGTTCCCATTTTCCCGGTTTCCCATTTTCCCGGCTCCCCGTTTCCCGGTTTCCCCATTTCCCGCAGCAGGATCGCAGCGCTGCCGGCACCTCCAGCTCAGCAAGTTCAGCCTCCCCCAGGATCAGGCCGAGGGAGAGGCGAGTCCTGCCCACGAGTCATGTCTGTGCACACGTACACCTGTAAAAATCAGCACCGTGCCCAACCCGGGATGTCACTCGTGTCGGTAATCGTGACTGTAACACTCGACTCTCAAATGCAGGGGGGGGATCAGCAGGAAATAACAAGGCCACCACTGCGGTTTCAAATGTCACATTTAATGTTTTCACCACTGTACTCCAAATCTACATTTTACAAAGTGACCAGCAAGTGTGCCACATTAACTGACCAACCTCTGAGATTTTACCTTTCATACCAGTGTCTTCTGGGGCTCGTTAATTAAACACGTTTCTCATTCAAGTGAATTGAAATGCTTCCGTTGGTTTTATTCTCAGGAGCCTCATAAAAAACAAAGATATTGCACCATCTTTGTTCAGTTATTCAATGTTTGTCTCTTTCACAGCAAATAATTACTTCATTGAAGTTAAAACTTCCAAACATAACTTACTAATAGTCTCCAATTCCAGCTCAGATCACTCTTGTTGAAAATACTCTGCTAAATACAGATAACTTACAATAACTTTAACAGTTAATTGTCCATAACAAACACCACGGTTTCTCTCCAGACCAAGGCTCAAATTTTAAGACCACCCTTTAGTATTCCTTTGTACAGGTGAAAAACAGTCTTCAATTTTCTAGTCTTGTTTTAAATACAAAAGTTGGAAGGGACATTCAAGTTTCAAGTCTCCACACTGAACTTAAAAAAAAAAAAATCATGTGGAGGTAAACAAACCAAGTTGTATACTCCAGGAGGTAGAGGCCTTCAATTTGTGTTCATATATACATATGCACAGAATTCAGTGTTCCAACAGAAAAAGAATTAGCCAAAAAGTAATAAAAGTTATTTACTACTGTGACATTTCAAGACTTCCACAGCTTTGCCTAAAGACACAAACACAATTAACAGAATTCCCTATGTGCTTTTTTTTGTCCTTTTCTCTTTTTTTCTCTCAACTGTCCAGTGCAGGAAAAAGTTCTCACAAAATTTCACAGACCTAAAATGTGCAAGCTAGTTTCTCTCTATACAGCAATGATGTCAGGGATCTCTGAAATTAGCTCATAAATGGAATTATTTACACACATAGAAGATGCATGCTGGGGGGTTTTATGTAAGAAAGAGCAGAAAAACCTCTAATAAAAATAGATTAAATATATATATATATTTATACTGGGTAAGGAAACAGAAGTTTAGTCTCTCCTAGTCACAAACTCATTCTCTCTACTCACAACATTTGATTTTAGAACAGCACACATCACCATCACAGCTCTAGTGAGAAGCTATTTATAGGGTTTGGGCATCAGGGGACGTGGCCACTTCCCGTGGTCACAGCCCCCCAAAGGGACTTCATGATTGGTCGCAGTCAAGTTTTCTGTATTCCTTAGTTTTAGAAAACCCAAAATCTCCAGGAATGGCTCAATATCAAAATGTATGTCTATGTGTTTTACAATCTCACTTCAATTAAAAAAAAAAAAAAAAGGAAAAAAAAAAGAAAAAACCTCCCCGAATTTGGTTCAATCCTGTTTGTTCTGAGCTGAGCCATCACAGCTGCACTAGAATTCATAAAACACGTGCAACTCTGGGTAAAATATTTTCTTCTAAAAGCACAACCACTTTACAAGATTAAAAGTCTAGTACATTTCTAAATATTATTCATATTGTACAAGTAGTGGTTGTTATTTTAAAACTTCATTAGTAAAATTACAGTACAAGCATGATTAACCTCCAGAATTGCAAATCCCAGACTCCAGTGGAAAGCTACATTACATCTTCAGTAGTACGTCGTGCCCCACGTCACTCCCACACCAGCGGAGACGGCGGCATCTCGGAGGGCTGGGCGACCGTGGAGCTGCAATGCAGTGACACAGAAAATCAGTGTTCATTTGCAGTGGCTCACAGACCACAACCTTAGTGCTCGGCTGGGAGGCAAACCAGCAACACAGAACACCCCCAGAGCAACAGTTACCAACCCCGACCACAAATACTGCACCACGGTTTATCTACGTGTTCTCACCCGTGTCGTTCCTTCTGATGCTTTTACAGGGCAGTTCTACAATCACAACTCAAACTGCTGACCTTCCCATTCTCATTTTCAGTCTGACTTCTCTTCTTTTACACAATAATAGTATTTGAAACTTTTGCACATTTTATTTAAATTCTAGAAGAGTTCATATAAATAGTTTACAAGGGGTTTATCCATGGGCCCTTCCTACTCTCAGAGAAAACTGAAAACCTAAAACATTCTGGATGTGCAAATTCTGTACTACTAATAAATGGGAATTAATATCAGATGTGATTACATACAGTTACCTAATAAAGCTCTTAAAAGCAGCAGACTGAGGGTTGATGCAGAGAGGCACTCTGTTTCCTTTCTGCTGTTCCAAAATGAACTGATGAATTATTTCTGTGCACAGGAGAAAAATACAAAACACCACAGCATTAACATTTCTGGCTTCAGTAAAATGCAATGTAGATAAAGCTTCCCTAACTGAGAGTGCATTTTAGTGAGGAGGACAACAGCACACCCAGCCTGAACTCCCACTCACCTTTAACCTGCCGAACAGAACTGAGGTTCTTTTCAAAAGTGTCATCAAATTTGGGATTAGTGATGGGTTCAAAATCACTCGTATAAACTCTTCCAGTGGATGTGGAAAAACAACATTTACACATACAGGTGTGGTATCGCAACCGCCCCTCGTCGAGATACGGGTGAGCTAAGGCATCCTTAGCAGATATCCTTTTGGACTGGAGAGGAGAACAGCAAAGCAAAGAAAAACAGAGAGTTAGGGCACTTGCAGGGGTGTTGAAACCACTCATCGATCAATGCCAGTGGTTTTGTAAAGCCCTGTCAGGCTGTCTGGGAGCTGCAGCAGCTGCCACTAGAGGGGAGCTGAGGCTCAGGAACCAGCCTGGCTGGGATGGCACCACCCTCCTGTGCCACGGCTGCCCACGGCAGGCTCAGAAACACGACTTCCAAGAGTTATTTTCTCCAGATAAACTTACAATTATGTCTCCTACAATAAATCAAAACAAGCTGGAATAACAGCATTCTGAGTGTTGAGGGAGTTGGAAAGGAAACTTTAAGGTTTTTTATACAGAAATCGTGATTTAACATTGCCATGGTTCTGTTCAGCAAAGCAATCTTAAGGTTGAAAAATAAACTCCAAAGCCAGTGCCTTCTGAGTGCTTCATTAGCCCCAGCCTCCTCCTTTGCACTGCAGTCACTGTCTGGTTTTTATTTGCAATACTGGGGGGGGGGGTGTCTGTGGGAATGAAGTAATTAAAATTATCAGTTCTGGTATCAGATTTTCTAATGACAATTCTCTATAGTATCCCTAGAGATGAAATCCAAAATTCACAGAACCACATTTTTATTATAAAAACAGTGGAAAAATGATCCTGTTCTGTGACTGGGGATGCAGGAGGAATTTTCTGTGTGTTGCAAGACCAGGAACACCCCCGTGTCCCTAATTAGAACTGCATCAAAGTAGCTGATGTTCTGCTACCTACACCCAGCTCGGAAAAGAGCATGAGTCACACACACCCTCACCCGTCAGCAGCTTCCTTCACAAGACCACTCGGCTTTAAATGTGAAACCCCCATTCCAGGGGGGATTAATTGGCTGGTTATGACATTTTTACATCTTTTACAGACCAAAAGTACTGCAATGCCATGCAGAAGGAAACCAGTTAAAGCAGTCCTTGATTTAAAACAGCCATTTAGATATCAGACAACAAAAAACTGTTCAAACCAAAAGTATTTGAGATAATTTTCAGTCATACTTACTGGATCAAAGACCAACATCCTGCAAAGGAGATGAACTGCTTCATGTGTAGCTTGACTGGAGAGTGTATATAGGACAGGAAGGGATGGCTGTAGGGGGAATGGGAGGAAGAGAAGCACAGAGTGTCCTGTCAGATCCATCAGCAAGAAAACCCTGTTCAGCACACGCCATTCCGTAGCCATCAAGGACAAACTCCTTGTTAAAGAGGACACACGGTACCCAACGCTTTCCAGCCCGACAGTAATCACCATCACAAAACTCAGCAACTGCAGCAAAGATCTAATTGATCATTTTGTCCCTTAGTGCAGATGTAATCCCTGGACAAACTTATAGTTAATTTTTCTAACAGACACCACTCATCACTCCCAGCTGTAGCTGCTCAGGGGTTTGATTAACCCCATCATTTCCAGTAGTTCATTTTTCTGATCTCAGTTTCTCCCAAATCATAGATTACTTTGTTTTTCCTTGCCCAGGCAATCCACAGCTGACTGACAGTGGCAGAAGGACTGTACTGGATGTCACAGTTGCTGTAAATTTCCCAGTATAAATGACAATTACACCTCCACAGTGACATCAGCCTACGTTAACCCTGAACTACCATATGCAGCCCTGAGCACCTCTCAGCCTTGGTTTCTGAGGGCAGCCTATGGAATATGAAGCTGAAATATTTGGTAACTTCACCTGATTTTTCTAAGTACTATCTACACAAAAAAGCACTGTGGGCCAAGCGCTGTGATTACCCAGGTTTCATCCATATGCCAGAGCAGAAAACCACTATTACATTCCTTACTTATGGAAGCTGTTGCATCCAATACAAATGAAGGACTCTTGTTTTTGGCTCCATTTATGGCCCTTGTCAGCAGCCTGTCCTGCCACCCCAGAAGCATGGAGACATGGCTGGAGACAGCTCTTGGGGACAGCAGTGTCTCAGCCAGAGCTGGGGCAGCCCTGCAGGAGCACTGGAAAATGGAACTGCACTGGGATGTAACTGCCATGGGATCAGGGGTCAGCCTGTCAGCAAGCAAGGAGCATCCTCTTCCTGGCCTCTCCCAGAGCAGAGGGCAGGAGCAGGACAGCCAGGGTTGGATTCCAAGGTTTTCCTGGGAGAAGGACAGCCCATCCCACCAGGGACAGCTGCACAACTCCCTGACCCCCAGTCTGAAGGGAAACTTTCAAACCCCCAGGTGATAGAGAGGTGTGTGGAGTATGGAAATGCCCATTCTGCCAGCACACAGTGTGGTGGGGGTTTAATCAGAACCTTCACACATTAAGCTATTTTTACCAGGAGCAGCAAAACGCTTCACCCTCCCCTCCCACTGCACTCACCTACGGCGAGTAAAAATAGTTGGTGTGACAAAGTAATCGCCTGTATCTAACTTGAGTTTCTCTCCCTATTAGTCTAATTAAGAAACTGGTAACTTTAACTGTTTATAACCACAGAGAGGTCCATTTCAGGATACAAAGAGCCAGGAATTTGCATTCAAACATGAAGTTTGCTTCAAGCTGAAACCAGAGAAATATCATTAATCACCTGGATGCTCTGTATCCCCTAGTTGAGCACACCATCTCCAGAGACTGCTCAGCTCCTGTGGCAATCCATGGAAAATGAACCTTGTTTTCCCCAGCTGACACAGAACTAACTCTTAGAGTGTATTTCCTACAACTTCATGGCCAAAGGACATTTTATCTGTAGTGGAAACTTTTTATAACATTACACCTCACTTGCTTTTTAGTATTCCCATCATTCTGTGGGTCATGAGACACTGGGTTTCAGAGTTACAACTGTTGTAGCACATGGCAGCAGAAAAATATACTTGATTTGTTTTAAAACTGGTAGAGAAAGTCTGTAGGAAATCCTCCTATTATTAATTCTCAAAGAAAAAAATCCTGTCATGAAATGGAATAGAGACAACTTGATGTAATGAATCCAAACTGCCAAGGAGGCAGAACTCCCACATGTCAATAATAAAGCAGAATATACATGCAGTGCTCATTTCTATGGTAACTACTATTGTGGTGAACAGACATGTGAGAAATTACTTCAACATGCAGAAAATAAAGATGCAAACTTAACTACTGGCAAGATCTGATGTACAGGTCAATAATTCTGTAATTTTTACTAACAACCATAAAAATGACCATATTGGATGGCCACACAGCTCTATCCCTGCAGTAGGGATGCCTGCACAAGCATTTCTTTGTGTCTATTAACAGCATTTGCACTTTGTATTGCGCAGTCAGAACAAAGACAACATGCTGCCTTTTTTCTCTGCTTTGCTTGTTGTCTTTTTTTAAATTAACTTTTACTTCAGTTGTGTTGTGTGCTCTGTCTCAGCCTTCAGTCTCTTGCAGCTCAGGTCACCAGACAGGTGTGCAGGGACCCTCTGGGGCTGAGGTTCTGCCCTCAGCTCTGGGGGACAAGTTCCACCTCTAACACTCCTGATCCTGGCAGTGTGGGACCCCTCGGGGCTCTCTGATTATACTGCCAATTTTCATTTATTTTCATTTATGTCTCTTGACAATACTATCACTTAAATTTAACATCTTCATTCAAAATAGCTATCAAAGCACTGTCACTTCAGAAAGGGAGACTTTCACCTGTGTCATCGAGTCAAACACTGCACTGAAGGCAGAACCCAGAAATGCACTTCAGTAGTGAAAACCCACCCTGTCTTCACAGCAGTTGGACTAATTACACCACTAACCCACGTCACTGCAGCACCCACTGCTGGTAAATTAACCCTGGTTAACAGGCAGAGACAGCTCTGAGACCGAATATCCAAACTAAGTATTTACAACCAACAGGCCCTGAGAATCTCCCGAGGTGTGAAACACTGTGGTGCTGCAGCAGGAGCCTGCACAGAGGAACTGTGACGCCTGCAGGGTTCCCTGGCCCCAGTGCCCCACCCAGCCCTGGCTGTACCTGTTTATGAGGACCCCTGAGTATGTGTGCCTTGGCGCCTTCACAAGCCGTCCTCATCGCCTCCAGCGACGGCGTGCCCAGCAGGTCTGTGATCAGATCCAGCTGCAGGAGAGAGCACACGCTGTCAGGCAGTGCTAATGCACTTCCCCAGCACACCACGCTCCCAAGCTAACACAGAACACATTTAAGGTATGGATCAGTCCAAACCCACTACTTTGCAGAGAGCAAATCACAGATATTACTGCACACTTTTAGTAGATCAACATATGTAATCTCACAAGTTTAATGCTATGTGCCTTCTAATCTACAGATGAACCAGCAACACTGAAGATGCACATTTTTATGTCCATCTTGTTCCTTCTCTTAGACATGTAAATGCATCCATCTCTAATACCTTGCTGCAGACCTTTTCTATCTACTGTAAATGTACCACTTCGAGGTGATCAGAGGTAGACTGGTGATTAATGTGTACTACATTAACTTCCTTACTGTTGGAACAACGCTGAAAGGGGAACACGAGGATACCTGCTGGATGGGACTCTGTGCCTGAAACAATATCCTTCGCCCAAGCAACTCTGCAAAGATGCAGCCAACAGACCAGATGTCGATGGCATTGCTGTAGTGCCGGCTGCCCATCAGGATCTCCGGAGCGCGGTAATACTGAGTGACAACTTCCTGAGTCATGTGCCGGGATTCGTCTAACTCTTCCACCCTGGCCAATCCAAAATCACAAATCTAAATTGAGAAGGTAAATAAAAAAATTAAAATAACCAAAACACTTCCTGCAGTTCAAATAGGTAACCTTCTGGGAACGAGGCAGGGAATCCCAAACAGCACTCAAACACATCAGATCATCTGCTGTGCCAGGGGAAAGGGGCACAGCAGAAAGTTAGCTTACTTTATTCCACAGTCATTTAACCTGTCTACAATTTGATGTGAAATCACAGTTCATTTTGAGTTGGCATTACAGTATTTATAAATACTATTTATAATAGTATTTTTGCGCTACAAAAATCCAACCTCTGGGTACAGAGCATTTCAACCCAAACAAACTTCGTTTGTTCACGATACACCTCTAAATGTTAAAGATTCAGCCTTCCACTCACTCTCACTTGGAGAATTGTTAAAAATCCCTTGAACCAGAGTGGTTAAGAGTAGAGACCAAAATTTCCCAATTAGAATGCTGAGCAAATCCCCGTAAACACCGAATTTTTACGTTTGACACAGCTGTACAACACACCTGAGTCCTCCAGAACTCCTCATGCCTGAGAAGTTAATGGAAGTGTCTCGGGCTTTCAGTGTCATCTTCCTCTGAGGAGAACACGGACACAAACACCCCCAGAGCCCCTGACACTGGGGACACCCCCAATCCCCTGACACTGGGGACACTCCAGAGCCCCTGACACTGGGGACACCCAGAGCCCCTGACAATGGGGACACCCCAGAGCCCCTGACACTGGGGACACCCCCGAGCCCCTGACACTGGGGACACCCCAGAGCCCCTGACACTGGGGACACCCAGAGCCCCTGACACTGGGGACACCCCCAATCCCCTGACAGTGGGGACACCCCAGAGCCCCTGACACTGGGGACACCCAGAGCCCCTGACACTGGGGACACTCCAGAGCCCCCCGCCCCTCCCAGCCACCAGGCACAGGAGATCCCACACAAGTCTCTCTTGCTTTCAGAGATTTAGGGAGAAAAGCAGAAAGGAAGATGTTTATTTATAATTTTTTAAGATCTGTGGGATTTTTTCCTTTTAAGTTGACTTTCAGGCTAAGTGTTCACATCAAATGTTTTTTGTTTAAAAAATTAACAACTGCTCCATAACAACCAGCACATACACAGGGACATCTTCAATAAATGTAAGTAGCACCTTAAGGACACAGTTGCTGTTCACAAGTAGGTTCCCTGGTTTAATGTCTCGATGTAAAATGCCGGCAGAATGTAGATATTTCAGACCTGAAATATTAAAGCAAATTAAAATAAATAATTATTTTCCTTTTAAAAGAAGTTTAGGGCTGCCAACAGTTTCCTGGCAACTCCTCATCAGCAAAGACTTTGCCTGTGGCTCAGTTTTTAATACGACTCTAACTTGTAGTCTCTAGTGCATACTCAGTCACTTAGTGAGAGGATAAAATTTTGGAGTATATAAACTAGAGAGAGCAAGGAATTTATGTATCCTTTTTTAAAAGAAAAAAAATCAAACCCAAACCACCCCCCCCCCCAAAAAAAAAAAACAACCAAAAACAAATCAAAAGCAAAACATCATCGCCCTGCTCGTGGCATGAATACTCTGCTAATCCTCTCACTGGAATTTTGGCATACACCTCTTACTGCTCTGCTTTTCAGTAAAAATTTTGACCTGCAGTGGGTACAGTTACACATATTTCCCGACTTGGCTCAGTCTAGGTGTCCCTTCTGTGCCTTGATTCTAAAAGCAGGACTCTTCTTTCCCCTGACTATGCTGGAAGGCAGCAGGGCTGCCCTGCTCTTGCAGCTACAGAGATTCATGCTTGCTGTTTATTCAACTTACTCAAGACGAGGATGCCCTAAGAATAAACATTAAGAAACAGAAAAAAATACTACTACTATGGAATTTTCTTTACATTTACAAGAAGAAAAGTTACCTCTTAAAATCTGGTAAAGAAAAACTTTGACATGATCCGAGCTGAGTGGCTGAGGAGAGACGATAATCTTATGGAGGTCACTCTGCATCAACTCAGTAACAACATATCTGCAGGTTATGGGTTAAGGAAAAGCAGAACGGCCGGCACAGAAGCTCTTGAAACTTTTACTAACTCCTACTTATTTGGCCTCTTACAGGTCAGAACTACTGAGTTAAAGAGGATAAAGCTGCTTCAGAGGTGAAGTCTCCAAACTCTGACAAGAATGAAAATAAAAAAGGAGTTGTGGAAGAAAACAGATTAGACAGCCACAGTGTTTGCATTCAGGTAGTTGTACAAAGCTATTCCAAAGCCAAATTACAACTCAGAAAACAGAACAAAAAAAGTTGATATAATTAATGGCATCTGGAAACATTTAAACTTTTCCTGAAGGTTGGTTAGACACAAATTCCCACAACTACAGGACCCTCCTCACAGTGGTCACACATCAACAGTTCCAGCAGCCCAGGGAGCAGCTGCCAGTCCGTGGAGTTGTTATCCCAAGCACCTTCAGGAGGGTCCCAGTCAGGAATGTGGAGTTTTGAAAATCCACCCACTTCCCTACATGTACCCAGGGCCCATCCTTTCACCTGCCCAAGCATCGTATGCACCTGCACACAAATCCCAATCAGAACTGCCTGGAGTTGTGACAGAAATCGTCACAATAAACACTGGGGCACTGCAGGCATTCATTAAAATAACCCCAGCTCAGTTCAGCAGTCACATTTCAAACAGGAGTCTCTGATACTATTACATTTGTGGCTGAAGGAGGTAAAGTGTTAAACTCTACAGAAAGGTATCAAATGTCCATTTTCTTTCATTTCTACCTAATCAATGTTCCACTTCCATCTGTTGCTCTGCCAACCCTCTCCAGCCAAATCCCCATTGGCCAAACCGTTCAGCTGCCATCAGCACACCACACAAAAATTCATTTTATAAATTAAATATTGCCAACTTTTTGAGGGAGAAAAATTAAAATTGCATTCATAAAGAATTCATAAAGAAAAAACCCATCCCTGCAGCACCATAATTTGTAATCCTCTAATTTTTCTTTTCCTTTAGCAAAGACTCTCTTAAATATTTATGCCAGGCTTTTAAAATTTGGGGTTTACCTTATAGCTGCAACAAATCCTTACATTCAATTTAATGCAAAATATTTTTAAAAACCCAAAAGCATTACTCTGCACTTTATTATGATAAGATTTTTGTTTTGCCACGCCACAAATCCTCCTAAATCTCAATCCCGAGCATAATGTCTCCCAGATGTCTCAACTAGTTGCCATGCCAACTAAAGCAGCTTAAATTAAATGAGGGCCTGAAATGGCACCTGCACCACTCCAGGTCTGGGGCGCATTAAATAAAGCTCTTGACAGGGCTCAGAGGTGCCATTAACCCCGAGAGCAGCGATCTGATTATTGTCTCTGGATGATTTGATGAGGGCTCTGAGGATGTTCTGTCTGTGACAAACGGGGCCAGCTTCCCCCAGCCACTGCTGCAAGTGTTCAGCAGCCACCAACCCAACCCCGGTGGGATTGCAGCCCCCTGCTCACACAGGACCCTGCCCTCAGCCCACCAACCCAACCCCGGTGGGATTGCAGCCCCCTGCTCACACAGGACCCTGCCCTCAGCCCACCCACCCACCACCACCGGGGCTGGGACACGCAGCCACTGCCAGGGGAAAACTGCTCCTGACAGCAGCAATTACTTAAGCAGCTGTATAAAATTAGAACTACAAATGTACCAGTTTGCTTCAGAGTAATTATCAAAGCAAAGGCACAAAAGAACTTCACTTGCTCCACTGGCTGGGACCTGCTGAGTTGGTAAATCTGATAAAGTGACGGGTACGTTCTGGAAGGGGATGAAGTGCCCTTGGTGATGTGGTGCTCTCAGCATGGCTTGGACCCTTCTTTGTTCCACCCCTGCACACCTCAGAACTCAGCTGTACGGCCCCACAAACTAATCCTGTTCAGCTGGACCAGGGAACCCTCCCCAAGGGCACACAGGCTGCTGGTCCCAACAGCGCTGTCCCTGTCCCTCTCACTGCCTGCAGGAACCACATCCTGCCTTGGTCCTCCCTGCCCTCCTCCACCCTACAAATATGAGGGATTTACTCCCTAATCCACCAGAAAATAGTTCTTTCACCTCTTCATGAGATCAGTGGGCAGGAATTGCCGCCCACCTTTGCTTTTACTGGTGTTAAAATCTTTCCCAGTCACTCTAACAGACTGATAAAAGTGGTGTCTTTTCAGCTGCTTCTGATACTCATTTTAAGGGGAAAAGTTTTCCAGAAGTTCCTATAGAAACTCTGAATAACATCCATGGATTTTCAGTTGCTGAATTCAGTATTACAATCTGTGGAAGACTTCGTAATTGCAAAAAAAAGCTGTAAACCACAGAATCATTTAGGGTGGAAAAGACCTTTAAGATCAGAGTCCAACCATGAACCTAATGCTGCCAAGTCAGTTCAGTCAAGAACTAACAGTGACGTTCACTGTAATGAAAGGATTTTTAGGTGCTCTACAAAGATCCAGCAGTATGGTCCCTTATGTATTCGTTTTTGTCTTAGGTGATATTGGCAAAAATATCAACACCCTGTAAGAGTCTAAATGCTCACAAATATTTTCAATCTAAAATCTCATTAAAAATTCAAATTATATCTCAAACTAAGAGTTTGCAAAGAATTTTCATTCTAAAACAAAAATCTCACTAGATTAAACTTCTTTTATTCATCACCAGTTTCCTAAGAAATCTTTTAATTTATCATTAAAATTTTAAGTTGGTTTTATAATTAGTTCTCTTTAAAAAACACACTTTGCAATTCCTGCTGGTACCTGCGAGGTGCTGAATAATTTAAAGGAACTGTACCAGCTCATTTGCAACACATCATTCATATCATTTTAGTCATTCTTTTATTATATTTTTCCCCTAAAAAGGACACTGTAACTCCTTAGGTAGAAGAAAGGAAATCCTAGAGTAGCAGCTTCAGCTCTTCACACTTTTGTCACTGCTCAGCATATCATACTGTAGAAATGGAATGTCCCCATGACACCTCCAGAGTTTAGGAACTCTACTGGTGGATCAACAAAAGAAGTTTTTACAGCTACACCCTCAAATATGGGACATCGTTACCTGATCTTCTTCAAACCAATCTGAAGTAAGTTCTCCTTATACTACAGTAAGCAGAAATACAGGCAATTAAAAATGCACTATAAATCAAAACACCTATTGATTCATTCTTTTAAGGAATTCAGGGGTCCTTAGCACACTTAGTGCAACTATTTCAAAAGAAAAGAGAAAGAAGACTGCACAAAGCAAATAGTCTTCTATTACCAACATCAGAGTTGAGAAATCAAACCTAATATAAAAAAAGGACAACCCTATAAAATACTAGTCAGAATGATTTAAAATCAGTTACCCATGAAGGAAACTAACATTTTGCTTTCATATTCAAAACTTGGCAGTAGCTAAGCTCATAAAAATAAGCTTATCCCATTTAAATATTCTTGATTGTACAATTACACAGAAGGAGTAATCCTTAACCTAGATCTGATTTATAACTCATATGACTTGTTGTAAATGAGGGCACTGAACTAGTGCACATAACCAAACTCCAGTTTTTGAACACTACTTATATGCTCTTTACGTGAAAGAAATATCAAAGCAAAATTTAGGAGCTTTATCCAAATTCACATGAAAAAGCCCCTGTACAGCACAGCAATACTCTGGATCAACTAATGTGCTTGTCCACCAGTAAACTGTGCTGTACTTTGGTTAGAACCATCAAGTTGATTATACCTACTTTCTTCACAAATCAATTCAAGGTATTATATAAATAGATCAAACCATATTTCACAAAGTTCAGGTTATCTAAAAATAATGAGAATTTCTCACCCATTAATTTAAAAGTGGGTCACACAAAAAAGGAGGTAAGACCCACCAGTAATTAAAACCAATCTGCCCAAGTCTAACCACAGGAGCAAGAGAGAACTCCTCTTCCCACCAGAGTCAGAGCCCACTCAGTTCCAGGACTCGCTTTTCAGTACTTTAGAAAGCAGAAATTCCCAACCTCACAAATAGAAAAGAACCCAAAGTTTGAAAAGGAAAAAAAAAAAACCAACCCAAAAGGTGATATTCCCGTGTCAAGTTTCTTACTCAGGTTCAGTGCAGGAACACAGCTCCCCACAGGCTGCAGGAACACGAGCACCAGGGACACGTTCCACAGCACAAACAGCTCTGGGCAAGCTTTCCTGACCGACACAGAGCCTGACCCAGCGGAGACACAGCCCTGCTGCTCCTGAAACCTCTCTCCAAAGTCATGGCTTCAAAGCCTGGACTCTCTGACAACACCACCAAGTATTTTAAGGTGCTAATAACTGAGAGGAGGTTAATTACTGGGTATAGTTCTCAAAGAAACATCTGGGGGGAATCCCCACCAGGAGCAGCAGGAGCTGCTGGTAAATCCCACAGTCCCTGCACGTTCTGGCTCTTGCACAGTCAAAGCTTTGGGTCAGCCCTGCACCATTTCACCTCCAAGGTTAGCAACAGCCCAGAGCTCTGGATTCACTTCAAACCAACTGTTCAGATACAGGCTCCAGGGTTCTGCAGTTCCACTTCACAGGTCCCACCAACCACTGGCAGTTTCTAAGCTAATGAAAATCACACATACCTCAATTAAGATGCTCTATTTTTATATTTAGGATACATTTCTTCAAAATAGTCAATGTGTGGAGGCTGGAGGATGTCGAGGGCAGAGAGTACCTAGGAAACACCACACTAGGTCAAGGCCTGTTCCAGCCAAACAAAATAAATCCCTTTCAAAAAGACAGTCAGGCTGCACCTTTCTTATCTGACTTTGCTTTATTCTGCCCCACAAACAGAGCAGTGTTCTGTCTCACCAGGTATGAGAGCAATAAACTCCAGCACAGGGCAGAGGGCGATGGAGTATGAAATATCTAAGCACTGAAAGTGTGCCCAGCTGGCACAGCTCTGGGCAGCCTGACTGTGACCTAAGCCCTGAAATAAGATTGGGCAGAACTGCATTGACTGTGTATTTGCAAACGTTTTGGAAGGGCAATTATGAATATCTTTAGATTCTTGATAATTTCTTTTTTATATTAGCAGTAATATCTGAGTTTCCAGAAAAGCTGGTAACTTAAAATTAGATTTAGAGAGCTCTTAAAGCATTTTAGATATTCTACAACTTAAAAGAAAACACACTTCTGTTACAGAGCTCCATTTTACATTTAGGTTTTATCAAAGATTTCAAAATTGCTTTGAATTTACTTACATTGTCATGCTTAAAAAAACACAACATCTTCAACTCCCGGAAGACCCTTTTGCAAGAGACCAAATTTTGGAAGACGTTGGGCATCTTTTTGAGTGCAACTCTCTTTCCATCTCGTGGATCTGTTACTGACCTGCAGAATAAAAGATTTAGAGCATCACTTACTCCTGCTAGACAATTTTTCTAGAAAAGTAAAGAATATTATAGAGTTCTTGTCATTCTCAGCTCAGAAGGGAGTCAAAACAGGGTGAAGACAACTCTAGAGAAGAAAGCATTAATCCAAGGGCATTGAGCACCGTCCACAGAGCCTGAGTCCATCAGTCTGATCCCTCCTCTGTCAGAGCACACACCCCCAGCCACCTCAGAGGCTCTTCAGTGGTCAGGCTCACACAGCCCAGTGTCTGCTGCTTTGTTCTTCCTCTCCCAAGAGGGAAAAACGTTCTGACAGAACACTGGCAAGTGTAAGACTATTTAATGGTCTATAACCAAATCACCTCACATCTGGAGAAGCAACAGCACATGGTATCTAAGTTTTCACATATGTAAAACAGGTGTAATACTGGTCTTTCTCCCACAGAACTTATGGGATACAAGTATAGTAGCTCAGAAATTATAAGGTGCTTTTCACATGGCAAGTATTTTAATTTAAAATAATTAGATTCTGAAAATAGAATTTTATAATGAGAACCATAAAACTAGAGCAAGGAGATTATGGTGCCTCAATTCCCAATCCCAGTTTTTAAGGTGAGCTTCTCAAACCTCACTACAGAACAGAGTATATGCATATTTTTACTGGGATGACCGAAATAACTTTAATCTCAGTGTAATGCTGAACCCAAAGAAGAATCTACACCCAGCTGTGTATCCCAATGACTACACTGTCCTTAAAAAGTGTCTGGCTTTTCTATCTCTCGTGCAGTTCCTCTACAGTGGACACCCAAGGTGGCTTCTTCTGTCTCACATCCATGTTGTCTTTAATATCTAAGTAAAAAATCAGACTGGAGTATTCAACTATCCACCTCAGCTCCAAGTGCCACATCTGATTCCAAAACACAGACCAACTCAGTCGGGCCCAACACCTGGTCCAGACACCTGTTAACAGCTGCTGCACATCTGTATTCCTATCAGGGGGCAGGGGGGACCTGGGAAAGGTGGTATCAGACTCTTTGTATGGAGGGAAACGGCTCAAAGCGACCTGAAAAGGTCTGCTATTCCAGGATATATTTCCTATTCCCTCCAGGACCTTTGCCTCTGCTCACCCAGCTCTGCACTCACACTGAAAGGTCCCTCACAGCACATGGGGATGGCACTCCGAGGCCATGGGGGACCTCGGGAACACCCCTGCAACACAAGGTTATTATTCTTCATCACCAGTTAGCACATTTTGGGCTGGCCTGGGGCTTTAGGGTCCAGCAGAGGCAGAGTCTGAAGGACACAGACACTCAGTGGGGCCGGGCCAGGCAGTGGCTCATAAATTCATACCAATCTGATCCCAGCATGAGCTCAGAGCTCCCACGGCTCACAAGGTCAAGCACCACTGAGCAGCTAATTAGTGGTGTTTTCTCTTTAGGAGGCAGCAATTTCTGGCCCCCACCAAGCTTTACCAGCTTTAAAGGGGGAAAAAAAGGGCAGCAAGACACCAAACCTCTGACCTGCTAAAGTCAAGCTAAAAGCTGCTGTGTCCTGGGAATTAAATAGATATCATTAAATAGAAATACTTGCTCCAAAACCAAAGGTGTAAAATTTCATTCATAAAGCTCCTCCCTGAAGACACTGCAGATGGCACTGATTCACTCTCTTCCCTGTTGGAGCTGACCACACACCCACAGCTGCTGCCAGGAGGAGTCCATGGACCAGGAATTCCAGCAGAGGATCCCAAGGATCACACACGGAGGTGTCACAGGTGTGAGCCCCAGACACTCCCTCACAAAGGAGGTGATGCCCAGGCAGAACACCAGCACGTTCTGTCTGACAGCACAGTCACGAGAGCTGAATGACTATCTTGGCTGTAAAAACACGACCCTCAAACTCCTCAGCATTTATTTTATGCTGTATTATGGTATATTTAGGGCACACTGCATTTCCAGGCAAGGTCTGAACTGATTGCATTATTTTACAAGACCAGAAGTACTCCTTTGCCATTGTCCAAACCGAGGGAAACGTTAAAATTCACAATAGCAGTGGAGCAAGACTGCAAAAGTAATATATTCAAAGTTAAAAATCCAAATCCAATTCATAGAAAGTAATTTCTGGAGTTCCCGTAGACAAATACAAACCAGACAGTTTGAAGTGGAGGTCACTGCAAAACAATACCTAAAATGGGATTTTTGGTGGACTCATTTTCTGCAGCTGTTCTGCTACAAAATGATGGTGGCTGCATAAAACACAAGAATCAACAGTCAGCTTTTACCAAAACCAGTTCAGATTGAAACTGAATTTTGGGACGTGGAATTTGACCATCTACAGCTGAGTAAGTTCATATCTGCTGTGCAGAGAGCCATGAGGCAGTTTACAGTTGCCTTAATTAAAGTTCTCATATCAATGCTAATTACACACGAATAGTAATACAATCTGCATAACCTTTTTTTTTCCCCTATTGATTTAGTCTGAACTTTGTCTAACCCCCTTCCTAATTCCTTTATCAAAATTTTTACAAAGGAAAACATTTTAAAATAAACATTATCTCGGAGAGCTTGTATGTAGAGGAAAATATTTGCTGCATGCCTGAAAATTCTTCCAGCCACTACCCCCAAAAATATGAGCGGATATCCATCTTCTTCTCTCTGACTGAAGGCAGAGAGTCAAAGATTTTGAGCTCAGATCCCCCAATTTCTGAGATTTTCCTGATGCTGAGCTTCACTTAAGAAAACTGTCAGCGCTTTGTACCTCCAAGTACCAGACCTCTTTAGTTTTGTTTAGACATTTATCTGGGAATACAAAATTGTGTTCAGTCAGAACATAACCAGGCACCTGACCCCAGGGATCAGCGTCCTGTGGACTCTCACCCTCCTCCCATGGACAGAGCTGTCCTGCTGCCTCCTCAGGGAGAGGGAAAGGTTTCATAAAACAGTTGGTCTTTAATCAAATAACACAGAAGTCTGATTTATGTCAACAGCTGCCACAGATTTACTGATGCTCTTTTTTTCTAGTTGTGGGACCCTTTTTAAGACTCAAAAATTGCTGCCCACGTTGCAGAGCTGTTGAAGTTGCCCTCAGCTGTGCACCCAGGCTTGGCATGGCTGTTGTCTGCCTTTCCAAACGCTTCCATCCAGTATCCATCTGCTTTTCCCAGTGCCCTGGGGTGATCTCCCATAGGGGAAGGAGTTAAATGGGGTGCTGTGGCATTTGCATTTAAGGCCTATTTCTCTTTTTCTTTTAAATAACCCACTTCTACAGACAAGTGATGCTCACCTGCAGTATCCAGCTGGGAAGAAATTCCTTTCCCCCCGTAGCTGCAGCAATGTCACCCTGCCCCTCACCTCCCTGCCTTGGCAGCTTTGTACCATTCACCAGCAATTTCACTTGAAGGGGCAGCACAAAACTAACAGCCCTAGTTCTGAAGATCAGAACTGTCAGGCCTGAATACCAAAGAACAGAAAGAAGAAAGAAAGAAAGAAAACAGCCTGTTTGAAAACCTGGTATTTACAGCATCCAGAAAAAGATGCTGAAAATGTTGCTTTGTGTTTGTGTACCGTACTTACTTTGATACCAGTAAAACCATTATTTATAGCAATGTGCTACCGGGTCACATATCCCCAGGAGAAACTAGAAAAGCAGGAAAATCTCCCAGGAGCTAATTGAGAGAACAGCTAGAAAGGCAGCTTTACTTACTGCTGCTCTCAGAAGAACACATTTCAATTCCCTGCTCTGCTTTGTGAGGACATTCCAGGCCGGGTGAATCCCGCAGCACAGGGCCCAGCAGGCAGGAGTTCTCCATCACTCAGCACAGGCACCGGGCTGTGCTTTCAACACACTACTGAGGGCTCAAAGCTTTCGCTTGTTAGGCACCGACTGCAGCTGGGGATAAGGAGATCACAGACCGAGATCTGAGCCAAAAATAACTTAGCAAAAATTATATAGAGATATGGGGCAAAAAATAAGTTAATAAATATAATTTGGAAGCGTGGGGGAACATCAAGGAAGACAGTTCAGCTGTCACCACGCCTTTAGGAACAGCAAGCCGGAGCCGGCAGATCTGGCACCAAACACCACGAGTGGAGTCACCCCAGAGCCCCCCATCCCTCGAGGGGCCAGCACAGGGCTGGGGCAAAGGGCAAGAGGGAGAGTTTTGGGGAGCAGGTCACAAGCACAGCAGCAGAGCAGGCCCTGGGTCTAGGAACAGCTGCAGGGTGCCCTGTGCAGAAGGCTCTCTCCTCTACCACCAGAAGCCTCTTGTTTTGCTGATCATACATAACATGCATATACATGTCTTATTTAAGAACTACAGTAAAAGTTTATAAAATAGTCTGACATGAAACATAGCAAGAAAAACGATTCTTTACGAAATCTGCAGCTTCTACTTACATCGCAGGCTAATCATGCCAGAAATAATACAATTTTAAGAAGTAATAGGACTATAGAAGGGATTAATGACACAATCCAGACCTCTGGTTAAAATGTTTTCAAAGACAATCCTTATCTCAAAGAATCCTTGCAGGCATTCAGGCGTTTCAATTACGCATTATAAGCCTTTAGCAACTCTCTGCCATGCTGATGGCAAATTTTCAAGGTGGAGACTTCGCCAACAGCGACTTTTTCTCTCCCTGAATCCAGGTCAAGGCATACACATTGTTCTGTAGTTTCAACTGGTAGAAAAACAAGTTTGTGACTGCTCCGTGCAATTATTACACAGGAGCAAGATAATGAAAGAATGTTCTCAGGGGCGGTGTGGGAAACTGCTGATAGAGTCTGTTCTACAAGGGAAGTGAACCTTCCTTCACTTATAGAACACCTATAAATTTACATCAGGACTTACCACAAGGAGGGGGATTTAACAGGATTACTCTGCAAGTTTTTCTTATTAGTCAGTGAACTTTTTTCCTCAGTTGCTTGACTCTTAATCACACAGGCTTTTCCAGAAAGCCTTACCCTGAGATATGTAACTGCCCTGGTCCCACCAGCATTTCAGCTGCTCACCCAGGCATGTTTGGCACACCACTTTTGAACAAACAACGCAGCTCATACTCAAGGGCATGTGACACCAACATAGCACTTATTCAGTACACGGTATTGCTATCAATCACATCTTGGCATATCTCAAAATACATCTGAGCATAGGATGACATTAAAAATCTCAGAAAAATTCACAAACCCAAAAGACTCCCAGGCCTAAGGCAAAAAGGCACGGAAAGGGTGTGCAGTTATCAGATCTCCTATCTGGGAAATGCTTGATTGGGTACATAAAATTTGCACACGGAACAGGCCATGACACCCACTCTCATTCTCTGGAGAGTCACTGCCAGGCACCGAGCCCTACCAAAACATGACAAAAACCAATCTACAACGTTTAGTGGACTATCGAGTAGCAGAAGCAGAGGTGAGGAAAGCAAGCACGTAAGTGTGAGATCATTAAGAAAATAAAACAGTGTATGTGTATACATCTACCAATGGATTTCTTACTGGAGGAAAAAAGCACATTGACTGAATTTTTAAGCAAAGCAAAGCAGCTGCTTTAACAGTTTGCTATTATAGAGACTCACACACCACTGAGACAGGACAAAGATGATGTCCCAGACTCTCCAATGACCTTGCCTATTAACAGCAGCATTGTGTCAGATCACAGGCTGGACAGTCCATCTGGAACCATCCCACACTGGTTCGTGACCCACCAGTGTTCCTTAGCCCACAGAAAACACATTTTAAGGCTCTGTGACAATTCCTAATGGAAGTTAAATTATTCAAATGCCGAATGGCTTTGTCCAACTTTAGCAGCCTGTCAGTTTTCCAGTCCAAAACTCCAAGTGTGGCTCCCTGACCTGGGCACTGGCTGCTGCCAGCTCCAGCCTGCAGGCAGCTGTGCTGGCACAGGGACACAGGGAGCAGGGAACAAGTCCCTGAGACAAAGAGAGGACAGACAGACGCTTGTTCAGGAACAATGGCAGCCTAAGCATACGTCAAAGAGGATCTAAGTCAGTCCCACTGGCTCTGCCCAGTGAATAAGGAGAGGGAGAGGTGGAATTAATCTCTTTTCGAGGGCTCTTGGATAACACATGAACTGCTTCTCTAGAGGTGCCTCACCCCAGAAGTGAATGCAGAGAACCAGCTCAAAGCAGAGCCTCCCTGTACCCAACCAATTTCCTGGTTGTTCTGAATTTCACTCCAGCCTTCCCCGCCGGTGTGCCCATCCAGAGCCATGCTGTGTTAGACCACACTGTGCCCACTCCTGCCAGCGAGGTGACCTGGGCTCCCCTCCACCAGCACCAGAGCCACATCATCAGGAGGGAGGAGGCTTTGTTTTGGTTGGATTTCTCACACAAGAGAGTTTTACATACACACTCATGCAATTAGCCTGGCATTATAATGGGGTTTACCCTCTGGCTGTACACGCATTGTCTGAGAGATGCAAACGCTGATACAATCCCGTTTAAGGGAGATATTCAGAGTCATTTCAGCTATAATTTTTAAAGGAAAAGCCACCCACAGATACGTTATTAAAAGGAGGAAAATACTACAGCAAAGTAGTGCCCATTCCTCTTCACTTTATTGCTCTCTGGAAGGCTGCTCCAAACTTACAGCACGAGGCCTTTCCCCACTAAGGAAGAATAAAACTGGGAATAAGAGCTCAGTCAGTCACAGCAGCACGGAGGCTGAAGGAGAAGCAGGAGTCAGAGAAGCACACTGGACCCAAGTATGAACACCAAACCCAAGGATGAGTGACTCCCCACTGCAGTGAGGAACAGCACTGACCAAAGGTGGATCCTGCGCCCACCCAGTGGGATATTTCTTATTATCTTCCCTGTGAGGTACATCAAGGATCTGCTTCCCCCAAGGAGCTATTCAGGCAATGTAACACAAACACTGGCACGGACAAAGAGTAACCACCCATAAACACCAGCACTTTGGGCACTTAAACAATTCCAAATCACTGCATCAAACCATTGCCTACAAAAAGCCCCAGTAGCTGCACCACAGAAGAGTATGAACCACTGGGGCAGAGTTGGTATTGACACCAGAAATTTTAGCACACAAGCACAGGAAAATAAGGTTTCATTGTTAAAAGACATTATCAAAAAGAACAGCTGTTATTTTTCAAGCTATTTAAGCACTGGATGTGCTGTTAATGATTTTCAGGTCACTACTGCTCTGCAGCAGCCTCCAGCTGGCAATACTTCAAAGATCCTAAAATGAAATATTAACAGTGGGTAAAAAAAAGAGAGATATGATATGAAAGCAAACTGAAAAAGAGAGCTGAAGAGATACTACTGAGCAAAACTTTGATTTCGCTTGGATTTAACTTTGAGGCACAGCCAGCCGAGTCCAGTTGGTGTGAAAGCACCAGAAGAACTACACGGAGTGCGGGGACAGAGGGAAGAGCTCAACAGATCATCTCCCCTGTTTCACCCATCCTTGGGGATCAGCTGCAGCAGTTTGGCTTCAGCTCCAGCACTCGCTCCCACAGCTCACCACTTGATACTAAACACACAAGAAGTCACTAGCAAACTGATATGGATTGATAAAAGTTGGGTGAAGATGTTTATAGACAAAAGTAAAAACTTCTTAAGCTTTTAGACAACTGGAACCTATAAAAATATACTCCACCTGCTAAACACTTCCTTAATATTTAGGCAAGTAAAGTAGGTTTTGCATGCAGGAATGTGTGTTTGAACAGTTAGTGTGTGTTGTAAAGATACTGAACAGAAAATATGTTACTTAAGAAGATTACAAAAAAAGGCAATTTAATTAACTCCTACCAATGTGCATTCTCAGCATTTCATTAAGTTTTCTCAACATACTCCCCGGAACACTGTAAAGTAATCAAAAAATACCCAAAAGCACTTCAAAAAACCTGAAAGTTACTCCAAATATTCAAGTCTTTCTAATACATGTCCTTGAGAGTTGGGCTTTTTAGAGGTACAGGATCTGTCCAGGGAACGAGCTGCCTGAATGTAAGCTCAGAGATCTCAAGAACTCCCAGGGAGACTGAAGAAAACATCCAGATTTCATTTCCACTAAAAGGTATTTTATGGAAAGGGTTAAACACCTTGTTTTCCCCACTGTACTTCAAAGGTATGCTTCATCCACTCCTGCTCAGCTGCCAAACCAGACCTCTCCAGAGCGGCTTTTCCAACCATCCATGTTCTAAAAAAGCCTTTTAATGTCGGGTCTAATCACACCCTCCAGCATGTGCACCATTATCACTTATTCTTTACAAATCAGAGCTAAAAGCAAAACTGATTACTGCAAGAAATCTGTCTCCTTGAACAAAAAGTGATTCAGAGTATCTTACTTAAAAGAAAGGAGAGAAAATTAGAGGGATACTGTCATGGTTAATATCTTTAAAAATGTTTAATTTGTCTTCCTTCATGGAAGCTCAAAATTGAACCTGCTTTCCAATTCAAGTTTATTTCACCATTTACACAAAATTTTCTGGTTATGCTTGAGACCTTTTTATTCACTTCCCAACCGCCTTTATGAACCACAGCTACAGTAAGTTATTACACTACATGTGACATTTATTCAGATACATTTTTTAACTCCATTTTTTTTTCAGTCAATGGCATAGCTCTGTAAGGTCTGCAATGTTCACAAATAAATAATATGCCCAATAAACATATAAAGCTCCACGTACTTTTGTACTTCTTTCTTCTTCATTTTTACAGCGTGTACCACAATTCCACGCACATTCCTGCCCCCACTCACTGACCTCTATTCCCATTCCCACCAGCAGACCAAGAAAAACCCAAATGAGAAATCTTCTCCACGTCCAACAAGCCTCCAGGCCTTGGCACAGTTCCTGGAGTATTTTTGCACCTCCAGAGCAAAGTAGGTTAATAAGGTCTGTGGTCACATCCTCTCGACAGACACCTCGTTTCCTGCAATAGCACCCCCAGCACTGAGGGGTCACCAGCAGCTCTCCCTGCCCCTGTATGTATATACACAAATATATATGCATACAAGTTGGAGGCCCATAGTACCCTTTAATTTCATGAATTACTGCTATTTATATTCATCTCTCCAGATTCTGTAGGGATGATAAATCTATGAACATTCATCAAGATTTTTACCTGGAAGAGGCAAATCTTTTTTACTGACCTTTCAAGTTTCAATTTATCCTGCCCATTCTTTATTCTGTTTATTACAATAATACAGAACACAGAACTGCAACTCAGAATGCTTCATAACTGACACTCTCTCTTCCATTCCCTTGGCCAGGAATTACTTTAGGTAACAGTATTTAATTTGTCTGTCTTGCATAGGAGTGGGTATTAGAATCACAGAACTTTAAAAGATTATTTAAAATACACATAAGCCTATAAGGTACTGTAATTCCCAACCCCAACGCTTCCCAATGGCCAAAGTAAACACTAACTAGAGATGCCTCAACTCCTTCATTTTTTTTCTATGGAAAGATTTCTATGGGATCAATTCTGCCCAGTCATTTATTCCCTGAATTACAGTAGGAACAGAAAGGACAAGTCAAAACACAAGTGTGAAATAAATTCATAACCTCTACAGTCCAAAAGTCTACAAGATGCTTTAGGGTTACGGGATACTTTTGGAACACGAAAGGAGTGCTTTTCATCTCAGTTAATGCCAATGAGGACTTAAGAAAGACCCACAACATCACAAAGAAGTAAAAAAATTTGTACAAAATCAGGCTTCTATTTATTGCTGGGGAGTTTAAAGACACACCAGTTTCCCAGTGCCACGGACCAGTGAACAATCCTGCCACACACCATCAAGTCTCACGGTGCTGTAAAAATTCCACCTCTTTCCCTGACGGTCTCAATTACACGGGAGCCATAACCACTCCTTGTCAAGAGATTCAAAAGGCAATTTCAGAAACACGAAGATATCAGAGTGACACGCTGAAGTGGAGAGGTGAACAGCACCTCTGAATGACCAGCCTGCTGAGAGCACGACGAGATGGTTTAAAATCCCTTCGAGTCTGCGGGAGCAGAACCTGTAACCAATGGATTTCCGGGAGAGGTCGTTTGGTTACTGCTCAAATGCCTGAAATACTGTAAAATCTGCAAATTTACATCCTCAGGCAAACGAGCCAACACTGTTCACATCCTTTGCCAGGGCCAGGTGAGCCGTGCTAGGCGCTGGAGCAGACCCAGAGCGCTCAAGGAGGCAGCACAAGGTCAGGGATCCTCTGCCTCTTCCTCTCCTTTAAAACTCACCCACAATATGCCATCCCAGAGAACTCTTTAAAATACTACAAGATCTTCAAGCAAAGTGTATTTCCCCCTCTTCCCTCCAAAAAAACCCCAACGAAACCCAACCTGAATTGTTACAGGCCAAACTCACTGACACCCCCCAATGCTGGGGACTCGGTCTCACGGTTCAACCCCGAGAACTGCTGAGGTCTGACCTGCAGGGCTCCTGTCTGACCTCCTCAGTTCACAGCCGTGCTCCGGGATCTCCATGAGCTGACCTGAAAATCCTAATGGAAGCTTCCCTACTCCAAGCCTGCCAAAAGCCTTGTGGTAACAGATGGAATCACTACCACGGGGGCAATTCCAGGCAAATGGAATTAATGGCTCTAAAACACTTCAAACCCAAAGTTTAAACAAGAGTTCAGGACGAAATAAAAATGATTACAGAAGGATTCCCTTTACTGGGTCATATGATAGGCGACAAAATCTCCTTGGGAACAATGGTGGGAGTGATGATATACACATTTAATATTCAAATTACCAAACACCTGTCAGTTCTCAATGTTTCAGATGAAGTTTCAGATGAATAAACAGTAGTTTAAACATTATAAGGTGACATGCCCAAGACAGAGATCAGAGAGAAAGCCACAAGTAGGTCAAAGCTGGTCCCGATTCTGTCAACATTCACCTACTTTTCTTCAACTGCTTCAGAAAACAATAAGCAATCCAAACCTTAAGAACATAAATGCTCTGCTCCTTCAGCAGGAGCAGAAGGGAAGCTGCAGCTCAGCTTATGAGTCTGGGTGAGGATGTCAATGCCCTGCCAGCAAAAGCCCAGTGGAAGTCCTTAATCCTGATTTTTCAAGTGCAATCAATGAGCAAATATGCTCAGAAAAGCACTTTGATACCTTGAGGTATCTATAATAATTGAAAAAACAAACAAAGGCTACTTTCGACTTCACAATTAAAAACTGCTTTTAGTTAAGCTGTTAGGTTGAACTCTTACTCTCTTCAATTAAATCAGGTGACCCAGGGTAAAATGAGTATTTTTAATTTGTTTTTGCCTCTCAGTGCTGCTGTAGGACAGTCTCTGATAGAATGTCCCTTTAAGTTATCAGCAATTATTATGTGGGAGCTTCTGCCCCCGACAATTTGAATTTAGACATAAAAATAAAGTAAATGCTAGTTATTACTCACTCTGGTTATTTCACTTTAAGGGCTGAGTAGTTTTTTTTAAACAGCCCCTGGTTGGTTCTGTGTTTGGTGGTTGGGTTTTTTGTTTCATTTCCATATGCTGAACTAGAGGAAAACACAACCCACTAAACTCCACTGTCCTTTACCTGCACATGCAGTCAACAGCAGCAGCTTTGAGAGCACTGGTTGGGAGGACATGTGCCCTTCACAAAACTAATGGCAGATGTTCATTTTCAGGTCTGTTCCTGTTTGTTCTGATACATCCCTGCCACCGAAACAGGACTCCTGACTTGAAAAATGGGAATTGAACGGGACACTCCCCACTTTTGTTTAAAATATAAATAAATAAATAAATAAATTTAAAAAAAAAATAGCAACTCAAGTCTTCTCACCTTGTTCTGACTGACTTTTATTTTTTTTTAATGTCCATGAAGAGTGCAGAGCAGGTTTGCAGCTGCCCCTTTCCAAGCCTTCCCCCCAGCAGTGAGCGAGGCTGGGCTGGTCTGTGTGTGACCTGGGGCAGTCCTGCATTATTCCTGCATTATGCACATCCATTGGAGGAATCCCACGGCTTTCCATGACCTACTTGATCCACGTCCTTTCAGTCAGTCAGAACAACAACAAAAAGAAGAATTTTGCTTCATCAACGTACCCACAAGCTACAAATCAGCATCAAGGAGGTCTGGTCCAGAGGACTTCAAACACACCAGGGAGAACACAGGAAAGTCAGAAAGCACTGTGAGATTCAGGAAATTCTCTGCTTCATTTAACCAAAACACAGAAAACATAATAATTTAGATCAAAGCCTGAATGACTACTTGGCCACCAGTCCAACACCATGCCCAGCTTTACTGGTGCCATTAAGCAAAGGCTCTGTCCTGACCCCACTTTTAGGTTGTGCAATGAAGAAAACTCTAAGAGCACTGTCTGGTGGTACCCAGATAATGGAGACAAACTGCCAGGAACCAGGAATAGATTTAGGATTAAAATTTGGAATAGCATCATTCCAAAATGACAAGGAAATTGCATCAGTTTCTCTGGGGAGCAATATTTTTTTTCACCTATTAAAATGTATTTGCACATGAAAGAGAATAGGGGAAAGAAAATCCTTCTCTAGAGTCCAAGGATTCCTACAGTTGCCAGTGTATTTTACTTTTCCACAAAAATTTCCTGTAAGGGTTCTTGAACTGAAAGCTCTGATTTTTTACTTCCCCCCCCCCCAAAAAAAAATACCCTCATACTATGTTCTAAGACAATTAAAAAAATAAGAGAAGATGTGTTCTACAAAATGATTCTGCTATAACCATTCTGGTGTTACATCCAACAACATAAAGAGCATAAAAATTCCACTCACACACAAATGCTTCCAAGCCTTTATAAAAAAACACCACATCAGGAAATTAAAGAATGATACTACCAGGACACACTGATTCTGCCACAGCCCTCAAGATTAAAGCTCAAATTCTTACTAAGCACTTTTAAAGACATGGCCATATTCCAGAGTCAGCTGTAGCCATGGAATTTGTTTCCTATCTAGGCTGATGATATGTCTGCCTTCATTTATCCATCACTCTCACATAACAAAAGAAGATGCAGCTTTAAATACTAAAATGAAGTCCAGATTGTTCTGGTGGGTTTGGTGTTTGAGCAGCATTTTGGTCTCTGTCTGTACTCCCCCCCTGCAGTTTTCTGCTGGTTATGGTCAAACACTATTATCAACAAATAAATGCAGAACCCCAGAAGGCTCCGTTCTTTCCATACAAGTTTGTACTGCCTGTCCTACGTCACTTCCATTTAATCTCCCACCTCACTCAGAGGTCTCCTTTTACAAAACTGGGTGCAACAGTTACTCTGACTCCCCACACAGCACAACTCACAGCATCTACTGTGGGATTTTCCAGCACTTAAATTATTAAGTTCTTTGTGGATTTTTAACATGCCTTTTAAAAACAATTACTGATTATATTACTGAACACAAACTCTGCTTAAGCAGAGCCAGCTTCTCTCATAAGAAGAGCTGCACATTCCCTGCTCCAGACCCGAAGGCAGAACTTTCCAGAGGATTAAAGATACATGAGACCCATATGCAACCATTACAAGGCACCAAAAAGCACTTCAAACCTGTCCCAGAGGCCTCCTCCACTCTCTGGCTGCACCTCACACCTCCCTTCCTCACAGACACCAAGGGCCTCCTGCCCCACTGGGGAAACCACAACCCGAGCACCCTCTGAAAGGAGGTGAGGAGGGGGTAGGGAGAGAACATCTGAAATCCATCTTCTGGAAATCAATATTAGACTGAGACCCAGCCACAAACTGTTCCATTTGCAGAACTCAGAGAAAAAAGGAGAAAGCACCGAATGCTACAGGATATAACTGGATTATCAGCATCCAGTCCTGTGTGGATACAAACAACATCAAGGTCTGCAGGTGTTGCAAAGCAACTTGCATTTCAAGTGACCTGTGAAATGCTGGCCTTGGCATAATTTACAGTGAACTAATTTATCCCAAATGGTCCTTGCCCAACTTTGAGGCAAAAAAAATGTTATCCACATTCCTTCTTTCTTGCATCATCTTACAAGACAATAACGAACAATCTCGTATGTTACTTGGGTAGAATTTCACCTAATCCCAACGTCTAATTTCAGTGCAAGGAGTTGTTATATCCATTTCATTTAATTCACTCCATTTGGGGAACAGCCATTTAAATGTTAACAGAATTTTTCTTTTCAGGAAATCTGAAAAAAAAACACCCACCCAACTTAAACATATAAGATTTGCAAAATTTCCCATATTAAAAAAAACTGAATAAGGTCATTGTTCTACTACATTTCTTCACAAAAGAGTCAGAAACCAATTTAGATAAAGCAATCCCGTAAAAAACACTGACATAGCAATCCAAGATAATCACCTGCAGCTCCTTCCATTGTGCTGGGGAGTGTGAAACCCAATCCCCACTCTGCTCTGAACCTGCCCGTGGCCACTGCTGCCTCCTTTGCCTTAGGCATCCTCATGGTTTCCTCCAAGAAATAACTGGATAAAAACGACTCCGTCTCTTTCTTATGAAATCCCTGTCTATCTGCATCAGACACCCAAGACAACAGAGAAACTCACTGAAGTAGAACACAAAACCGTGGAAAACTGTTGTGGTTTAACCCCAGCCAGCAGCTCAGCCCCACAGAGCTGCACAACGGGGAGACAAAGCCACCACCCCAACTGTCCCCTTCCTCCTTCTCCCCCAGCTTTACACACAGAGCATGATGCCACATGGTCTGGAACATCCCTTGGGCCTGAGGGATCCCCTCCCCACTCCTTGTGCACCCTCAGCCTCCTCAGGGTGGGGTGAGGAGCAGAACAGCACCAGCAGTGCTCAACAATAACGAAATCAGCCCTGGGTTAGGAACCCTGTTTTCAGCACAAATCCAAAACACAGCCCCACACCAGATCCCAGGAAGGAAAATTAACTGCACCCCACAAAAACCAGCACAAACCCCTGAAAGCCTGCGTTGAGAGCAGTGCCCATGGCACTGGGGGGACTCGACCCTGCTGCGCAGTGACAACAACATTCCCACCACAGCTCCTTCTGAACCTGCTAGCATGTGGACTAGAACAACCAACCAGGGGTAATCCTTTCCAGGGTAATCTCTGCTCCCATTTTCTGTTACAGCCCAGGTACACAAAGCAGACATGTCATTCGAATGGAAAAGCTTCATTCTACCTGGATCAGTGAAGGTCCCCAGCAGCACTAAACACAACAGGAACACTGACAGCCAAATTTCCCCAAATAACCTGAAATGATTTTTTAAAAACTATTTCTGTTCATTTTATTTAATACTTTTAAACATTTTTGTTGCCCATTACTAAAAGCAAATTCCACTCTGAAAATCAACACAACAAACAGTAGATGTTTTCCCCTCCTAAGAAAAACCCTGAGTTATATTCCTGGTTCACACTTCTGCTGCATCTCAGCCAGCTGTAACATTGGTACTTCAAAAGGCTCTTTGATTGGTCTTCAGTTTGAATGTTTGTAGGGATCTTGGCGTGGGTTACTCCTCCCAGAGCCTCTTGATCCAATTCTGGTGGATATTCTGTCCCACCCATTGGAGGTACCACGTCCTGCTCACAGTTCCCCACTTCTGCTCAGTCTCACAACGAGAGCTCCAGGATAAACTTGAGTACTTTTGTAATGTTTGGATCAATAACTAAAAAGTCCCTTTAGGCTGTTACAAAACACCACATTAAATACTTTAAAGCAAACAACTGTCCACCTAGATGTTAATTAACAGGGGATATTTCCTGATGGTCAAGTACTGTCTTCCGCTAACAGGTGAGGTTTGAGGGTCTGGAAAAACATCGCATTACGAACAGCTTTAACTTAGGAAAAAACCTCTCCCTCCAAACGTCTTCATGGGTCTCATAGAACACATTTCCATAATTCAGTTTTTGCTAAACTTTTCTCGTTTACCAGCCTGGGCTTTTGCATCTTGATTTGCATTAACCATGCAAAACATCCTCGTGGTTTGCAGCAATTTGAGACAGCACAAGGGGAACTTCTCCTGCCACCGTTCAGACGTTTCTGATCCCATAACATCTCCTTTTCCCCTACTGTACATTGCAGCAGGTTTGTCCCAAACACATTATCCCCACTGCATCCTTGCTCAGCAGGACACGTTCCTTTAAAGGAACAGGAGATTATCGGTTTATCCTGGAAACGTCTTTCCTGCTGCTGTGCTTAGTATCAGTGCTGGGATAAAACCCTCTTAAAATAGTTCCAGGGTCCAGGCAACAATCCATTGTATGCAACAGTCTTTGGGATTTTACTGAGCAATGACTTTAGTGCTTTCAGGCCTTTGAAGGCCAGGAATGAACGATAGATTTAGGCTAAATTATCTCTGAATATTAATGTTACAGCAGCCTGTACATAATGTCCTGTCACAACATCAACAGCCAACTGTTTGAAACGTTGTACCGCTGTGTGACCTCCTGAATAAAAAGGATTAGAAGCAAGTACATTAAAAACCCCACTGCAATTCAAAATGGGGTAAATTAGGAATTTAGAAAAAAAAAAAAATTCGGATACTTTTTTCTGTTGTCACTTGCAACAGCTTTACCTTAGAGATGCCTTTTAACACAGATCTGATATTAAGACAGATTGCTTGGTTCCAGCCTTTGATGAACACCAGTAACTTTTTAAAGGTAGGACACACATGTAAGACAAACACAACCCTCCCCACACCTTAGGGGATGACTGTTTCCTGTCCCACGGGAGTGGACACAACCCAGCCAACAGGACATTTCCATAACATCTCAGCAGCAGTGTTACCAGCTTGAACCAGCAACAACAGTCATTACTCGCTGTCCCCCTCCCCACAAGTTGGGCTCCTCCTCACTGGCCCGGGAATCCTGCGTGGGAACAGCACGAGCACCTCTTGCAGAGGGACCGAGGCTTTACCCCTCACTCCAAACCCACCACCCTTTGCAGCTTCCACGGATATATTTTTCTATTATCATTATTATTATTTTTTTAAGGAATCCCACCAGATGGCAGCAGCATGTCTCCCCAGCAGAACTGGGAGCACTTCTCCAAAGGACAGCTCCTTATTCTGGGAACAGACACGAGACTTCCCCAACTCAGCCCTGCAGTCTGAAACACGGGACGCAGACAGAGTCTATCACCGACACTAACATCCAGATGTCTTCAGCACTTTGTGAACGTGTGTGCAGGGAATACTCCAAGAGCAAATTGCTCTGGTTTTGGCAAATGAGAAACATGACTTGGTTTGTGGCAATTTGCCAAACCAGAGTGTGGTGAGGTAAACCTGCAGGAGCTGGGGAAAGGTCCCTGCACACCCATCCCTGCTTCAGCCCAGCTCAGGACCCCGAGCTCAGCACTGCACTCCCTGCACACCTTTGCACCACGTTACAGCACACTGAGAGCCAACAAGTACAGAGAAATGCAGTGGGTCAAGGCCGACTGTTCAAGAGATTCCTTTCCACTTTGCCAACTGGGGTTAGATTCACTTGAAAATCCACAGATGCCGTGCCAGGGACAGCTGATATCCAAGGAAATGGTGCCCAGATGAGTGAGGACACGGCCTGTGTGCGCAGACCCAGCGGCAGCAGCACCCGCCCGCAGGAGTTAATAATGAAAGTGCTGAAGCACCAGGCTTTGGCTCTCCACGAGTGAAAAACTCCAGCAGCACATTAGCTCCCCCGAAACATCATCGAGTAGCAGACAAATGAACTAATGACAAATGCTAATTCAACTGCCAAGAGAAAATCTCTCTCGGTGAGGTAACGGGAAGCACAACAGCACACGCTGATCGCTCCTCTGACGCTGGGACTGAGCTGCAGGGTCACCTGCACCTTCCCCACAGTGCAGTGACACATCAGAGCAGAAGACGAAAGAATTTTGCAAATACTCCAACTGTGGAATAACGTCCATTTCCCGCAGAAGTACTGACGGGAACTTTTAAGTTGCCCATTAGCACCAATACACACTCAGAGATACCAACAAACAACAGAATCCTCATTCCAAAGTAGCTCAGGCCTTACGAATTCTGTGTCACACTTGGACCCAAGTGTACATTTCCTGTGGCCAAGTCACCTCAAACTATAAATACCCAAGTCAATGTTTACATTCAGTTGCATTATCTCACATAGCTAAAATTCACTTACACAGGCATTCTTCTGCCTTTGGAACGAAACTAAAATTCAAATTACTGCTTACACACTCCTAAATTCAGCCTGCACTCACTGGCAGAAGTTAGTATGAAATGCCAAAAGCTGAGCAGTGACCACTGAATTTAAACACACGTGAGAAGAGAGGAACTCACTTGCACCAACGAGTGAGCCAGTGCAGCCCCAGCTCTGCCAGAGGGATCTGAACTCCCAGCTTCTGCTTTTATTAAACACCCTCCCCCTTTGGTTTTCTTTTCCAAGCTTTAAATTAAAGCTGTAGCTGCAGCTTTGCAGGCAGAGTCCCCCAGGGGCAGTTCCTGCTGGGTGGCAGCAGGTGCCTGGCCAGGGGCTTGGGAACGGCACTGTCCTACCTGGTGCCAGTCAGACCTTTCTCTCTGCACTTCCCTTTTCCCCTCGGCACACTTAATGATATATTTAAATATGCAAGCGTGACCTTTCAATCTACTGAATATTACAGAACCAGATCTCTCTCTGCACCTTATTTTTTAGCAAATAGAACTGAGAAAATAAAGCCCTGGGAAACGCACAGGTGAACAGAACACCGGGACCAAACAGTAATGAAGTCTCGTCTTACATAACAACCTAAATTTAAGCAAAGCCTGTAACAATTAAGTTAAAAAACTCCAGACTTTATAAAAAAAAACCAAAAAGATACAAACAGATGGAAATATTTTTAGGTAATTTTTTACATCAGATTCCTTGTCAGTTTTCATTCTTTTACGTCCACTTTCGAACGCCGTACCACAGCCAGGGCATGGCAGTACCGACTGCACAACAGCTCCCCTCCGACTGGGAGATCTCATCTCATCTCATCTCATCTCATCTCATCTCATCTCATCTCATCTCATCTCATCTCATCTCAGCGTTCAGAGCTCCCCAGCTCTGAGGGGAGGGACACGAGCCCAGCCCCAGCACCGACCTGCACCTCGTGCCCAGAAAGCACCGCTGGAGCACCCACGCTGGGCTGGCTGTGCCGAAGGGACACGGGGTTTGCTCTCCTGAGGCCTGTCCTGCTGAGCCCTCCGTGCGTGGCACAGCCCGAGCCGGCCAAGGAAGAGCTGCCCTGGTGAAGCTGCAGCGCAGGCAGTGCCTGAGGCCGAGCTCCAGGGCACGGCGGGGGCTCAGCACCCACACACGACACACGGCTGGAACTTTGCAGTCGTGCTGCAGGAAGTGCAGGGCGCCTGCTCTCCAGAACACCCCCGTGCCTTCGTGCTGCCAAGGACAGCTCAGAACACGGCCAACTGACAAACAGCTAGAAACAGAAATACAGATCTATAAAAGACTCCTGCCAGCTTTGTGTCGGCGCTCCTGAAGGGCAGTAATTACATACATGGCACTAAGGTGGTCACAAAATGCATGAGAAGGGATTCCACTCTGCCGGCAGACTCCTCTGAAGCGCAGCTGGGGGATAAAAGGGCCGGAGGCAGCGCTCCAGCGAGGCAGGAAATCCCATTTCCATTTTTGAGAGAGGAGCAAAGTTCAGCTGTGCTGTTTCAGGTAGCACCCAGCACCACCGCGGGTCAAACCGCTGCCGAGACAAAGATCTTGACAGGTGACTGCACAAGGAAGACATTTTCATACGCTTTTCATTTCTGACTCTTAAGTCAGGTCAAAATGAATATTCTGGTACTCGGTTGTTAACCTGAAGTTTTAGGAAGCACAGCTTAGCTGCACAGATGCACGCTCTGATTAAAGGTACAGAAAGGGCATGAACAAGCTGCATTGTCTCAGAGGAGAACAGTGGGGTGGGCTCTTGGTCAGAGGTGGTTCCTCACCACTCCGAGCCTCATTCTGCCAACACAAACAGGCAAACCAACTTTCTAAGAACAGGGAAGAAGTAGTAAGCAGCTTTCTGGTGTTCTGGCTCCAATGACAAGACCAGGGATGAGTTACGACCAGGTAAAGAACGACAAGGAGGAATTGGCCCGTTCTTGCCTCTACTCACCAGACGACACCAAAGGCTCCGTATCCGATGGGTCTGTCCGGTTCCACGTCCAGCTGCTGCTGTGGGTGCTGTGAGTGCTGATGATGGTGCGCTTTGACCGCAGCGGCTGCTGCAGCCTGTACCTGAGCTGGGGCTGCGGCGGCCGGGCCAGGGGCCTGGCCCGGGGCGGGCGATGGGAAGTAGGGCTGCTGCTGGCCCGGGTTGAGCATGGCGGCGGCGGCGGCGGCGGCGGCGGCGGCAGACGAGGCATGCTGCTGCTGCACCGGGTGCACGGCCGAGCCCGCGTGCAGGTGGTGCTGCGCGTGGTGGTGGTGGTGCAGGTGAGGAGGAGGGAGGTGAGGAAGGTGGTGGTGGTGGTGATGGTGGTGACCCGCTGCTGCCGCAGACGTACCGCCATTGTAAGCCGCCATCATTTTTGCGTTGGCTGTCGTGCCACAAAGAGACATTCAACAAAAAAGAAAAATGCCCTTTGATTGGATGACAACTGGGTCAAGCTGTCATTTGGCCATAAAAATTAAAATCTGCTACACTTTAAAAGAAGTTGGGTTTCATCGTACACGGCCCACCTTTAAAAACATGGAGCTCCACTGGCCTTATCTCCCGGCGAAGCCAAACCACTCGGGGAGTCTCTTCATGTGTGCGAACGCCAACCCCTGCCCCAGCGTCCAGCAGGGCTTGGCTACTCCAACTCCATCCTTGGGCAGCTGCCTTGGGGCTGGCCTGGGCTTTCTCCTTCACTTTGGGTTTTTTCTGTCGTTTTTCTTGTTATAGAAATTAAACACCGCGATCAATCCCCCTTCCCTCCGGAGGGAGGGCTCGGAGCCTCTGCCCTGAACACCCCGCGAGGGCCGGCCAGCCTAGCCCTGCCATTCCCACACCCTCTCCATGGATCCCCCGAACCTCCCTGAGCCCGGCCACCTCCTACATCGCTCCCTCCTTCCAGGCACCTGCTCCCTCACGGCACCAACAACTCGGGAGTTTGTAACTTTTCCTTGAAGGCCTGAAACACACACAAGGACCAAGAGAAAGTGAAGGGGGGCGGCGGGGCGAGGAGAGGGGGGTGAAAAGAAGATAAAAACAGAGGGAGGAAAGGAAGGGCCGGGGCAGGACACGAACCGCGGTGGGGTGGGACGGAGGGGGGGGGTGAGGGAGAGGGGGGGAAGCGGCAAATGAATGACGGGGCGGCCGGGGCCGCGGAGGGGGCGCGGGGCAGGACGCGGCGGCCCCTGACAGCGCGGCCCGCGGCGGGGCGGGGCCGGGGCGGGGGGTCGGGGCGAGGGCAGGGGCCGCGGCCGGGGCTGCGGGGGCGCGGGGGGCGCGGAGCCCGCGCGCGGCCCCGGCCCCGCTCTCACCTGGTCCCGCCGCCCGCGCCGCGCCGCGGGCACGCGCAACCCCCCCGCGGGGCGCGCGCCCGACGCCGCCCGCAGCCAATCGCGCCCGGCCCGCCGGGCTGCGCGAGAGCCGCCCCCGACCAATCGGCGCGCGGCGCCCGGCGCGCCCCGCCCCCCGCGCGCGGCCGTGCGGAGCCCCCCCCGCCCCGGCGCGGCCCCGCCCCCGTGACCCCTGCGGCCAATCAGCGCGCGCCGCCGCGCCCGGAGCCGCCGAGACCCCGCGAGATTCCCTCACCTCACACAACCCTCGCCCCGGGCGGCCCCGCCCCCGCGCCCTCCTGCCAATCACCGGGGCCCGCCGGCCAATCGGCGCTGCTCCCGAGCGCCGTCCCGCCCCCGGCACCCGCCGCTCGCCCAATCGCGGCCGCCCGTCCGATCCCATGAGCCAATGGAGAGAAACGAGAGCCCGAAAAGGGGTTACTGGGCCAATGGCACCGGGGGGCGGGGCAGCCGAGTGACTGACAGCTCTCCTCGCCAGTGGCCGGCGCCGATGGGCGGTGAAGGAGCCGCTACTCCGCCAATCGCAGAGCGCGGCGCCGGGGGACGGACGCGGAAGTGGCCGATGCGCCCGCCCAGAGGCGGCAGGCGGCCAATGGGCGGCGGGGCCCCGCTGACGGGCGGCGGGCGGGGCCAATGGCGGCGCGGGGCGGGGTGAGGTGAGGACGCGGCGCGCGGGGCTGCTGTGGGCGCTGAGGGGGCGGCGGGGCGGGGGCCGCGCGGAGGGGGCAGCGCCGGGTGGGGCGCTGTAATGTGGACGTGTTCCCGGTGAGTTGTGTGAACCACTCCCCCTTAAAGCAGCGTGAATGAACGGTGTACTGGTGTGAGTCAGTGCTGGCTGGCTCATCACCTGCCCCCTGGAGAAGCGTGAGGCTGCTGAGGGGGCTCATCCCTGAGCTGGCTCCTGGAACTTGGATCAGGAGTGTTCTGGGCGTAGTTCAGTGAGCCTGAGCTGCTTGATGGGCGAGCTGGCAAAATCCAAGCATGGTAATTGGGACTGGGCAGGCAGAGCCACTGCACGAGGTCCTGCCCAAGCCTGGTTTGAGGGCAGCTCGTTTGTCGTCCCCAGTGAGGCCTGGAGATACAGAGTTGGTGACTGCTGCTGCTGAAACATGACAGATCAATTCTGATCTCTTGCTGCTGAAGACAGTTGTTCATGGGGACATGCATCTGTCTCTTAGCATTGTCCTCACAGTAAGAGTGCTGTAACCAGTACAAGTCCGCTGTCTGAGAGGGAATGCTGCTATAGCTGGGGTTGTCTGTGCTAAACTCGGGTAAAAACTATATAGAAAAGTCAATACTGTGCATCAGAAACACAGGGCACAGATTTGTTCATTTTCAAAAATCCACGGCTTCAAGTGTAGTCTTTTCTGACTCTTGAGAGATTTGTTTTCCCCTTGGATTTGACACTTGCTTTGCAGGGATATAATCTTTTTGACAGCTCTCTGTGCACGGGCAGGGATGGAGGACAGTTTGTAATCAGCCAGTCCTGTTTTTGGTCCTTAGCAGTGTTGTAACCTTAAAATTCTCCACAAAAGATTGTATTGTCTTGCACGATATAAAATGTAATGGTCCAGTTCCAGACATACCTTGTGGGCTTTTTTTCCTTGTCACACACGAACTAGCTGTGAAAACAGAACTTGGAATATTAGAATAAGTCTTCTGGTGGTGAGTTGTGTATGGATGTCCTTCAGCATTTAGACATGTAGGCTCTTTGTGATCCTTTAATGCAGAAAAGGTTACATCAAGTGGAACAAAGCATGATAAAATGCACGGATTTGTCTCTGATCCAAAAAAGGGGTGCTCTGAGCTGCACTATTGATAATTTATCATGTGGGTGTTTGACAAGCCCACACATACCCTGATATACCACTCTGCAGATGCAGTCCTCAGTGTTCTGTAACACCCTGGAAATATTTAATTCATAAATCCTAATGCTGAAGCCCTAAAGGTGTCATAAGCATGGTGCTGATGCCTGTGAATCTGAGGGGTTTTGGTTAGTCAGATAAATACCATGCTCTAAATAAACTGTGATCCTAATGTGCAGCAGAATAAACATATACACGAAATATCATGGGATTAAAATTCCTGTTGGAGTATGTTATTCCTTTTCTTTGCAATGAATAATTTCCCAGAGTTTTTGTCTTTAAAACCTTTTCTCTATGAAACTGGAAAAGAATAAATTACTCCATTAATAAAATGCAGTGAGGAGCAGGGGAGGGAATATCTTCATTCAACTTTGGTTATTTATGAAGGTTTCTGTCTTAATGCTTGCAAGAATGGCAGTATGTCTTCATCTAGGAAGAGGGCAAGGATCTGCTCATCTTGTGGAATGAGGGATAAATCCCTGCCCTCTCAAGGTAACATTTTAATAAGACAGAGGGACAAAAATCCAGTAGTCCAGCCAAGCAGGTGGCCTAGTGTAGGGTTGTTGGTCAGGCCAAAAGGCACATTGGCCAAGAGAGCCTTTGAACAGCAGTGTGGGAAGGGGACCCTGCCTTGGACAGTGGTTAAAGGGTGGAATGGTGCTTCCTGCAGCAGGGCAGCACTCACGTGCCTGGGATGGGGCAGGGGACAACTGCTGTGAGTGACAGATGGTGTCATCTACGATCGTGCATCTCTCTGATGTTGAACATCAGGCTCTACAGGCACTTATGTTCCTTCCCTGCCCTGTCAGCCCTCCGTGGCTCTTGCAGAGCAGTGTCTGTGGTGGGGTCTGTCCAGTGTGCTGCACGTACAGATACGATGGCCAAGATTAGCACTGCGGCTTGAGATCATCCCCAGGGCTGTCATCTCCCAACCACTGAACTCATGCTCTGCACAGCTTTGGAGCCAGAAGTGTTTTCTTTTGAGAGTCCTGAGGGATTACTGAATTCTCTGCTCCCTCCAGCACTTGCTCATGAGCTTGGCTTTAAGTGGGAGTGCTCAGGTGCTTACAATTGCTTTGTAATAATTCGTCATTTAAAGACTTCAGCCGGATTGTTTAGTCCTTTCTGTCTCATTTTCCTCCTTGCTGCTAAACACCAGTTGCAGGAGGCAGAGGGGAAGTCTTTATCCCCTGCTGCTCTCTGGAGAAAGTGACAGTTCTGCAGTTCTCTCTGTTCTATATTTCTTTGCACCAGAAATGACCCTGCTGCTCTTTGTCACCAGTGGTTCCTTTTATCCCTCTCCTGGCAGCTGCTCTTGCTTCATTCTGATGTTGGAACAGCAAATGAATTCCCTCTGAAGCAAATGTCATGCCAGTAAAGATGTTGAAGCAGCAAGAAAATCATCTCTCTCTCTGAAGACTGAATTGGAGACCTTTGTGAATGAGATGTTCTTAAAATAGCTCTGCAGTGTGTTATCTTCCCTAGAAGGTGGAGAATTGGAAACACCACCATAAGCCACTTGACCTTGTGCAAGCAGCATCCCTAAATGATGGGTTTAGGAGTGGGGAGAGGCTGCTTCCTTTTCCTCCGCTCCAAAAAGCACTGCATGATTTTAATCTGTGTGTGACAGTACATTTATGTATTTTCCAAGAGTTGCATCACTGTTTGCTGCTTGTTTGAACATGTCACGTGTTGAGTGACCCTGTTCTTTTTCGAGACCCACTGTTTCTGGATAAAGCAGTAGTAGGAGGCATTCTCTGGCTGCTGTCGCTGCCAGGTGCTTCAGTCCCTTGTTTTGTGCAGCATACCTCTAATATTAGTGGATGGCTCCGTTTGCACAGAGTGCACGTGCCCAGTTATTGGTTTATCGTGTTCTGAAGTGTGGGTGTCACATGGGGCATGGAGATAAAGGTCAGGAGGGTTCTCAGGGAGGACAAATCTCTGACAGCAATCACAGAGTTGACACCTGTCTTGGGCTGGGTGAGCACAACTCAGCATGGAGTTCACCTGTCATGCAGTTCAGTTCCTGTCTTGATTCAAACCCATTTGCCAGGGAAGAGAAGGGGGTTGGAAATCTCCCTTTCCATGTCCCTGGGAGCCTCTGGTTCGGCTGGCGGAGCTCTGGCTCTGTGGTCACACAGACAGCAGGCCCTGTGTCACCCCTGGGCAGTCTGGGCAGTCTGAGAGCTCTTGCTGAGCTCTTTCTCCCCTCAGCTGGTCTGGGGTGTTTGATTTCCTGGCAGCCTCGGGAGAGCCCCCAGCTTGGGGGCTCGTGTCCTGGAGTCCCCCAGCGTCTCACTGTGTGTCACAGGCTGTGCAGGTGAGCCAACACTCCATGGCTTACAGGTACATTTGGAGAATTCATTGCTGTGTTGTAGCTTTGTAATCCTGTACTTGAAATCTGAAAATAAATCTTGCACATGTGCACCTTGGAGCAAAAAAACGCAGGCTGCACTTGTGGCTTACACATGAACTGCTGTTATTTTTTTATCAAAAAATTATTGTAATGAATGGAATTGAGGAATTGCGCAGTAAAACTAATCTACGGGTCTGTAAATATCTGAATATCTACTTTTATTTTTCTTGGTGGAAGGGGAGTTGATAAGTGCTAAATGCAAAAATGAAAATGCTAATTATAGAACAGGGATTTTTATAGCAGACAGTTTCATAAGTATATTCATATCACAAGTTTAACTGGGAGAAATGTTAAAATTTTAACATCTTGAGGTTTTTATCTTTTGTGTGAAGGTGGAAATAATTAGTTGTACTGATAGAAACACAAAGTTTTCAGAGTTCTCTCAGTTTTTTTAAGGCTAATAATGTTTTTCCTAGTCCTGCTTTTTGACATGATAATATCCCTCTAAGGGCTTTCTTTATCAGATCAATTCCTTTTCTACTAGGAGAACTAAAGCTTTTCAGCTGTCTGTCCAATTTATCCTTCTGGACTAAATTTCTCATCTCGAGATAACCAGCAGCAATGCTCCCCTCAGGAGATTTGTATCAATTAGTTCTGCATCGCTAATTCTTGTGGTATTGGGGGACCAGTGAGTTGTAAGAAAGCTGCTCTGTAAACAGTTATGGCTGTTGGGGGTTTGTCTTTACTTTTTTTTGGTGAGGATTTTTGTTTGTGGTGAAATACGGTTTTTACATGGCAGTTATTGAAATCCTGCAGATTTACAAGGGCATACAGAAATATGGGCAGCTTTAGCTCCTTTTGGGATATTAATTGTGTATGGATTTCACGTAGTGCTAATGAGGGACCGTGTTAGACAGAGCTGAGCAAATTGGTTCAGAAAATGCTTGGGGTGGAGGATGTCATCTGAGAGGTGCAGGGCTCTGAGGTACAGCACTGCCTTGGAGCTGGGGCGTCACTCTGGTGGGTGTTGGTGCTGTGTGTCACGGCACTCACTTAAATGTGTGCCACTTGGAATTCCACGCATCCTGAAGGCTGCTGCTAACTTTTCTTTTGCCCTATGGTCTTAGTGCTATTCAATTTAATTCACTGTAAAGGGAGGTGGGATGTAAATATTCTGTAAATGGGACTCTGGGGTGCCCTAGTGGCAGCCTGGCATTGAGGAGAAGGGGGTGCAGTCTGCAGAGAGACTGAACAGGAGGTGACAGGAGCCTTTGAGAAGCCGCTGTAGCAGCATTACAGTGTAAGTGATGGAGAGGAGATGGCTCTTGTTCCAACGTGCCCTAAGCCTTGGTCTTGCAGTGTGATGTTGTGCTGCAGATCCTAGAGGATCTGTACAGTATCCATATCTTCACATCCGTCTCCTGGCAGCCTCTCTGAATTGCTGCTGCTCTGTAGGTGGCCAGTCCGTGGGTTCCTGCTGTTCAGAGAGCCCTGGGGTGTCCTCCCTGCAGTGTTTGCTGGGCCCTCACGCCGTGCTGGCCCTGCCCTTGGTGCCAGCCCTGGCACTGCTTCACTGCAGGGCTGGGCAGGGCTCCTTTGGCCTTTGGGGTGGGACCTGTGTGTGTGAAGAGGCACGTTTGGGGAGGGCTGAGCTCTGTGGCTGCAGCTGTGGCCCCACTGCCATCCCTGGTGTCACCAGTCCCTCACATCCCTGACCAGACTGAAGGTGGGGAATCACTGGCACTGTCCGTAATGTGAGTGGCAAATTAAGTCCAGCAGGAAAGCAGGTTACTTCACAGCTGGAGAGCAGGCCAGGCTTCATCTAATCCCTCCCTTGGTCAGAGAAAGGTGGCTTTAATCTATTTATTCTGCATGTGGTTGTTTTTCCAGCGCTGATCTATCTGCAAATGCCATAGCACTGTTAGTCTGTTGCTATCCATTTGCCATTAGCAGATGTGTCAGGACATGAAGCAGTTCTCAGTCGCTCAGGTCTAATCCCAGCAGTGCCGTGGGATCTTGGGAATGCTCTGCCTTTATGCAAAAGTAAACGACATGTAAAGTGGCATTTTTAAGAACCTGCAACCTGCAGTTATAGGATTTTTTTGGACAGCAGATTTTCCTTTTGCTGATGTTTTCAACAAAACTTATTTGATAGAATTATTAGAGGAGGAAAATTAAAAGGACAAAATCATCCAGGAATCTCATTTAAATGGAAACCTGGAAGAACTGGGTAATTGGGCATTGATTCTGTCCTCTCCCCTCACTTTATGAGCAGTATTGTATTAAAAGTAATGTGTCTGCAGGATGATACTTCAACATCTCTTACTGCTGAAACAAAAGTATTTGCATGTTTTTTCCTCTCTACATTCTTCCAACATCTGCATGTGTAGCTCTGTCCTGTATATTCATCACATCTGGCACTGCTCCTTTCCAGGGAAAAGGCATCAAAGGGAAGGGGATGTTTTGGGGGGGGATCCAGCACTGCCATTCACTGGTATCAGATATTGGGGGACTGGCTGTGAACTTGGTCGTGGGAGCGAGTGAGGACTCGGGGGGCTCACAAAGCCCATGCACAGGTTTGGTGCACCCAGGTGTGTTTACAGGGAACAAAGATGTTTGCAGGCTGTGGCCTGTCTGTCTTCCAAATATTTATGTCACATTATATGATTAAAACTGTGTAAATAGATAATTTTCCTTATTTTCTGATCTCTGCATATTTGCAGGCAAATCACAATTTTTAAAAGTGTTTCACACTGTAGATGCTAAATAATTGTGCTGGGATTTAATTTTTTTTTTTACCTTGTAGGTTGATCCAGTAAATTAATTCTAAATCTAGCTTGCTGAATGTTTGCTATTTCAATCACTCTGGCTGTGATTATTGTGATAGGAAGCAATCTACTTGCTTTAGTTTAAGTTTTGGGTGTTTGCTAAAATAGATATGGTTCCATGTACCAATCTTAAGATTCAGTTTTTTAGGAGCGTGACTTGTTTCCTTCTCTTCAGTATTTGTGCTATAAAAACCCAGTTGCATAAAGGTTCATAGCAAGAAAATAGAAAAAGCTGGGGAATAGATTTAAAGTAATATTTGGAAATATTTTCTGATCTCCTATAATAATGATGTTAATTGTGTCTTCCAGTCCTGAAAGTAAGGATGGGAAATTTAAGCATGGGGAAAGCACATACTTAAATCCATTCCTATCCAGCAAAATGCTTGAGCTTAATTTTAAGCATGTGCATAAGTTATATTAGTTAAATAACTCATAACTATTTGCTTAAATCCAGACAGTGTTAGACTGACTAAATATTAGAATTGCAAGGTATATACTGCAGTAAATAAGATAAATATGGGTGTTGGTTTTGCCGTGAACTTGTCAGTGGTTTTGACTTCTACAATCATTTTTATGGCATACAGTTGAAATCAGAAAAGAATGGAAATTTCAACTAATTTTTTAATATGCTGAAATGTATTAAGTTACACAAAAGAATCCATATTATAGTAATCCTGCACATATACAGGAAAGAGTACCCAGCGTGCATGGCAGATGGTTTCAAAGGAAATCCTCGAGAGCTAGGATTAAAAAGCAATTTTCAGCAAGTTTAAAATGGGTCCCCATATTTGGGTCACAGATATTAACTCTTTCATTGCAAACAAATGAGGGAGTAGTGTGGGCGGATTATTATGGAAATGTTTCTCCCAGTAAAATCTGACTCGGTCACGCTGGGGAAGAGAGGTGTGAGGAGGTCAGTTGATTCTGCCCCTGATCCTGTTCTCACACCAGTGGGAAGCAGAGTTGTGGCATGCAGAGGAAAGGGGATGTTGCAATATGTGGAATTCATCATTCCACAAACAAACACTGGCAACCCTCTGAAAAATAATGTGTGTGTGGCTTTGATCTGCCCACTGGAGCAAATTGCCATAAAGGCGAACTGATAAGTCAGTTTTGGCGTGTTAGGAACAGCAGATTTATACCTGTTTACCTTTAGTAAATTATAATCAATCTCTTTGTTAAAGTGTAAAGACTGTCCATGTAGCATTCTTGTATTCCTTTTGGGCATGGCAAGCGTGTATGGTAAAGGACGAATAAGGAATTGCACAGCAGTGCTGTTGTTCCATTGTAGACAAGAAGGAACTTGGGCTCTGAATGTGGCTTGGAAGTCTGCCTGCACACGGTGAGCAAGCCTGTGTTTTCTCCAAAGTGCTTTAGAGGCACACTAGAAATGTGTGTTTGTAAAGGTTATAAACAAGCAATAGCATGCAGACATTGTTCCAGGCTGCAGCTGTTCAGTGGTGGTGTACGAACATCCAGAAATCTTGTCACCAGGCTGATCCACAGAAGGGATTGAGTGCAGGTCAGCTTTGTACCGTGGGATCAAGAGAAGGCACTGGGCTTTGAGTACATAAAAATAGCACAGCAAGTTGGGGATTATTGGCTTTAACTAACTTATACCAGCTAGTAACTGTGTTAGGAGTGTAATTCATATTTACATCAGTGCTCTTTATACACTTTGACAGTGCAAAGGAACCTCAAGTTTGACGTGAGCTAACTTTTCTTTAAAAGACTTTTCTACTTCCAAAGTAGAAATTCGAGTTAGATCTTAAGCAGTGTCTGTCTGAACAATGAAATAGAGCAACCATTTTATGGTGTTCCCAAAGCTCAGCTGGGCATATTTGGAATAGACTTGGAAAGCTTTCTGAGCCAAGGTGCCTGATGCTCTGCTAAGTGAATTATAAAAGTAACTGCTGGTTTGAATATCAGCCTAAGGAGAAGTTAATTGCCTTGCTCTTTGGGTATTACATTGGCTACAAGTTAACAGTGAAGGACAGGGCACTTCTGAAAGGGCACCTGAGTGTCCTGGTGGGAGAGCTAAATGTGGATCTGCTAAATGTTAATTAACAATGCTAAGTAAGAGGTGTTTTCTGCAGGACTGAGCCAAGGTAGTTACAAGACGTCATATCTGCTCTCAGAAAATTTAGACAATGGATGAAAATAGGGCAGCTTTTGGTGTTCAGTTGTTGTACCAGAGCTAGAAAGCATCAGTAGACTCAGGATGAGCTTTTAAAGCTGCATCTGTTCTTCTGGGTCTTTGTTTCACATCACCTGCTGCAGGAAATCTGCCTGTGTGCATCCTGATAGGGCCTTCAGAGGGCAAATAGAAGTGCTGAAATTAGATACCAAAACCTGAACATCCCAGGCTGCTGTCAACCGTTGCGTGTCACCAAGGTATGATACTATTAAAACCTGGAGGAAAAAATGTCATCCATGGCAACAGTTACCTTTGATCCAGGTGTTTGTAAATGGAGGTTGGAGTTTCGCCTTAGATTTTTCAAAGACTTGCATCTTTCAAAGGGAGGCAGAACAGATCAGTTTGGAGTCTTTGTCATTGTTATCTTCCAGGATTTTGTTTCAAGTAGTTTTTCGAAGTCTCTGCAAGATGATTTGAGATAAAAACCCGATCTAGATGTCTTTGGATAGTCAAAGCAATCTGTTCTCTTGACTATAACAGACTTAGGAGAGGTTCTAAATAAACAAATCAGTGTTGACTTTAGAGAATGTGTTGATTTCCTTTACTCACTGTGCAGTTGAGTGTTTGATAAAGAGGAGCTTCTTGTGTGCCTTCAGTTGTCTCCTGGGTCTGGAGCAGTTTTTTGTCTGGGCCAAACCCGATAGAAGGGGAGTAAACTCATGCAGGTCACTGAAAGGTCAGACAGGTGGGAAACAGAAGCCTGAATTCTCCTGTTAGGGGCCAAATGAGAGTCCTCCAGAAACCACACCGGGGTGCAACTGTGTAACAGTGTGGGCATGCAATTAAAATGTGTCAAAGAGAATGCTGTAAAGTAATTGCTGTGTCATTTACCTTTCTAAATGAGGTAAATGCTTTATCTCCGGCAACTCTTATCAGGAAATATTGCAGGTTCAGTTGCAGTGCTTTGGAATTTCTATCTACTTTAATCTTTCTGTAGTGTATGGTTATTAAAGTTTTTCTGAGTAGATGACTGAAAGCAATAACCTGTTTGTGTCAAGGCTGTACACTGATGTCTGAGATAACTGGTCAGACAAAAGTGAAAGCTTCCATGGGGATAAAATGGGCTTTGGATGGACTTCTCGGCACTGCTTTATTGATGGCACTTTAAGTAGTGATTTGAGGAGAAGCAGATAATGAAAATTGATTCTTCTCTGCAGGTCTCTCGCTTACTTTTGGACATGGACAGACCTAATCTGTGAAGATAATTAAAGTTCCTTTGCTCTGGATGCTGTAAGTGATTTTTTGTTTGCTTTATGGAAATCATTACGAGCCTATTTGCCTCACACAGGGAAAAAGGTGAAAATGCCAAATCATGAAGAAATGGTAGAAATGAAGTTGGTGGAAAATTGATATATATGACCGTACATGTTTGCAGGAAATATTTCTGACCAGCCTTTTGTATTCAGGAGCACCCTGTCTGCAGTCCAGCCACGTTGATGACTCCAGCAGCAGAACCTAGATTGCAAATTGCCAGTAAAGATACCAGAGGAAACAATATTTTCATACTTCTGTCAGGACTACGGCTAGGTCAGGAATCCTGTCATGGTGGAGGCAATCTCTGTTGCTGTGTGTATTGTATCTGGTTGAGAAGAAATACCTCAGGTATCAGCATTGACCAAAATATCATGTGGAGAGGTCAGAGGGGGGGGAAAAACTTGGGAATGAAGAATGTTCCCATTGGCAGTGGCACAGGGCAGTGGCCCTGGCTCTTAGTTAGCATGGCAGCTGTTTGAGTTCCAGGTGCCATGATAGCATGAAAGCAGATTTTAAATACCTTTTACTGTTCAATAGACTCTCCCAGGGAAGACCTGCCTGCCTCAAAGTCTGTCCCTGTAGCAGCGTGGCTTCTGCAGCATCTGGGAGAATGCTCCCCTGCAACAGGGAATCAGCTGTAGCTGGCACTGCAGGGAGACAGGGCTGGATAGGGGGCTGGAAACAGAATGCCATGGCTTTGATCTTGTGGTAGCATCCCTTGAGGGTCCTTAGGACACAGCCCTCTGCTGGTTAATAGTTACAGGTGTTAAGGACATTTCTTATTTCTACAAGACTGCCTTTAAAGCAGCTGCTATTCTTCCACCAATGAAAGTATGCAAAGAGCTCTTCGTATCCCCATTTTCCCCCCAAAGCTGTGGGAACGATTTTCTGGCTTGTAGAACAAAGAAGTTGGAACAGATGACACAGCCAACATCTGCACCTGGCTCACTGAGGAAGAGAGTATTTGGCACGGAGCTGAACTCCCTTCTGCCAAGGGAGCTGATGCGTTGTTCAGGGATGAGGATGGGATAATGTCTTTTCCTTTTTGACTCACTAAAGATATTTTATTGATCTGTCAAAGTCAAAAATTTGTTGGGAAGGAAAATGTCTTTACTTTTAAATATCAGAGGCTAATTAATGGTTAATCAAACCTTTTCTAACCAACCCCGTTAAAATTACGATGGTGTATCACTTCAGTTCCAATGGCAGACACATCACATATGGGTTGCCATTTTGATGGCTTTGAATGGTAATCTGACCCATAAAAACTGAAGCATAATATGCAAACTGATTTTTTTCTGGCCTGCCCTGTTCTTGGTGCCATCTGTGTTCAGATGGAAACGAGCCTGCTCAAAACGTGGGCTGCCGGTTTGGGGCTGATCACAGATGGGCTTTGAGGAATAGCCTCGTGTGCACAAGGAAAGAGGGAAGATGCTCCTGAGAGCAGGAAGTTTCACTTGAAACCATGTTATGTCTGCTAAATCCTGTGGCCTATGGAACATCCACCAGACCTTGCCCTGAATTCTTCACATGGATTAAATAAACTAAAGTTACATTCTAAAAATCAAGAAAAACCCTTCAACTTCCAAACATTGCTCTTCCTCCACCACTGCCTTCTACTGCTGCCATTCGTAATGGAATAGAGTGCAGGAAGCTGACAGTGCCAGATCCTGTCAGGTGTTTGCAGTGCATACATTCAGCAAAACCAGGCACAGTAAATTATTTCATGAGATATAATTATATCATGAGATAGCTACATGCAGTTTTAATCTGCTGTGTGAATCCTGTTGAAGCCACAGCATTCAGGCTGCCATTTCTGGATTCCTATCTCTGACAATTAACCAAAATCTGTGTTGTAGGTGCAGATGAGTACCTATCCTCTGCTGCTGCATCTCAGATCAAAAATTCAGGTGTTTAAGCACCTAATTCTCACTGTAGTCAATGAGAACTTAGTTCTCTTCTCATTTTGAGAGAGCCTGTGCTCTGAAGTTAGACTGACCTTGTCTTACGTGTAACCACAAGTGTCCTGGTACTATTTATAATCCCAAGAAACACATGAAATAATTTTCACTGGTTAGGAATATGGTCTACAGAAGTCTGATTTTTTTTTTTTTTAACTCTCTTTAAATCGATTACGTTGTTTGAGTGACCATTTGCTTTGGCAGAAAAGAAGCCCATGGAAGGCAACACTCATCGATGACTGTCATGGTCATGACACACTCCAACATCCCTCTCAAGACATCTTTAAACCTTTTATTTCTAGGCTAAATAAACACCAATTTCAGCAATGTCTCATCTACTCCCTTTAATTACTGCTGCTGAGAGAAAGTTTCTGCCAATGCAAATGTGCTATTTTGTCATGTCACATCAAATTGCATCAGCCTTATATTTAGGAACAAAAAGAGGGGGAGGCTGAAACAGGATGTGGCTACAAATGGAACCAAAGGGTTTTCTTAAATATAGGCTGAAAATAGACAATCAAGGCAGTGATGCTTTTTCAAGCAAAAATCCATGAAAGGGAAAATCAAGGCTGTGATGGCAGAACAGCAAAGGAGGGCCAGGGTGTGGGCAGAGGGAGTTCTGGGGGAGGAGAGAGTGGTGGAAGGCAGAGGCTGATGAACTTCTCCTTTACGCAGACACCCTTGCCCTGTCAGATCCCTGTGCAGTGCATTTAGGATGTGTCAGCCCACACCTCCTCCCCTGTGCAGGCTGAAATGATGGGGGCCGTTCTTCCCTCTGCCTTGTCACAGGCCTGCCCTTCCCCTGAGCTCGGCTCCCCTTCCAGCAATAGCCCACTAAACCAAAGGGATGGTGGTAAGTAGGCACAGAGAAAATTTGAGTAGCTGTCCAAACAAATGTAGGAGACTTCAAACAATCCCTCGCACTGCTTTAAAATGTGGTGTCTCTTCAGAAAGAACATTTTTTAAAAATTGCTCTGCAGAAAGGGTTAGCAGCTTCCCCATGGAAAACACTTTCTGCCCTCTTGGAACCAGGCACAAAATGATCTGTTGAAATCAAATGCATAAATTATGCATGTAATGGAACTTGCTTTGAGCTGATGAGTCTGATCAGAGCCTGGTGGCAATTAAACCAAGTTTTGAAAGATCTGCTGTGTCTGAGAACCAGCAGAACCTGGTGTGGATGTGATCTAGGGGCGTGCAAGCAGCAGCTGCTTAGCAAATTGGAAAAATACTATTCATTTCTTACCACTAAGTACTTGGAATCTCTCCTCAGAAGCAATTGGTGATGTTAGAGGTAATATCTTTGTTCTTGTCACCAAGGATAAAAATGCAGTGGAGGCTTAGAAGCTTGTGTACTTAGAGCCCCGTGACAGACGTGAGTCAAGCAGCATTTCAGACGGAACCAGAGAGCAAAGGCACCCAGGTCCCATGGTTAGATGTCAGTGGTCCTTCAGGACTGTGAAACACTCAATACAGCGATGCTGCATTAAAAAAGCCTCAGTAAAACGTGTGTATTTTTATAGCAGGGAAGCATTTCTGTTATACTTTTTCAAAGCAAATCACAGAAATATTAAATGGGGAAGGAGAAAGATAGATGTTTGGTTTTTATAGTTGGGGTTTGTTTGTTTTGAACTGAATAAGTCTGAAAATACTAGATAAAAACTGCAGATCAAATGAAAAGACTCCATAAGCATCCTCCAGATTGTTCCTCAAAAAACCACTCAACTGACAACAGTACAACAGGAAAATGTTCTTAATTAATATCTTCAGTTAAAAGAAATGCATTGTGGATCTCTTAAATATATTATTAAATCTGCATTGTTTAGATAATAGGATGGGGACAGACGCTAGTGCTGAGTGCTGTGTCAAATTCGTCAGGGCCTGCTCTAATTCTAGTGCACTTGCTGGATTTCACAGCTATTTGTCTGGGTACTGGCGTAATTTGGAGGGTTGAGTGAAGCCAGATGACTGTAATGAACTCATATTGTGTCTTTGACTCATTCTGGCAAAAAAACTCCATGCTATTTATGGGGTATTTTGTATTGTTAAGACTTCTATTCCTCCTGTCTCTCAAACTTTCTCTGGGCCGCTGCCTTTGCACCATCACCAGTAATTACATCAAATTAATTCAGCATAATTGAGTTAATTATTAGCACTGGGGTTTATCAACATGACTTCAATTGAACCAAAGCTTTTATCCTGCTTTTCCTGAGGTTTCACCAAATGTAAACAAATCTGAATCATGGGTGAAACTTAAGGCAGCTCCCTTTCCATCAAGTGTCTTTGCCACTCAGAACTGTTCTGCCTCACTTGTTCTCTCAGATGGGTGTTCATAAACGAGCTGCAAAGGGAAAAGAATACTCTGACATTCTGTATCAATGTCCAATGCTTTAGAAACAAAGGAAATATTTTAATCATCCCAGAACCATTTGGTCAGAGCCAGAAGTGTAGAATAATCCTGAATAGAAATTCATGCATAGAGAGGATGTTGAACCTCGTTTAGCTGACATACATCAAAAAGAATTAAGACACAGGTTCCAAGGATTCAGAGGATGGCTTTCTGAACAGGGATGCAATTGTGAATCACTGTAAAAAATTATCAACAGCAGGATTCCTGGTGTGAGGTGGTAGGTTGAGAACTGCAAGGTTCCTATTCCCAGCTCTGCTGCTGTGTGATTTTGCAGAATCTGTGTAATTTTCTGGAGCACAGTTTCTTTTCTCAGGTATTTTTTCTCTTGGAGATTCAAGAGCCCTGGGTTTTCTCTTTCTGCTTGTGCTGCACTTTTTTTTTTGATCTCTTACAGCAAGAGTTCTGAGCTGGACACCGGGATGAAGTGAGAATATGGTTTGAACATAACTCTGTAGACAAAAGAAACTTTTTCCCCTTAACTTCGTCTCAGCTGGAGCTATAAATTAGTTGAGGTCCTCAGCAGAGCTGGTGTGTTGTGTGTAATCCATTAAAAGCAAACCCTGTACCACCAAAAACAAAGGTCCTGCAGAGTGCTGGAGGTGTGTGTACATTTGCAATGGGTTGTTGTGTTGCTAGCCAGACTTTTCCTTTGTTTTTCTTATGAAAAAGATGTCTTCTTTTTCTTTAAGTTAGACTAGTCCACGGAGAGTGACAGTGAAGTTTTTGGGCAAACCTGAGCTATGGCTTTAAGACCTCAGACCTGTTCCTAAGACAGGCAGGCTCTGTCCCTGATTAGCTGTTGGTATGGAAACAATCCCTGATTAGGGAGCTGGGCCAGTTACAATCCCTCTAAGAGGCTAAAGGCTCCCAGACTTACATGTCCTGTAATTCTGCTGCCTATAAACTTGCACCCAGGAACAGTATGGATCTCGCTCAAGATGTGCTGGGTCCAGCTCATCGAGGTTTAATGTTGTAAACCACAGACAGGGTTTATGCCAGGGCAGGGGTTGGCTCAGATTACTGTTATGATTGAGACTGAAGGATCGGGAGATGGTAAATTTTATCAGGTGTGGATTTGGAATAATGAGACAGCAAGTTGTTCCTGATGCTGCTGTGAAGGATTATGGGAATTGGGAAGGACAATTCCAGGACAGATATCCTATAGATCCTAGAGCATGGCATGAGCCCCATCGTCCCTAGTCCAGGAATTATGTGCACAATTAGGGCTGCAAGGGACGTGCTGGGGGAGCAGTAAAAGGAGAGGGTTTATTCACTTGTAGGCTGGGTGTGATGTTTGCACTAAAGGAATGTTCAGAGGTGTATGTTATGCATTTTTGGATCAAAAAAACAGTTTCTTTTATTAAACTTTAGTCAGTAGTGTGGGTCACAGTGACTTCTTTTGCTGTTTTAAATTCTGATTCTCCACCTTCCCATTACTTTTGTACTTTCCTAAGCAGAGCCCTTTTCTGTACTGCTTTCTGACAGCTGCATGTTTTACCCTCTCTTCTTTAAAAAAAAAAAAAAAGATGAAGTTGGATCGCATGAGCAAAATGAACCCTTCTAAAGAATAAAGTTAAAATAAACTTTAACCAGTTTCAGGTCTTCTGAACCAAATGAGGAACCATGACAAAACCTCATGTAAGACTCACTACTCTTCCCATGCTTGTGTGACCCATGGAATCGGTGTGTTCATTAATCAGACAGCGTGTTTGTGCCCTTCAGAGGCCCTTCCGTGCCTTATGCTGCCAACTGGGTATCTGTCCTTCGACAAAAGTTGTGGTAGCTTGTTTTGTGCCCAGCTGGAAGTTTTAGAAGGTGATATAAGCCCAGACAGAAAGTTATTGCACTAAGTGGCATAAAGTAGTAGGGAGAACTGTGATGGCTAAAGTGTAACTAAGCAGTGGAACATTTCTAAGTACAGTATTTACAAGAAAGGAATGAAGGCAGTTTTGGTTTAAAGTTGATTGCACCAAGTTATAACTCAATTCCTATTCAGGCATGATCCCAAAGGTAAATACTTACAGATTAGACCACTGAGAGCAAAATTCCTGTTGACAGCAGTTGAACTGAGCAATTCACAGCTGAGAAGACAAAGTTCTTTTGAGACTGTGACTTTCAGAATTTTCTTTAATCCAGAAGTCATTGTCAGGAGAAAAAAGTAGAAAAGTTTGGATTGCACCTAAAGGAGGGAGATTTCTGTCCTCCCACTAGTGAGCATGCTCCAAAGAATATTACTCTAATTAGTCTGAATAGGCCTATTAATTATCCAGAACAGGGTAATCTGGCCTCAGTGTGGGCAGTGCGTTTCCTCACTGGTATTGGATTGCAAGAGCCTCAGTGTTTTACTTGCAGTTTGATGTATTGCATGTCTGCTGCGTGATACCAAACCAGGTGTAAGGTAAGACATCTGCCCTGTGGCTGTGGTTAATTTATACAAGTGGTCATTATGCCCAGCTCCAGCAATCTTTGTCATCCTCAAGTTTCACCAATTACAGCTTTATATTTGCAGGGAGGCAGCCGGTGAGTGTTGATCCTGATGCTGTAGAACTACATGAAGGGTGTCCAAACAGTGGTGATTCCTTGTCAACAAACAGATCTTTGGGATGTGTCATTAGCCAGTTCTTAATCCCCTGTGTGCCCTATGAATGTCGTGTGAAGAGAACTTTATATGCAGGGCTGTGCCCCCAGATTGTGCTGGCCTGGCACTGTCACCTGACACTGCTCCTGCCTCATGCACCCAGCAAAGCATAAAGGGGAGGAGAACAGAAATAGAAGTGAGCAGAACAGGACTGGCTATCATCACTCAGGCAATGGGACTTTGCAGATCGTGTTTAGAAAGGACAAAATCCGCAACAATGACCGGCCACAGCTCGTCAGAAGCGATCACATCAAGCCAGCAGATCTCAATAAAAGCCCAGCGTGCCGGAGAGATGTGGTTATGGGGAAGTGACTGCAGCATTGTACGTGCTCACCCACACACGAGGGGAGCTGGAACTGCAGGCCAGGCCTTGCCCAGGGCTGTGCAGAGGTCTGAGAGGATGTGACCGGGTGGGGATGGATGGTGGCTGGTTTGCCGGGGGCAGCAGAGCCCAGCGCGCCGCCCGGAACGCGCCAGACGCTCCGTGACCTACTGGGAATGAGGGAAGAGGAGACAGTGCCACAGCCAGGGAGGGCTGCTGGGTCCCTGGGAGCGGGGAGGGCTGTCTGTGCTGAGGGCAGGCAGAGCCTGCAGTCACAGCCTTTACTGCATCTACCAGCTGGGATCCTGGGAAACCTGGAAGGGAGGACGGATGCGACCAGAGAGTAAGAATCCTTCTGGGTAGCAGCAGTTCACTTGGGTCTTCCTGGACTGATGACAAAACACGAACCAGGATGTTTTGTGGTTAAAGAGTTTTCAAGAGGCTTCCAATTTCAGTCTTATTTTGGGGGTTTGATTATTGCTTTCCTGGGATCGTGAGGTTTGACTGGGATAGGGAATCGTAAAGTCCTGGGTTAGGCTTCTAAAGGTGTAATCCTTTGAAGTAATAAAACACATCTCCAGCCTGCATACAGGAGCAAGGGAGGGAAGGGGGAGCCAATCTGTGAATAGCAACAGCTCAGGTAACTCTTGCAGTCCTTTAATTAATGCTTCCAGTCTCTGGAGCCCAGCTTTGGTGGCTGTTTAACTAGTCTGGAGGGATTAGGATTCTAACTGTTGAACTGTGGGGATTTGCTTGAAAAACAGTCACAATAGCAGGGAAAAAAATGAACTGAGAGCAGTGGCATGGTGTCATCTCTGCATTACTGAGGTTCAGCTGTGCACGAGGTCAATTGCCAAGCTGCTAATGCAGAGTGAAGATTAATTGGCTTTGGTCAGCCTTTCCTTCACTATCTGAATATCATTATCAGGAATGTAAATGATTATGCAATGCAGAGAAATGCCACAATAGTCTCAGTGTCTCCTTTTATACTTGTCTCTTTTTGAACAGGGCTTTATCTAAATGCAAATGTGATTTCAGCCTTCTGATTAGGACATTATACAGTCATCCCTTCCAGAAAAGCACAATTAGCAGATTATTTTATTTCTGACTCAACAGTTCTTGGTTTAGATAGTTTGTTTGTTGTGCTACGCATGATATTTAAGTTATCAGAAGGAGATTTACATTATTAGTCAGGATTATAGCCAGATTTTGTGAGGTCGAGGGTTTTTGCTTGGCAGATAAAAATGGTAACATTTGTGGGATTCGAGGGGGGATGTTTTTAGAACAAAAGGCAACTGTACAGATTTTTACAGTGCTTCATTGTGCCTAGGAAGGGGCAGATTACAGCAGCACGGAGTAACTGTGCAAATTCTCCAGTGCCTTGGGCTGTACAAGGGCAGAGTGTGGCCTTACCTGTTGTCAGGATCCAGTCTCTGTCGTGGTGTGCTCATGCAGGGCCCAGTATCCTGGAACTTCACAGGGGGGCAGCTCATGAGATCATTTCTTACCAGAACAGCCATCAGGTTTTCCGTGTGCTGTGGTGTGATATTGCCAAGACTGAAGTTACATTCTCAGAAAAACACGGATCTTTGGTGATAAACTTCCCTGTGAAGCTTGTCCATTTCACAGCATTTGCAGCATTTTTGGAGCTGTGAATCTGTCATAACTCAGGACTTAGTTTTTTTTTAATTTGAGTCTCATGCAGTTTAGGTTTGATAATAGACATGGTGAAAATTTCCATCTCTAAATCTGTTAGAAAGTATCTATGGGAAGGTGAAGGATTTTGTTTCCCCCCAAAATTCATTGTTGCAAATGTATTTGTCAGGTGATGTGGTTTCAACAGATCATCATTTTCCTGTGAAAAATTATTGCAGTGGAAAATTCCCAATTACCTATAGTGAAACAACATTTTCAATTCCACTGCTCAGTTCAATCTTTCCATATTCGTATGTTTCCATGCCTGGTTCCTTGCTCTCTCCTAGAGCTGCTTTTCTTTCTGCTGGGCCAAGCTGTCCAGGGCAGTCCCAGCACAGGAAGGATCTCTGCATTTGTGACAGGAAATCTATTGGACCACTTAGGTTTAATTAGAGCACAGTGACATGTGATGAGATCCCAACTTTTTCTACACTCCGGATTATGGAATGGGTCCATTTTTGTCTTATCGTTATTAATCTACATTATTCTCAAATACCCATTTTAAAGGTCCCTTCCAACCCAAAGCATTCCATGATTACATTTCTATTTTCAAACTAGGACACAGACTTGGAATCATCCTAGCTAATTTAGGCTTGTAACTGCAGGATCTAGTTTTGCTGCTTCTTCTGTGTTTGATGGAGAGAAGGGCAGGGATTAATTCAGTCTGTATGTTATGAGTCACATTTTGGAGTTGCTTATCTTTCTGCTGCTTGGAGGGGAATGCAGGGATCTCTGGGTGTGTAATCACCTCCTGTACTTGAGTGCCAAAGTGAAATGAATCCAAACCAAAAATGCATGGAGCTGACACCCAGCATAGGTTTCGTTGCAGAGAGAAAATTTCATTCCAGAGAAAAAAACATTGGAAGAAAACAAGAGATGGACATGTTAAAGCCTGGGGGTATTTTGATCTGCATTCTAAGCTGAACTTTTTAGCTAAAGTCACAATTAGCACATCTTGTGTGCTTGGAAAGTGAGGGAGCATTAAAGTAGGCAGACTGAAGCCATTTTGAAAAGTCAGCTCCTGGTCTGTATTTCTCAATTCTTGTAGTATCTTCCTGCCCTCCATATGGGACTTTTTTTAGAACAGTATCCAGTTCCTGTAGTGTGTGAAGACAAATGGCTCTTATTAAACAAATCAGTAAAAACAGAACTGGAATCAAGCAGAATGAGAGGATTGCAGCAGCATAGAGCTAACTTATTGCCCTCATGATGGAAGATTGGTTTGCTAATTGTTCATGAAAGCTAATGGAAGCCATATTTTGGCTGTGAATAATTCTCAGGAGGGATCACTGTGGAGTCTTACCTCATTTCTCATACTTTCCTGGTAGACCATCTCAAGTATTCCAAAGCAGACTCACCTCACAAAGCTCCAAGTGCAGAGAGTGGTGGTCAGGTGTGGGTCCTAGAGCAAGGTGGGACCGGCTCGGGATGAGGGAGCTTTGCTGGCACATCACTCACCTCTCAGGGGCTGGTGCACACTGGCAAAGGGCTTTGATTATTCCGTGTTGCTAAATGGATTTTGAGAAGTCCAGATGAACTGCACAGAACCCATTTTGGGTGTAAGGGAAGATGTCAGCACAAGGGAGCAGGAAAGGGATTCTGACGTACATTCTTCGAAGGTTTCTGCCTGTTAACCCCATTGTATGTCTTAGAATTAGTTTTACTAATTTTCATCATCAGCTCAAGAGACAGTCACCCTGGTAAATGCTTCCTTGAGACAGCCATCTTACCCCTTGGGGGCTGGAAAAGCTTCTTCTGAAGTGTCAGCAGAGCCTTCCCTAGGGGCTTCCAGTGCTGTGGCCAGGGGGGCTCAGCCCCTGGAGCAGCTCCTGCTGCTGTTACAGGAGGCACTCTCCATTCTGAAAATCATCAGAAGCTGGAGTTCAGCAGCCCTTCAGCAGGGACCAGACACAGCCTGTCCTGAGTGCTCAGGAGGGACTCTGCAGGGTCTGTGCCAGCAGCAAAGCACAGACCCCCCAAAAAGACATTCTGGGTGTCTCGACGTGGTGACTAAAACATTAAAGCTTTTCAGTGGCCTCTGCCACTGTGAGTTAGCAGAGCTCGTTACAGCTGTAGGGCTGTGCTAATTGATATCTACGCAGTTAAAGACATGGAATTTTCATTTACTGAAAATACAGATTACAACGGTACATATCCCATTGCGGTGGGTATTTATAGGTGCAGAATGAGGAGATTTTATCCACTGCAACAAGATCTAGTCTGTGCAAATATACAGCCCAGGCATGTGATAGCTGTGGTGTTCTACTCTGAAATAAATTTGGCTGAAAAGCTTAAATTACTTAAGAAAAAAGAAAAAAAATGTTCCAAATAATGAGTAATTATCATAACAGGTACTAAAATAATGCCATGCACCTATTTCATTATTCAGTTGCTTATTTATTATCTTTATTCTTAAAAGTAATGATATAAAAGTGCTTTTTTCCAAATGTTAATTTAGTTCTCTGCAGATGGCAACCATCTGTTAAATGACAAGACATTTACAGTCTTTGATTAGCACTTTATAGAGCTTGGATGAACTTATTTGTTACAATATTTAAGTATAGTTATGGAGGTGAAACTTGGTAGATTTGTTCTTTTCCTGTTTCTGTTACCAAAAAAATGGAAAATTTCAAACCTGACAATGTTTTTACCTCTCTTCTCCTTTACTTATCTATGTTATTTCAAGCTGAAGCCTTGACATTCTTGTCAGAAGGACAATAATAGGAAATATTGTTAAATTCCAGCACCATTTGTAGCATTTATGAGTGTTCTCGTTCTGGAAAGTCACCGTGTGGATGAAGTCTTAGGGGTGCTCAAGGAAAGCATTTGAAGGGCTCAGAGGATCATGGACACTTCCTGTGGGCTGTGATCCAGCTTTGTGTGCCCACAGAAAATGTACAGACTGGGGGTCTGTCTGTGAAATATTGGCACATGAGTTACTGCTCCCATCCCAGAGTGATGTGATCTGATTGCATGAGCTCCATCTTTGTGTTTGATACCTTGATCAGTGACAACCAACCCCTCTCTGTCCATAAGCTCAGCAAGTTCTGATTCATTTCATCCTGGGGTTTCCCGCAAAGTTTCTGCAAGTCCTGCTGCTGATGCTCAGTGTCCTGGCCCTGTTTGCATTGTTCAGTGTTGCTTTACGCTGCCCCTCCTGTGTTTCTGATGAGCCTCCTGAGGTGTTTCGGTGTGTGTTTGTGTCCACAGGTGCGGGCGGCGATGGTGCCGCTGCCGCAGGCGGAGCTGGTGCGGAACGCGGTGCAGCTGTACCGGTACCTGCTGCGCTGCTGCAGGAGCCTGCCCGACGACAGCATCCGCCGGCACTACAGGCACCACATCAGGCAGGTCAGCACAGCACCCTGCTGGGGCACACTGTGGGGGCTGCTTTGCGTTCCCACCAACTTCTTATAGCTCCTGGCGCTTGAAAAAATAAACCCAACTATTCTTCTGCAAGCTCGAGACATTAGCAGGGTTATAGTGGGACTATGTGAAGGAGCATTACTTTTTGTTTGCTTCTGAAACCTTCTATTTTTCTTGGCTTTCATCTCTAATTCTTTTGATAGTCAAGAGGATGAACATCATTCCTTACTCCATAAACTCATCTTTAATGGCCAAACTTACTGGTTCCTTGTCAGTCATTTATATATCTATATATCTCCTACCTCCCTGGCTGGGTAAATCTCATCTGACTGTTCATATTCCGTACTTCATATGGAAGTGATTTCATGCATTTGATCATGCCTGTTGTCCTGTGTACCAGACAATTTCAGTTCTTGCTTTTGTTGATGACGTATGAAAAGAGTAAAATACTTCATGTGAAATTCCATATGACCAGATTTGTTGTGGAAATAGCGTGGCCAGGTGCTACAATGTGTATCTTTACCTTTCCAGACCAACAGTTTATTTTGCATCAAATATTTTTCTAAGATTTAAAAGCGATCCTTATTTTGACAACTGATGTGTTGCCTGGTCTGTGTGACACTTGGAATGTTGCAGAGTTTCAAAGTTCATGCTGATGAAGATGACCCTGAGCGAATCCAGCAGATCATTAAAAGAGCCATTGAAGATGCTGACTGGGTGATGAATAAAGTAAGTGCCTCAGATTGTCTGTGTTTTGGTTTTTCCCAGTTCAAAACAAGAAGTAAATGCTGGAAAGCGAATTCTGAACAGGCAATTTTTGTGTTGACCTGGACATTGAAGGGTCTGGGTGATAGGAAATACCCAGCCAATAGGAATCTGTGATTGTGACAGCTCTTACTCGTTGAGTATAAGGAGACAAATCAGAAGTTCAGCTTGCTCTATATACCTGTTGATTTTAGTTTACTAAGTGACTGTTAAGTCCTTCTCTCTGCCATGAAATCCAAATGAGAATTGTCGCAGGAGCAAGCAGAGATTAGTCACAGATTATGAAATTATAGCAGTAGCCAAATGCCAGCAGTAACAGCCTAGTCAATAACTGTGCCTGAATCTGATTTTATTCTCCTACAATTAGAATTGTAGGCTTATTCTGAAAGGAAGAGAATAGGCTCATTCTGCTTCAGCCACAGAGGCTGTTGCCTGGTTCTGTGGCAAGCTGATGATGGACCGGTGTGAGAGGAGGGGCAGACTCACAGTGCCTGCCAAGGAGCATTATTTTATACTGCAGAGAGAAATCCTGTCAAATCTCAATCAAACTTAAAGGAGACAAAGATAAATTTATGTGGATCCTGAAGAGAGTTGTAAATCCTTGTCAGCATGAACTGTTGCTTAGTTATGTGCTTTTTCAAAAAAAACATTTTGTTTTGTTTTTCCAGTATAAAAAACAGAAGTAGAAGAGGAAGGATGAAGACAAGATGGACATTGGTAAACATCCTTAGAGGACTTGCAGTCAAGCTCAGTGCTGTATTAGAATTATTGCCTGAAGTTTTCTCTTAGATACCACAAATACAGTAGTTTATATCTCATTGGGATGTCATGAAGCTAAATTAATATTTCTGAAGCTATTTAAGTCTGCAAATGAAAAGTCACAGTTGATGTTAAAATTATTGCTTTGTATCATCACAAACTTTTAAGTTAAAGCCCAAACTTGTCTAAGCTATGAGTACCTTCCTCCAGTATAGTGTTAGGCCTGGATCAACCCTGGCAGTGTGTGACACACGTTCGTGCAGGTTCTTTGGTGACAAGGTTCCTCTGCATCAGTCACCGTGGATTTCAGTGACTGAGTTCAGCTCGTGTGTGTGTGACCCTGATGACAGCTGTCACTGTGAGAGGTCACATCATCCTCTGTCGGGACCAGAGGTGTGTTCAGAGGGAAGCAGAGGTATGACCAGAGCACAGGGCTGGGTTTGATCCAACAGCAAACTCAAAAGCCTGGGCTGCCGAGGGGAGAACATGCCGTGAGAACTTTCACCCTTCTGAAGCCTGAACTGCAGTATTTTCCACTTGCCTGTCGGTGCTATAGCCACATCTTCACTCTGCTCTGTGGGCTGGTTGAACTGATGGCTGTCTCATTAAAGTTGGGGGCTGTCACTGTCTCTGAGCTGCCACGAGCACAGCCCAGGCTCGGTGGGTCAGTGGGAGCGGCGCAGTCGCTGCCTGGGCAGTGCTGTGCGGCTCAGAGGCCTTCACAGCTCTTTGCAACACGAAATAAACGTCCTTTCAAAACGGGAGTCCCCGTGCTTTTCGAGAAGCCCGTCTTTGCGCTGCCAGGGTAGGTTTGCAGGTGGGAACCCTGCGAGCCCCTGGAGCGGAGCGGCGGGCTGTGTTCCGGCCGCAGTGCCGCGCTCGGCCCGCAGGGGGCGGTGCGGGCGCACCTGAGCGCAGGTGTGTCCCCGGGGGGGGGGGGCGGCTCCGCTCTGCCCTCCTCATCATCATCTCTGCCCTCCTCATCCTCATCTCGAGAGAAACGGAGATAAAACCTGGCTCACGGTAGCCCAGCAGAATTTGGGAAGAGCTGTATCAGAAACGGGGCTGCAAGTGAACGTGTGTATTGTATCAAAAAACCCCCTTTGTCCCTGCTAGCCCTAAACCCTCCTCTCCAAGAATTCCTGGCCTCTTATTCTTCCCTCTGCCATCACCACTGTTGTTCCTCTCTGTACTCCCACATCTTTCACATCACCTTACACACCCTTAACTTTTGTTGCCCTTGTTTTACATATTCCTCAATTCTGTTCTCAGGTTTTCTCTCTCCCCCACTTATTTCTTCTCATCAAATCCTTTTCTGTCAGGTATATCAGAACACATTCAGGTGTTATGCTGGGCCAGCCTTCTGCTTAATTTCAGGTAAAGCAGGAAGGTGACAGAGTTTCTAAACAGAGCAGGTGTTTCTCTATGTGAGGAAAGCCTCTTAAGTACATTTTTTTGAAAGTGCCATCATTTTGGTTTAAACTTTCAAAATAATTCGGTGCAAGGTAGAACACAGAAAGCTTCAACCTTGGCAGTCGACAAGGAATATCCAATATGATACTGAACAGTAATAAAAAAGCTCAGGCATTTTGCTGGTAGCTGAGCGTGCTGGTCTGATCGAGAGCAGCAAACGGGTGAGCCGTGCTGTACTCCAGATCTGGTCTGTGTGTTTGATCTGGAGCATGGAGATGCACTGACCTTTGTATCACTGCAATGGTGAAAATTAAATCCTTAGTGGGATTAGTAGTGTATGGAAACACGGCAGTTTCCTGAACTTTAAATGTGGAGTGCTCAGCAACCCTCTCTGGCTGTAATTGCCTGAATTCTGGTAGCGTGAGATGTAATATTTTGTTCAGTTACAAACTAGGATAATTGCATGTGTTTAAGTCACTCTTACATGCCTGTTATTTAATTTATGGCTAGTTCAAGAAGGAAAGCACCAGGAGCTGGAAGATGCAACCAGGACATATCTGCAGCTCCAAATGTCCAGGGTGCCAGCTGAGAACATCAGACCAAAGGTATGATAGAGGAACCTATGGGAGGACCACAATCTGTGAGGTTTAGGTTTTAGAAAGTGGTAGAGCATTCAGTTCTTGGTAGGGCACAGAGGAGGAACATGATTGGTGAGCAGGAGACATCATGACTAAATATTTTGACAGGAGTGATTCAGCTGGAGGGCATGAGGATATGTCTGAAGGGATTTTGTTGGGGTTTTTTATCATACAAATATAATCTGGTTTTCAAAATAGCAACCCTTTAATAGAGTGAAAATGCAAGGGTAACATCACTTAGTATACAAATAATTTTCTTGGTGGTGAGGAGGAATGATGCAAACAACTATTTACTTCCCTGAAAGTGAAAGTAATGCCAGTGTCTCAGACATGTCTCTGTAATGACTGGGCTGAAGTCATTCAGCTGCACAGCTGAGGCTTTTGTGTTTCCAAGACATTATATAAATTCCATTCTCCAGCAGCACAACCTGAGTCCCAAGATGTTACATTAACCCAGATGTAGATGAGAACCTGAACTCTGAGAGGAGATTTGGGCAGAGCTTCAATACTTGCAACCAAAATTATTATTCAGAAAACTTCTGCCCAGAAGTCGTTTAATCCTGGAGTTGGCCAAATTTACCACTCACTGACCTGTCTGACTGGAGTTCTCTTCACCTTTGTTTGAGCAGCTTTCTGCCTCTGTGCCACCCAGCCCTGCTGAGCCTCCAGAACGTTCCCTGTTCCCAGTGCCAGCGATCACTGCCAGCGGCTCTAACGGGGCCCACTGGGAGAAGGAACATGGCCACAGGCACTGCTCCTGGCTTCTCTGATGGCAACTGGAGTCAAAACATCAATCCCAAATACGTTGGTGCATCTGTGTTTCCATTTTCAGTCATCCAGAATCTCTGAGCATAAAGCTGGTGGATCAAAGCGACTGTGTTGTGTCCTGAAACTACTCTTGCAGAGTTTCAAACAGCTGATGGTGTCCATGAAGCTGCTGACATAGCCAGGCATAACGTCAGTAAAAGGAGACAAGCCGATTCGTAGGCTTTAGTTTCTCTTACTGAAATGAGGAACCCGTTTCTGCTGAGTTCTGGTAAGTGATGGCCTGTTGATAGGTGACTGCAATAGCTGAGTGAGTGATTAAGGGCCGGTCAGAAGGTTGTCTCCAAGCCCTGATAACTGCTCCTGCAGTAAGTGATGGCAGCATCAGTTCCAGTGTGGAATAGGATCCCATGCCCCTGCCTAGCCCGGCATTTTCATTGTGTTTACACAAATGCAACAACTACATTCTGCTGACAAAACACTTCTGCAGCTGGTTACAGTAAGACCTTGAGTCAATAACTTCTCCTAAGTACTCTACAATTCAGAGCTGAGTGGGCTTAACCCTTCAAAGGTTGTGTAGTGGCAACTCTTGGTTAAGGAGGTAGAGAGGGTCTCACAGAAGACTTGTTATGCAAGACAAACATTAGAACAAGGAAAAGACAGTTGAGAGACTTATGTTTACCAGGGTGAGATCATGCTTTACATTCTTGCAGTATGGAAAAACAAATCATTTAGATCATGTTACAGACTTATCAACATCCAGTCTAAGGCCAGAACCAAAGCTGGTGCTATGCTTTCTGATCTGTGTATACATGACCTTGGGAACCTAAAGCTGAAATTGTGTGGAAATAATCTGTACGTTACAAATATGGAAGCAATGTGCCTAAAATGGAGCAGTGGCAGCGGATTGGTCAATGTGCTTTGTTTAGTGTTTAGGTTCCTGCTCTTAAGCTCTCAGACAAATGGTAAAGACTACTTTGGTTATTGCCAGCCTTGGAGCCTCATGTAGAAACTTTCTGTCTAGTGAATTTTTTTCCCTTAAAAAAAAAAAATTGTTTATTTATTCATTTCAGGTTTTGGTATGGAAAAGATTGTGTAAATGTGTGGTGAATGTAAAATACAGGATAGCATTCTGCTCTTCACGTGGCTCATGGCTCAAGACACATGTACCTCTGATCACATTCTTTTGTCAGAGGTGTTACTGATTTCAACTCACTCTCCACCGAAAGTCATTTGAGCTCTGTGATACTGAATAGAATTCTTCCAACCCAGGCCAGGCCTTGCTCAGCACCATTTGTCAGTAATTGAATGTTCTTTAAATCACTCTTTCTCACTTGGTTCCTTATGTCACAGGCTTTTTGTTTAGAGACACTTGAGCTTGAGGATTTGATGCTGAACAAAAACCTCCCTTGCATGGTGTTTGGCTTATTCTCAAATGTCATAAGGAAGTGATCTTTACTGTGATACCATGCAGAGCGGGAATACACACTATTTCTGGGAGAAACAAATAATATTCACTCTGATCTTTTTTAAAGGAAACAGTTTCTTATTTGGAATAGCTTTTAACTTGGTATTATAAATTGTGCCTTCATATAAAGCTCTGATAAGCTGCAAACTGAACAGGCAGCACAACATCTGTGAGTCTTAAACAGTCAGTATCGTGATATTTATTCGTTGTGAGAGTCCTTGACCTCAAACCATAAGGAGTCTCTAGAGCTTTATGCTCCACAACACTGTGTTCCTCAGAGTCCCCCCCAGAAGCAGAGGTGTATTTGAGATGAGCAGCCTCTTGGGCAGAGCGGTGCTCTGAAGCAAGTCACTGATACCCGAAAATGGCTGGACACAGACCCACACTGCCCACTGCCTTTCCTGCAGCCTTCCCTGCTGCTCAGAGCTGATGTATTTCTGCTGGAGCTCGAGCCAGCTGGCACATCTTTCAACTTTTGTATTATTTGATTAATTTATCTTATAATTCTGTCAAGCCAGATTTTATGAAATAGTGTTAACTGAAGTATACAATAATCATCAAGTACTCCTTTCAGCTTGTGATTAAGCAGGGCAGACACATTAACTTTTAAAAAAACCCTGCTCTTTGAAGAGTATTTTCCTCATAATTGTGTTTGATATTTAAAATAGTTTTTAAAAGTTTCGAAGCAGAGGGAGTCATCTGTCACTTGCAGCTAAGAGCTTGACAATGTTGGTATTTGTCGCTGAGGGAGAGGTCCCTGGCGTTGCTCACTGCACTGGTAGAGTCTGAAGAGGACAGTTCTGAGGCTGCTCTTTGCTGTCCTTACCTGTGAACTGGGAGGCCCAAGAAGTGAACTTCCCTGTTCTGTAACTATCAACCTTTTCCCCCAGAAGAATCTGCCTTCATGTTCTGCATGGGCCTATTTTGAGAAGGATTCACTTGATTTTTGGTTTTTTAGTTAGCAACTTCCGAGCCAGCTTGGTTTGGGTATTTCACAGGATCCCAGAATCGCTGAGGTTGTTGGAAAAGACCTGCAAGATCATCAGGTCCAACCTGTGACTGATCCCCTCCCTGTCCCCCAGCCCAGAGCGCTGAGTGCCGCTGCCAGTCATTCCTTGGACACCTCCAGGGACGGGGACTCCACCACCATTGTGGGCAGCCCCTGCCAAGGCCTGACCACCCTTTCCATGAAGAAATTCCTCCTGATGTCCCACCTGACCCTCCCCTGGCACAGCTTGAGGCTATATCCCTACCCCATATAAAATATCTTTACAGCTGCAGCTGGACAAGTTCAGACTGGATGGCCTCATTACCTCTAGTCTGCCAGAGTTCAGCTTCATTGGTTTAAAAACCACTGCACTTTATGTCTTTTTATTATTACAGCTTGTTTTTTTCACCATCTCTGGTATCCTTCTTAAGTTAAAAAGTGCTGGTGTTTTGATGAATATTTCCTGCCCTTCTACAGAATGGATTTTAAAAGATACAAAATTGACAAATTCTTGCAGCTGATGAGGTTGACTCATGTTCTACATTAGGTAAAATCACACAAGATCTGGGATTTTTTCAGCCTTGCTTGGATTTCTTATAAGTCATTTCATCTACAGAAAGTCAGATGTGTCTCAGATAGTGTGGAACAAGGAACAAGGAAAACCAGAGTATTTTGTTTTCCACAATTATGCAACTGCAAGGGCTACTTTCTCTTTTATTTTGTGTTTTTCTCTCCATTTTTAGAGGTCGCAGAAATGATGTCTTTAATCACAGTTTACAGTATAGAATGCAGTTGAGTCTTGGAGCTTTCTCTCCCCCAGGAACTCTGTCGAGTTTGTCCTCTTAGCTGGAAGTATCTCACAGAGTACATTGGAGCTTTATGGCCAAGAGTTTCAAAAGTAATTCTCAGATTGCTTTTTAGGTGCTTAGCTTGGGAGACCTTCAACATTATCCTTGGTGATAATCTTACACATTTAACCTCAGGAAAATCAGGTCAGTTGTGTCGTGCTCTTTGATGTGCTGCCCTGTGTGTTTGGGGGGTGTGGAGTCTTGGGTTCACTGCGTGGTGGGGCAGCCTTGGAGCTGCCATCAACGCTTGGGCTGTCACGGGCCAGGCAAGAGAGCACAGCAGCTGCCAGGGCACTCAGTCCTGGGCACTGCTGGAGAAGCCAGCAGAGCTCTGAGCCCCCCGTTGTCCCCCACTCGCAGTGCTGTGTCCCCGTGTCCTTCACCCAGCTCATTGCCGTGCACGGAGCGCCTCTCTGGAGGGTGGCACTGGGTGGCAAGGGCAGGAAATTGGGTGCTCCCCACTAGGGTGGTGCGGCCTGGGGACGATCAGTTTGCAACTGTTTCAGAAGCGTGGTTTAAAAATACAGAGATCTCCAAAGCCTGCTGCCAGCTGACAGAATAGAGGCTGTGGGATGCCACAGTGACACTGGGCCAAGTCTGGTAGTTTCTAATTGACTCAACACAGTGAAAAGGCATCCAGTGTGTATTATGAAACTTGAGATGGAGAGCCAATCCCTGCACTCCAGAAGCAAAGGTGCAGGTTTTATAGCTGAGGTAATTATACAAAAAATGCACCCAATATGAGTGGTATTTAGCATAAAAAGTAATTTGAATGCAATCCATGTCTGGTTGATAGAGGAACAGAACTGTAAACCCTTTGATCTAGCAAAGAGACTTTGAAAGGAACGGATTGGGTACAGTACTAAACCTGTAATCAGCTCACTTTATTGCATTATGTGGAATGGGGCTTATTTCTTTACTATTTGGGAAGTGTTTCCAATTTGATAAGAATCGGGAAGAAATCACAGCTCATAATTACGTAGCTTTGCTCTGTAGAACTCTGTAACACTCTCATGTAGCTCTGGAATTCACAGGGACTGTCTGGGAGACAGATCTTGCCTTTGTGCTCTATCAAATTCTGTCTTGGCCTATGATCACAAAGGCAGTCTAGATAGCTGCTTACCAGGATGTTTCCTTCCCATGCCGTCCAAGGGTTCTGAGCTAAAGCCCCTGGAATCAAAGGGAAGGACCCCCCTGTACTTCGGTAGCATTCACCATCTCACACCATTTCTTATTGCTCTGAATACTCAAAGAAGTGGACTGTGCTTAGCCATGGTTACCAGAATTAAAACTGAAACAGTTTATGCAGTTACAGATTAATTAGCAGGTGCAACCTGCATTCTCCTATAAACCTGTGCATGATGTCAGTTTTCTATGGGCTTCATTTCAGTTACTGGAGTTATGTTTGAGGAATATTCCACAATTCCCAGCACTATTCAGGGTACCAGCAGCTGCCTCAGGTTCATCTACATGTTGGGCTTGCTTGCTAGGCAGTTCCAAATGAAGACACAGTTGTTTTAGTCAATGATGGAGGATTAGTCAGAGTATGTGTGACCATATTTCCAAAGCACATCCTGTGTATGTGACAGGAGCCACAGCAGCAGGGGCACAGGGAAGCACCACACTGGCAGCACTGCCTGAAGAGAGCTTGCATGTGAGACTGCTCGTCCCCTACTCACTGACAGTGTAGGATGAGTGTTCCTCCAGTTACACAATCACTGGATGACCAACAAACAAATTAAAAAAAAATAGAAGATGTAGTGAAAGGGTGTGCTCATACTGACATCTTTATTTAGATTTATGATGGGAGATAAAATGTCCTAAATTAGTCCAAATATTCAGTCCATGAATTGGAAGTGGAAGCAGAGTAGCAGAAAGTTGTGCTCTGTGATGCTCAGCAGAGACTGACCAGGGAAATGGTCTGTATTTCCAGGCGTAAGTATTGAGCTGGACTTGCAGCTCAAAATCAATGAAAGCTGACCAAAAATACTCTGAAGATGCTGAAGAATGTGCCACAGGAATTGTCTTTTTTGGTAGGGGAAGAGGGACAGTTGCTAGAACAGGAGCTGGAAGCTCATACCCCCACCCTCTGGCACTGTTTCCCTTATAGGAAGGGCAGAGGAAATTTGCCTCTCACAGAAGGTTTGGAAAGGTGATATAATTCACACAGACACTGAAAGCTGTGCAGGCGTAGGCAAGACTGGCCTAAATGTAGTGCTTAGCAAGGAGTCCTTAAAAACTATTTAAGTAGTAAAAAGAGTCATAAAGACAAAGCAGAGCCATAAAATTGCTTGAGTAGACCCCTGTCTCCGTCCAGGAAACATGGAAAGCAGGTCAGCATGCAGTGGGTTTGTGTAGACTAAGATGCACTGGCCAAAGAGGGACATGTGAATGTGCAGGAAACAACAGAGTAGATCCAGGCTGGTGTCAGGGGCAGTGAGAGCCTCGGAGGTCAGCAACAGAGATCACAGGGCAGCAACACAGACAAGCCAGGGAGTTCTGCTCGAATTGTTTCAGCAGCCCTCTGTGTTTTTCACACTGAAGTTTTAAATGTTCAGAACTGAAGTTATTTTATACTTTAATATTCTGTTCTTCATTTCAGTCTATACATTTGTGGGCTTTTGAAAACCAGTATTCAAGTCTCTTCTGTTACCTGTCCTTGGTTCTGCTGCCCTCAGCCAGTGCTGTCACTGAAATTGGAGTTCCTTCCTCAGGCCGTGCAGCCAGGCACACAAAATCTGGTTATGGGTTGTCTCCTGCCTTTGTCCCTCCCTCCCTTCCTCGCCCCTGGTCATCATATGAACACACTGGAATTTTGGAAAAGGTGACTGATGAGGAAATGTTGTAATTTCTGCACATCTGAGTTTGGCCGAACTGACAGCGAGCAGACAGGAAGGAGTGGGTTTACTGGCATGGCACTGTAAATTTAGCACTCTCTTTAACTTTCATTTTTGCCCTGAGATGTTCACATAGGGAAATTTTCCACCCTGCCCTGCCATCATCTGACGTGCAGCTCTCCACTGGAGAGCAGGAGGTGGCAAATGAAATGTTACCCTTCCCACCCTCAACTGCTGCTTTTAATGTCCCTTCAATCTGCAGAAACTAAAAAGAGGTCCAGACTGGGATTGTACTTGTATTTGCATATTTTCAAGCACATAGACCTCAGTCTTTTATTTTGCTTTTGATAGAGTTTTTATCTCCATTATAAAGAAAACTTCAAAATAATGAAAAAGCCAGTGAAGAAGAGACTGCAGTTAATGGTGAATATGATAAAACCTTAAAGGAACAGTAAGCAATCAGAACACACCCAAAAAAACAGAGTTGACATCTTGCAAAGTTTGGGGGAAGATTCAAACAAAATGAATGTTCTTTGGGAAATGAAAAATCAAACCAGTATAAAAGAAGATTGACAGTAATCAGTGTGAGGAGATGTTTGGGAGCAGCTTTTTAAACAGTAGTTGTTATTGTCACTAATTGTATCTTTCTTTGCCAGAAACAAAGCTTCCAATAAAACCAGTGGATCTATAGAGGTTCCAGAGAATAAAGGCAGGGATAATTGGTGGGAAGCTCTGCTGTCTCATTGCCTTAGTCTTCATTGTAAGACACGCAGTCCCTGGAGTTGGCTTCCACACCCCAGTTTCTTTCGTGTGTTTAAGGGTGGAATGTCATAAGGAAGGAAAGTGTCCTTAAAATTATTTTATTTTTGTTTTCAATGTTCTAAATTAAATGTAGCAAATTGATAACACTGAAATCTTGCATTTTTATAGGAGTTACCAGTTTCACTTTACACGACTCTATTAAAGAAGTGGAGGTTGAGAAACTGGAAACTTCCAGTCTGTGTTATCATGTAATTCTCCAGGTCTGGTTTGTATATGCAGTTGTCACTGTTTCTCTCCCCATCTTTAGTACAGAACGTTTTCACCATACTCAAGAGAGCTTTAAGGACAGTGACTGAAATGTACCCCCTTGAGATTTGCAAGCACTGAAAAATACGACCAACAGAAGTGGGTCACCTCTGCCCTGTAAAAAGTTCATATCATACAAATGCTCACAACCCATGTGTCACAGGCTTTCCTGGCAATTTCTGGAACTTTTAATATTTAGTGTAGGAATTAGGAGGCTAAAAATGTATTCTTTGCAGATGACATTTTTGGATGAACAGTGAATGTTACTGGCAAACTGAGACTTGCAGGTAAGATCCCAGGGTGACCTGGCACCCAGGCTATGCCACAAACACTCACTATTGCCATTATTTATGTATTTATTTACCTCTGAGTGGAAAAAGTCCAGAGAGGCTTTCCTGCGGCTCAGTGCCTGTCATGCCAGGCATTGGAGTCAGCACAGACAGACAGTACTTGTCTTACAAAAACTTCTTCAGTATGAAATACACACTAAAGTGTTGCCAGGGAAATGTCTGTCCAGCAGTTCAGTGACAGCAAGCTGGGAAATGTGAATGAAGCTTCATAGGCAGTAGAGAGGCAGCACTTCAGCCCAGAAAAGGAACAGAAAGTGAATTAATGTCATCCCAAGGAGTTATTTGTACCACAAAGTGGCCGCTTGTGACAGGAGCAGTGAGCATTTCACCAGAACATGTGAGTGCATTTCGTGGTGTAAATGGCCTGTTGTGCTCCCACTCCATTTCCACTGATTCTGCTGTTCCTCAGAGTCCCACCCCAGGTTACCAGGGAGCTGTTCTGCCCGAGTCCTGCTCCTCACACTGACTTGTAATGTGTTCTGGTGATCCAGAAATACCTTGTTGCAGCTGGTCTTGCTGCTGGGGCAGGGAGATGGACAGGTGCCATGTGGGGGTCCTTCCCATTCCTTTTCTAATGATTGTATGCTGCCGGTGGTTTAAGGACCAAATTTCCTGTCCAGCCAGTGATCAGGTGATAAAGCAGGAAGCAGAGTATGCTTCCTCAGGAAAGGAAATGCATAAAGACAGAGCCATCAGTTTGTAGATGGAAATGGAACTTACTTCGCCCTTAGCATACGAAGGACGAGGGAAGCCCCAGCAAATCTGATATGCCAGGTGTTTGCAGAAACCCCACTGTTGTACTTATTGTGCTGTCACATGCAGCATTCTGACGGTAGTTAGGAAAAAAGGGTTAGAAAAAATTCAGTAGTGTGAAACCTGTGAAAAGCTGGGACAGTTGAACATCATCTCTTCAGGGTTCCATGAAATTGGGAAAATCAGCCCTTGTTGTCAGGTTTGCTTTGAAGCCTCAAGATGTTCTGAGCTCAGTGGAGCATCCTTACAAACAGAACTTGAGCTAATGCAGAATCTTGCAGATATGATATATATTAAAATATTAGACACATAATATGACTTAGTTGGAAGGAAATTGCAGAAAGTTGATTATTGAGACTGCAGACCATCACATATTCAGAAACAAAACAAAATTTGACTCCAAATGACACCGTGGTCAGCATGCCATTGAATGTCAGACAGTCTGCTTAGAAAGGGCACCTCTTTCATCAAAGTTTAATGCAGGGAAAGCAACTGGTTCTTGCATTCTGATATGGCAGAGGCAGAAGTGGCTGTGCAAAAATAGGAAATATGTACAGAATTGGTTTTCTGAAGGAAATACCTTCCAAGCAGTGTAGAATATTTGTAGAAGGAGTGCACAGTGAGCTTGTTTAATTAATCTCTGGCTCCACCTGAGAAATGAATGGTGCTCTCTTGTTCTTACTGTACAGAGGGAGTTTTATTACTGATTTCAGTGAGTAAAAAAACAGGTCTTGTTTGAGCAACTGGAGTGAATAAGCAGTTCCCTGAATGGCTGTACCTTGGCCAATCCTTAAAACAATTCTCCTCAGGAAAGATGTTTCTTCTCCTCTGGTTATCCCAAATCTAATTTTTCAGTTCCACTCCCTACATAGCCTTTCCTGGATTTCAGCAGTCTCCAAGCACAGGGAAATAAGGAGGGTGAATATTGAAAGCTTAGAAGCCACTGGACAGAGTTGAATTCAATTAAATTTCTACTAAGAAGTGTTCTTTCTTACAGTACTAGACATTAGGATTCCCCATGGTCTGTAGAAAAGTGAGGTTAATAAGAAAGGGAAGGGCGCAAATAGGATTTTTGAACTCTGACAAAATAACAAATGCAAAGAAGAGTGTAAATGCTCAGAAAACTCAGGTCTATTTTTCAAGGGGCTGATCTCTAGATCTGGATTATTTACAGGGAATCTTGTGCAGGAACACGTGTGCACAGCACTTGCTTTGCCTCTAGCAGTGCTTTATACAAGAACTTTCCAAACAGAGAAACTAGACACGGGGAGGAGAAAACACCTTGCCCAAGCTTGTCCAAGAAAAGCTTGACAGCTGCAAAATGAACCTGCATTTCCTCATTTCTCTGTCTGCCTTATGCCTCATTTTTGCTCAGTTGGCATCTGTAAATCTCTCTAGTTATCACTGTGCCACATTTGACCTGACATTAGTCAGCACATGTATTAATCATCTTTTATTTGTAAATAGATTCCTTAAAATAGCCATACATAATATCATCCAAGGAACAAATCAGTTCATTATCCTTGCTGGCGCATTGGCCTGGCACTGCTCGTGTGGGCTGCACGTGCCTGGCAGCACTTGGCACTGCTGCCAGCCCTGGTCCTGGAGGGCTTGTGCCTTCCAGACTGCAGGGAGGAGCCTGGCTTTGTAATAGGTACGTGTTATCTAACACTGAGAATCAACTCAACAATCCCATCCAGCTGTCCTACCGGTATTCCCACATCCAGCACAGTGGGAAGAGTTTGTTCTTCAGGGACTGCAGTTTCCTTCCAGTATTCCTAATGCTTTGGAAAAGCACCACAGGACAAAGCTTGCAGGCAGCAACAGGCAGAAGAGAGAGCTCTGGAGAGCAAGGAATTCTGCCCAATCTCTATTGAGTAAACTTGACCAAAGTAAGGAGGGAATATATTTATGTGAAATGTAAAATACCTGTCCTTAGTTACAGTCACCTGATGGAATGCTTTCCTGGCCCACACTGTAAAGTTCAATGGCTCTGTAAAACTTCTCCAAGTTGCTCACTCTCCTCCTGCAGCTGAAGGTAAATGTACAGGCATGGAGACTGGCCACACAGTGCCCAAGCTGAAAGAAGCCCTTCAGGATTTATTTTTTGTAATTTTAACACTTGTGCAAGGTTGCAGACGGTGTTGAGTGTGATACCCTGCCGTTCCCTGGAACGCAGACAGCAATCCAGGCTGTGGCAGGCAGGGGAAGGACGGGATGCTCCAGTATCAGCAGCAGGTGGCTGCCCTGCCTGCCTCACACAGGTTATGTAATGCTGCTCAGCCACACACCCTCCACTTCTCCAATACAGGACATTTTGGGAATCCCCTTTTTTTTCAGTCTCAATGTCCAGCCTTACTCAGCTGTTTTGCATACATGATCTGGAGTATAAAATGCTTTTGCCTCCCAAGAGGGATACAGAGCCTGAGAGATTAAAGTCAAGAAACTTTGATAGAGAAGAGCCTCTCCTGGCAGCCTGGGAACACCTCCCAGAGCCCGGTAAGAATCACTGTGGCTAGTTGTTCATTCTGTCATTTATTTACCGCAGCTCACAGGTAAGGTAATTATGTAACAAACTATATCTTTCTTTCTTTATTAGGAGCAAAGCGTTGGACTCAATCTCCTGCTCTATTCCAAGCTATCTAGCTGCTCTGAAAACTTTGTCCCCCCCTTTCTGCTGATTTAAAGGTTTGTGCATATAACAGGTAACACTGTCAGTGTTATCCACAGAACCCCGTGGTGCAGAACACACAGCAGGTTCTTACTCTGAGACAGTGAAGGGAAATGTGAGTCTGCTCTCTTTCTTCTTTTCTCTTTTTTTCCCCTATTATTATTTTTCCTCTTTTTTCTTATTTTTTTCCTTTTCCTCCTTTTTCTCTTTGTGTACTGTTTTTATGTTTGTATGGGGTTTTTCTCCTTTTTTTCCTCTTTCTGCTTCTCTTTTTCTAACCTTCCTTTCTTTCTTTCTCTCCTCTTTTTCTCTCTTTCTTTCTTTCTTCATTACTGTGTGATGTGTGGATGACACAGCAACATTTCACATCCCTTTTCTAAGCTTGTGGTCTGCTCAGACACCAATGTTTGCTGCTTTACACGACTGGGGGACATTTGAAATTCTCTTGCCACTATTTTAGATTAATATATGGCTGCAGCATTACACTGACAAAGCAGTGATAGTTTGGGTATCCCTACTCTGAGTGTCAAGCAACTAAAAACAGGATGTTAGTTAGGTCAGATCAGTTAGTCTGGGGAGTTTCTAAGTGATGTTAAAGGGAGTTACCCTCTTGGGTAAAAACTGACCTTGTTGGGTTTTCTCTGTCCTCAGAAGTGTTCCCATAACACACAAAACAAGGTTTCAGCACTGTGAACTAAGACCACAAGTAAAGCGTAAAAAATGCTGTGCCCCTGGCAGTTTGTGTTCAAATCTCGTGCTGCCAAGAGCCACTACTCTGGAGAGAAGGATTTCAATAACAACGTGGAGAAAAATAGGAAGATCCGTGGGTAAGATCCTTGTCCTTTAATAGTTTCATCGTTTATTTTTCATTTGAAAAGGGAAGATATTAAGTAGTTTGGGTTCTGAAGAAACCTGTAATGTGTTTCCAAACCACCAATAATAACAAAAGAATATTGTCCCTGGGGGTTCCTGGGTGGTGTTACTTGGTAATGGACATTAAACTCTTGTGTTTAAGTTATGCAGTCAATGAGGATAGAAATCATTTTGCTTTCTCTTCCATAGTTCTAAATTTATTTGGTATTATAATGGTTTTATGTATTGTCAGGAGGCATTTGTGTGCTATAAAAATAGCAAAGTGATTAGTTAGGCTGTAATTAAGTTGGTAAAGTATTTGTGTGATGCAGTTTATACTGTATAAAATAAATTTCTCAGTCTTTGGGCTATTAGTTATTTCAGGTTTCATATCTGTGTTTTCCTTCCCACACAGTGCTCTGGGAAGGGTGATACTCTGGCTTTACTATTGACTCCTCATCCACTGCTCCCCTCCCTGCTCGGCTTCTGGACTCAGTACAGCCTTCAGAGACAGTGCTGAGCATCTCCCTGCTGATGCTGAGGGCAAAACTAACAACAACCAAGCATGTTGCCTTGTACTAAATTGTCTTTCTCCCTTTTAAAGCTTAGGGAAGGATGATGGCAAATTATACGATCCGAGCAAGAAGCAGAACAAGGTGCTGCCCATCGTGACTTCGGCAAAGGCCAGGGAGGAGGGAGAGGTGTGTTCCCAGCATCTTTGTTTGATAATAACAAAGTGGTGCTTGCTGCCCAAAACTTCTCCAAGTTCTCTGTGAGGACTGACTGTGGATGCAGGAGGTTAGGGCTGCTGGGAGATCTTGGGGTGAAAGTTCTTTTCTGACCTAAAGGAGCCTTGGTAAGACTGAAGGGAAGAGGTGAGCCTGTTGGGATTGGGATGGCTGATTCCTTTATTCACCTTTGCACACCCAACCTTTAGTAACAGACCTGTCCTGTCTCTAAAATTGTCTGCTGCACTGTTTTCCTGATACTGCAACTATTATGTTCAGAGGGAAGGCCTTATTGAAATTATAAAGATGTTTGCAGTGGCAGATACTGTTTGATTAGTAGAAAAATACTTTTTCCTCCCATTTCCTGTCAAACTGTTGATTAACTCAATAGTTTTGTAGTCAAATAAATACTCATGTTGGAGCAGATCACATTTATATCAAGTTTCTTGAATTTATCTGTAGCCTTTTAATGGTCAAATAAACTTTGAAATGAAACTTCAAGATGTTTAGTAGGTCTGAAGACAGTATGCATTTTTATCTTTTCTCTCTCCAGAACCTCCCTCAAAATGATATCAAAGTTTCAAACCAAATATCAAGATGTCCAAGACATGTAAAAATAAGAAACTTCGAAAATGGGTCCAGCTTTCTTGACACACTACACCTGACAGCAAAGGAGGTGAACTACAGAAATCTGAATGGGGATTTTTCAGCACTTTGAAAAAATACAGACTGCAACATTGGGTTTTGACATTTTATTGTTTTTCAGGTTCTCAGCTGCCGGACCAAAGCCTGCCAAGGGTCACTCATGACCCCAAAGGGCCAGGTGAGAGGTACCAGAGATGGGCCAGTTCCACTGGAAGATCTTTTGCCTCAGGCAATAGACTTTCTCAAGCAGTACTACAGTTCATTTAAAGAGTAAGCCAAATTACCTTTATTTTTGGTATAAAAATGTCCTCTCCCTACCTGTGTGTCTGTGAGACTCGAGGAGGTTCCTCTTACATAGCATGCGTTTAAAAATTACAAAAGGACTTTTAGAAAAGCTAAATAAAACTCTCCCTGCAGTGGGTATGCTCTGTGTGCCAGTCCAGGGTCTCAGGAACACAGGAATGGAGGCTGTACCGTGCATTCCTCAGCTTCATCCCTTTGCAGTGTGCTGCATCCCAGCACATTGGACTGTCTTACAGGGTGTTACCTTCTGTTTTCTTGGCAGGGGTTGGGATTAGCTCCACTCAGCTCAGTCTGAGACGTGAATAATGTGGATAATGTGTTTTGTTTGTGCTGTTCCAAGTGCCTTTTCTCTGTGTTCCTCTCAAGGCTTTAGCCAAATATTGGAAGGCCAGTCTTGCTTCTCAGCCTTGCTCTGTGCTATCAGCATGAGCTCATTGAGCATGCCAAGAGGGTGCTCAAGAGGTTCTCACAAAAATGGTCATGGTGCAGAGGCATCTTCTTGCAGGAAATGCTGGAACAGCCGGTTGAGGTCCAAGAGTTTGCAGTGACATTTCACCTGATGAGCTTTCAAGCAAGAATTCAGTGTTTGCTCATCCCATTAGAAAACATTATCAAATTTTCAAAGGGACTCAGCCAAATTGTGATCACTTCTTTAGGCACTTTGAACTCTTCTACAAAGCTTTCTTCCCTCTGAATCTTTCTGAAAGTCCCTGTCTTACACACAGGCTGTACTTGCCACATCTCTGTGTCTCTGCTCATGGCTGTTTGATCACATTGATTTACACTATCTTACATGCTTGCCCTTGATCTTTCATCTTGCTGAAAATGTGAAAACTCTCAGACAGTGCAGGCTATTTTCATTCTGTCTGTAAGCCCACAAAACAATTTTTGTCTGTGCTGTTATAGATATTTTCTAATGTTTTGACTTCACTCTCTGTTATCAAGCTAAAGAATTTTAGAGTTGGTTTCCCTGACAAAGGAATTGCTCAGCACTTCCTCTTAGGAATGAAAATCCTCAGAAGAATTGTGTCCCTGAGACAGTAATGGAACTTTGAGAGGACAGTCACTGTCATCCTACCTTTGGCACAAAGTTCACCTGTTCTCTGGTTTTAGTTTGCTTGTGATTTGACTTTTTTTTTCCAAATTAAAATACAAAATCCAAATTTAAACTGAAAACCTTCACAGAAAAGCCTGTGAAAAATTCATGCATGTGTGGGGAAAGGATGGTGTCACTACTTAAATTTCTTGTGTTAGTTTCTTCAGGAGGCCAATAAACTCTGTCATTCACACTCCATAGGGACAGAAGCCCTAAAATGCTAAAGCCAGAAACAATTCTCCTCTGCAGTTCTCACTCAGAGTCCTGTGGACTTAACTCATACCATTACCTAGAAATACCCCCTGCCTTTTGGTCGGACTGTCAGCCCCCAGACAGCTGCACTAGGGGACAGCTGTGCGTGGGGACGAGGGTGGGGTGCAGTGGAGGGAGCTGGGGGACAGTGACAGTGCCTTCTCCACCTGAAGCACAGTGAAAATGCTGCCTGTGTGAGGCAGTGGAGGTTTTCATAAAGGGTAGAGTCATTTATGTCTACATGCAGTGAGTGTAGATTTATAACAGCAACAGGTTTCTCAGTGTTTATTCATTCTCCTGTGTCAGCCTACCCAGATGCTAATGCCCTCCCTGGAGATTTAATCCCTTGCATTCAGGCAGGGAACAACAGTGCTGTCAGGGGAAGCTCAGAAGCTTCATGCAGCAATGTGTGGGATGTTCTTGACCCTGACCACAAAGAGAATGTCTGCACTTTGGATCAGTTCTAAGTCATGACATTCTCATTGTTTCTTTTCCTTTTCAGAAGGTCAAAAATGGAAGAATACCCGGGCCGACTGGAAATAGTGACCAAGGAGATAGAAACTACAGGAACCTACCATCTGACAAAGGATGAGCTGACCTTTGCTGCCAAACAGGCCTGGAGGAACGCACCCAGGTGCATTGGGAGAATCCAGTGGTCCAATCTACAGGTAAGCTAAGGATCCAGAGGTTATGGGCCAGATAGTTCTGCTGGGAACTGGAAGAATGTCCTTTACTTTGGTAGAACATGCCATTGCTCCAACTGAGGAGGACTCCCTACTAATCATATCAGAAGGTCGTTTTTTGTAGTTCTCTGTTCCATAGTGGAATGAAAATGTGTGGGAGGGCAAGTGCAGGAACCAGTATGTAATGGAACCAGGTGCATGTTTCGGTCCTTGGAGGATTGTTATGTGTGAAAATGATGCATATAAAGGCTATAAAAATGAACCTTTCCTAATGAAGCTACAATCTTACCTTTCCTTAAATGTATAGGAAAAATAACAAGCTTTCATTACTGTTTCAAAGTAAGTTTTTCTTCTTTACATTTCTGTTGGAAACACGCAGGTGTTTGATGCACGGGACTGTAAAACAGCACAGGAAATGTTTGAGCATATCTGTCATCATATTCAGTATGCCACAAACAATGGGAATATAAGGTAGGTCTCTTAATTTTAAACAACAAAAATCGCATTCAGATTTGGCATCCAAAATACCTGAATGGTTTATCTAAATATTTTGGTAACTTGTTTCTGCTTTTAATTCTCCTGGCATATTTATATGTTCCTCTATGTGACCCATCAGCCATTTTGAAATTTTTAAATTTCATGGTCGATGTTGCAAAACCTTTTGAAATTCCTGGGGAAAAGAGATGATTTGAAGATTCAGGGAGGTGGGTAGAGAGGATGACTGATTCTATTTCTACTGATGTTTATTTTAGAAGTATAAAATATTTCCCGTTGGGGGCACTGTATGCCTCAGTAATGAGGTGTGTGGTGTGCAGGGTGGTGTAAGGGTGTGGCTGTCTCTCCGTGCAGATCCGCCATCACGCTGTTCCCGCCGAGGACGGACGGGAAGCACGATTTCCGTGTGTGGAACAGCCAGCTGATCCGCTACGCCGGCTACACGCTGCCTGACGGCTCTGTCCTCGGAGACCCCGCCAATGCCGAGTTCACCCAGGTACAGCCAGCCCAGCGCCTGCTGCTCCCCTCGGGATAACCCATCTCCTGGGGCAGTTCCTTGCGTGTTGATGCAGAGGGGTGGGGAGGGGAGGAGTGGGTGGGATGTTCTGCCCCACAGGTTCTAGGCACAGGCTGGAGCAGTTATTTCTTACAGTCCTGATATAAAATGCTGTCCTCCATCTCAGAGCGGGGTGAACTAACACTGCCCGTCAGGGGACACCAACAGGGACACAACCAGTACTTCAACAGCACACCTCAGCATTGTTTGAGTGGGAAAGAGAACCTTTATTGCTTACAGTTTACCTCAGCAGGTTTTAGAGGGTTCAAACTCTTCTGTCTTAAATCAGGAGGGGGAAACCTGAAAGAAACACAAAATGTACTTTCTGTACTTACAGCTGTGCATCGAGCTTGGGTGGAAGCCGAAATATGGCCGCTTTGATGTACTTCCACTTGTCCTCCAAGCAAACGGCCAAGACCCAGAAATATTTGAATTACCTCCAGAAATTGTCCTTGAAGTGCCAATGGAGCATCCAAAGTAAGCATGCAAGATTTAGATAATTGCATTCTTGCCTCTGCCTCACCTTGGCAGGTTATTGGGCTGCGCCTGTGGCAGTGATTTTATGAGTTCTTTGTTGGGATGAAATGTTGGTAAATTGTCCTGAAAGGTAAAATGCCTGTTAGAGCAATGAAATAGGTTTCAAATTAAGGAAGCCAATATCAGTTTTATTGGAAATCTTTTTTTTTTTCCCAGTCTCCATTTTAATCATATTCAGAATTTTAAAAATCATAATTTCTTATGCCAGTGTAATACGCAAGTAAAATATAGCTTCACTCATAACAAAGTGTTTGTTGCCTTTCTCTCGCTGGTTTTTAACTCTTGTTTGCTTTGGAACTGGCCTGCAGATTGTAGAACTCTGTAATATCGTTCTGCACTTTCTGTAGCAGGCAATTCTCAGTTACTACACTGAAAACTGCTGTGAGCTTCCACAGAGCCTGCTCCATGGGTCATTCCTCCTAGAATTGGCACTCTATCTTCCTGGACTTTTCTGGTTATTGCCTTAAGGAGGAAAAGACATAGCAAAATGAATCAAAGTGGTTGTTTGGCAGGTATGAATGGTTTAAGGACCTGGATCTGAGGTGGTATGCACTGCCTGCTGTGTCCAACATGCTGCTGGAGGTGGGAGGCCTGGAGTTCACCGCGTGTCCTTTCAACGGCTGGTACATGGGGACAGAGATAGGAGTGCGAGACTTCTGTGACGTGCAGCGGTACAACATCCTGAAGGTAACCTGCTTGGGGAAGGGGGTTGGTCTGCAGGGGGGATGAACTTGTTTTGAAAAAGAGACACTATCAGTGTTTGTGGGGATGGGAGAGAAGCACTCCCTTTACGAAACGGCAATAGCCTCAGGAATCAGAACTCCAAAATCCAACTTTACCTTTAATCTCAGATGTTTCTGCTGCCATCAGTTTCCTAGCAAGAGACTGACTCTTCCCCCTTCTACACTAATTTTTCCTGCATATTAGGGTGATGAGGTAGAGAAATCAGGGGTTCTAAGTTCCATGTGGTAAATTTGCTTTTCCCTATTCTCTCCCTTTTTCACACATAGGAGGTAGGGAGGAGAATGGGGCTGGAAACAAACAAACTGTCATCGTTGTGGAAGGACCGAGCTGTTGTAGAGATCAATGTGGCTGTGCTTCATAGCTTCCAGGTGAGTGAACAGGGGTGGGAGAGACACTGAACACTGACTAAAAGTGAATCAGAAGCTTTACAGCATGCAATTCCAGTTTGGGAGAGGGAAAATGCTGATGTTAAAGAAAAGATCTAAGAGTCCTTAATCAAAGGCCCGTGCCGCAATCCGTATCTATACAGTAATTGCTGATAGTGTTTATTTCCCTGCACCGAGTAAAGTCCTTGAAATATCAACCAAAGCAAGAGGATTACTGTAAATGCATCAGGTAGGGGAGCAGAATAGGCTTTTTAATGAATGCTTTTCTTTTTGCAATTGTTGTAGAAACAGAATGTAACTATCATGGATCACCACTCCGCCTCCGAGTCCTTCATGAAGTACATGCAGAGCGAGTACCGCGCGCGCGGCGGGTGCCCGGCCGACTGGGTGTGGATCGTGCCTCCCATATCGGGCAGCATAACCTCTGTGTTCCACCAGGAGATGTTGAACTATGTCCTCACCCCCTTCTATTACTACCAGGTACACATCATCAAAACCAAAAACCAAATCTAGTAGACGAGCTCAGCAGTCCAGATGCAATAATGGGACCTGAAGGAATCTGGGTGACAAGGCCTGGGTAATTCAGGTTCACTGGAGAGATTCAGAAACAGCAGACAGGAGCTATTGTCTGTGAAAGGTGATGTTAGTTCTGTTGAATTCTCTGGCTTTAAGTAAAGTGCAGTTTAATTAAGAGATTGATCCTATATTTGTACTCGGTGGATTGTATATACAGATTCTATTTGATCTGACCCTTCAAAGATATACAAATTCGTGTACAAATTGTTGAAGCTTAACTTTTTTTTTTTTTTTAAAGGTGGATGCATGGAAAACACATGTGTGGCATGATGAGACCCGGAGGCCAAAGAAAAAAGAAATAAAGTTTAGCATGCTGGCAAAGTAAGTTGCTGAAAAAAGACTCTTCATGCTTTCTCCATCTATTCTATTCTTGTGGTGCTTCTGTTCTACTTTAAAAAAAAAAAAAAATTATTTCAGTAGGGGCCACCTGAGTTGTTTGCATCATAGCCTTACCTGTCCACACATTCATATCTAAGGTTCTTGTTCAGGGCTATCTAGAGTGTGCTGCTTCTACACCATCTTCCCAGGAAAAGCCTTGCTCAAGATCAGTGTTTCCTAGCTTGTTTGTGAATCAATTATTATATGTGGTTCTGTTTCCCCAGGGTTGTACTCTTTGCATCTTCACTCATGCGACAAGCGATGGCCACCAGGACCAAGGTCACTGTAATCTTTGCAACAGAGACGGGGAAATCAGAAACACTTGCCCACAACCTGTGCAACCTCTTCAACTGTGCCTTCAACACTAGGGTGAGGAATGCAAATCATCCACACTGCGTGGAGGAAGAAGATTGACTTCTCCAAACCTATGTTTTGAATGTTCAGTAAATATAAGTTGGAACTTTGATTTTGTATTCATCTATCGTAACGCCGTGTCAGTTTGGTCAGCGTACATCTGGCACCAGAGGTATCTAAGGGTAGTTCTTATGTCTGCTAACAATGTCTCATGAGCTTTATTCCTTCCAGATTCTGTGCATGGATGAGTACAATATTTGTGACCTGGAAGAAGAAACACTTCTTTTAGTGGTTACAAGCACTTTTGGGAATGGAGATTCTCCAGGTAACGGAAAGGTAATGCTCAGAAATATGTATGAGACTCAGCTCAAAGACTGACACCAAAGACAGCCCTTTCATTTGTCTCATGTCCTTGAGTAGGATATGAAGCAGGGTTGCACTTCTGTTTTAAATCAGGGTATTTTCCCAGCCTTAAGTATGTTATGATTTTTTATGCAGACCTTGAAGAACTCCTTGTTCACACTGAAACTGCTGAGAAAAAAAATTAGGTAAAAAATACTTTATTGTTTGGTTTCCATGTTATTGAGTCCTTTTGCATTTCACGTAGCTTAACACAGCAACCCTGTTTTTATTTCCATGTGCAGGTACGCTGTGTTTGGTTTGGGGTCCAGCATGTATCCAGAGTTCTGTGCCTTTGCTCATACCATTGACCAAAAACTGGCCCAGCTTGGGGCTTCCCAGCTCACTCCAGTCGGTGAAGGGGATGAGCTCAACGGGCAAGAAGAAGCCTTTCGCACCTGGGCAGTCAGTGCTTTCAAGGTGAATTTAGAAACACAGCTCATATTTTAGTTCATTCATTCATTTTTTAGTTGAGTATTCACTAGCTTCCCATAAAAATGAGGGAAAATGTAGGAAACCAAACATCTGGATTTATACATGAGTTTGGAACTCCCCTTTTCTGTACTGCTTGCCTAAGTTGGAGAGGGAACTGAGTCCCTTTTCTGTTATTTTTTAACATTCACATGAAGTTGCATGAACCCTTTTGGGTAATATAATAGTCAGTATGAGCAAGGTTGGTTAGCATCAAACATCAGAATTTTTTGCAGTAGAACATTTTTTTAACTATAATGGCATAGAAGTGGAATGTTATTGAACTCACTGGCCCTGGGTAACATCACTGAACTCAACAGCAATGGGAAATAGCAATCTGTGAATCTGATAGCTCCTCCTTAGCATATGACAATGCTAAGATCATTTTTTTACTGTGAGTAGCCTCATTTTTTGTGATTTTTTTTTTCCTAGGCTGCCTGTGACATTTTTAACATCCGTGGAGGACACAGTATTCAGCTGCCTGAGATCTACACCTCTGAGGAAAGCTGGGATCCTACCAGTTACAGGACAGTGTATGACTCTCAGCCCATGGACCTGGCTAAAGGTATTGCTCCCACCTTCCCCTCCCTCTGCTGCTTCAGGTGGGGCTGAACTCTGAAGGTTTGTCAAAAGTGCTCCTGGTCCTGCTAGATGGTCAAATGCCAATAATGAGGTGTAGTGGTCAGAGAAAAAAAGACACTGGTTTACATTGCATAAATGATCTTTTCCAGCACAGTAACATCCCCAGAGGAACAAAAGCTGAGATGAACTGCTCTTAGTCAGGGACTGGAGCACACAAAACTGACTGATCATCAGTCACATTGTAGGGTCAGCAAGGTTCAGTTCTTCTCTGCATGTTAACTGAAGACATTTTAAACAAACCTAACCACAGTTACCGTGAGTCATGTCCTCTTTTTTCACCAGCTCTTGCAAGCATTCATGCCAAGGATATAATTCCAATGAAGCTGAAATTCAGGCAGAATCTTCAAAGTTTGAAGTCCAGGTATGATACCTCATTCTTTTGAATATTACTATATTACATTTCACTAAAATCTTAAACATCTAAAAGGCCTGGTTATAAACATCTTCTCCCTACAGTTATTAAGACATATGTAGGAATTTTGTACTGTCCTTAGTAGAAGTATGGGAGCTGTTCATTCTGCAGTGGGGCCACACTTCCACTGGCTGATTCCAGGCATGTTTATTGAGTACTGGACAGATCAGGCAGCACTTCAGCACCTGGTTTGTTTGGATACAAGTCCTTCATGTATCTGGACTCTGATTTGTTTAAGTCTCCGTGAAGCCCTAAGCTGGTCTGGTGTTTGGTGATGACCACAAGGAGCCCTTGCCAGCTGCCACTGCAGGTTTATTCCTTTGCTGCACAGGTCGAGGGAAATCCTGTCAACATAACCAAGATCTGTCTCATCTCTTTCTTCTCTATCCAGTCGTGTTACCATTCTGGTTAAACTCTCCTGTGAGACTGATCAGGAAGTGCACTACCTGCCTGGAGAACACATCGGGATTTTCCCAGGCAACCAGCCAGAATTAGTGCATGGCATTATTGCACGTGTCCACGATGCCCCTCCAGCTGATCAGACTATCAGGCTTGAAACCTGCACTGATGGTAAGCTGGTTTTCTTTAGATAAAATAACAGAGGATGTTGGACAGATTTCTTTAAAATAACTAAGAATTTTTATCAACAGAATTTGATTCTGTGGTTCTTTTCTTAAGTTTCAATAGCATTTTGTTGCTGCTTTTTGGTTATTCTGATTCTGATTTTGCACACTGGCAGTCCATGGTGATTTCACCAGGGTTTGCAGAGGTACCCAAGGTGACACTGTTTGTAATTCAGTTGCTAAATTAGCCATTGATCGCAATTAAATTAATCAACAGTTTGCTTATTGTTGCTACATATCAGAATCCTAAAATAGACTTACATGTCCTGACCATCTTTCCCATCTCAGTAGAAACAGTCTGCTAAATCATGGGATTCTGGCACACAGAAAGATGGTTTCCTCAAATTAAAGATTTACAGTTTCCAAGTGGTGTTTTGTTGCTGTGCAGATCTCTATGTCAGATCGTCCCCTTACAAAATGTGTGAAATCTCACATTACCCTCTTTCAGCAGGGTGCTGTGGTCTAGACCTGCTGCACCCTCCCTGAAGGCATATTTTGAAAGACACTGAGTTTTGCAGAGCTCTACAGCTGTCAAATACCATGGGCATTGCCAAGTGGCCTTTTATTTCCCTCATTTCCAGGTGGCTACTGGACCAGTGACAAGAAGATTCCAGCCTGCACACTCCCTGAGGCTTTGACGTACTTGCTTGATATCACTACTCCACCCTCCCAGCAACTGCTAAAGAAACTCTCCCAGCTGGTGACAGCAGAAGGAGATAAGCAGAGGCTGGAAGTGCTGTGTCAGGTAAGCCTTGCGGCTGCAGTTTTGTTCGCAGGACTTTGTACCGGGCCCTCTGATGCCTTTGAAATGTGTAGCAGAAGCTCAAGAATATTTTGTAAGGATGGGGCTGGGGTTTTATGCCTCTGTTACATGTCCTGTGTTCTTGGAAAGCCAACCATAGTGAGGGAGAGGGTGGTCTGGAGGCTCATCTTGGGCGTGGGAATCAGGAGGGTTCAGATCTGGTGTTTCCTGGGTGGGTCTGGGTGGGTCACTGCCTGCCTGCTCTCTCGCCTCGTGATGGTTGATATTTCTGTCAGAGAATTTGGTACTGTGAGAGTAGGAGGGATGTGGTTTTAACTGCCAAAGACTCATAGATGTGGTAAGTGCTGGCTCCTCCCTCTGGGCTCAGCAAAGTTCTGTAGGGATCAGGAGCTGGGCCTACGCAGTTTTGTGGATGTCTCATAACAGGGAGCTGAGAAACAGATTCTGCTTCGGTTTCTGCATCCTCACTGAGAGACCGGATGTCTGAGAGCTTTATGGGGGGGATTCTGTACTTCTGTTTTCAAAAACTAACAATTTCTTAGGAAACCCCAGTATTAGTCTTGGGAAAGTTTTGAGAACTCTCTGTTGACTTGCCTGCATATTTATTTGAATGTAAAGCAGGAATCTTGTTTATAAGGGACATTTCAAATATCTCTGATCTCCTGAACTCAGCATGACCTGCTAACATTGTGGTGATTCCCTTTGGCTTTTAGAGCACAGAAGAATACAATAAATGGAAGTTTTACAACAACCCAAACATCCTGGAGGTCCTGGAGGAGTTTCCCTCTGCTGAAATCTCCACAGCTTTCTTGCTGACTCAGCTTCCATTTCTGAAGCCCAGGTACTATTCTGTCAGCTCCTCCTGTGACATGACAGCCAGAGAGATTCATCTGACAGTTGCAGTTGTAAACTACAGGACAAGAGGTAATGAACTGTTGTTTGCATTTCTCTCCTAATTAAATGGTATTTTAGGCTGCATTGTGGTTCATAAAAGTCCTGTGTCTGCTATATGGCATGAAGCATATCTGTATCAAAAATTGTGTATTGTGATACTTGCAGAATAGTACACTGCAGTGCAGGTGTTCACACTGGGCCAGGACTTGCTAAAATCCTGCACCATCATCAGTGCATCCGTGGTTTATAAATCATTACTAGACATACACTTATTTAAAAAACATAATTTTAAGTATAAATTGCTTTTTTAAAAACTGAGAGCTTTTGAGTGCTGACAGAGATGTTCTCTCTTGCTCTGCTCAGATGGAGAAGGGCCTTTGCACCATGGAGTCTGCAGCAGGTGGCTGAACACGATAGCTCTTGATGAAACAGTCCCGTGCTTCATACGCAGGTGAGTGAGGGAGTGCAGGACAGGGTAAAACCTCAATTACCTGCCCCCCCCC
>NW_020955328.1:742287-794435 GCF_003031625.1 Empidonax traillii
TGAAATAGTTCTATTCATATGACCCCATCTTCACTGTCAGCTTATCCACTGCAGAGCACAGAAAGCCAAGGGAACAAGGAGCACCCAGCACCCTGTGCAGCCATTACTGCCTTCAAACCGGAGCCTCTGTGCTGCTCAGACTCAGGAAACTGCCACTGAGAGTCTGTCAGGAACAATTACCCATTAATGTACTTTTACATTTTAGTGCTAATGAATTCCATCTCCCAGAGGAGCCAGCCAAGCCCTGCCTTCTGATCGGCTCGGGCACAGGGATTGCTCCCTTCAGGAGTTTCTGGCTGCAGCGTCTCTACGACCTGGAGCACAGAGGTACTGGTGGGGACTGTCACGTGGGGGGGCCCAGCACAGCTGGCAGCAGGGACATTCCCAGTCCTTCAGACAAGGGCTCTGCATCCAGACACCCCCCAATGTCAGCCAAGGAACTGCTGCAGAGACTTGTCACCCCCAGGATGATTGGGCACTGCAGTGGCACAGCTAATCCATCCCACTGGAGACCATCCCGGTGCTCCTGAGGGGTTTGGGGCCTTGCAGGGTGCAGCCTGTGTCTCTCTAAGTCCCGTGTGTCGGTGGCTGCCCCAGGTGCTCAGGCAGACACTTTCCCCTGTTGGCTTCAGGGATCAAAGGAGGTGACATGACATTACTGTTCGGCTGCCGCCAGCCAGACCTGGACCACATCTACAGAGAAGAAACTGAGGAAATGAAGAGGAAGGGAGTCCTGAAAGAGGTCTACACAGCTTACTCCAGACTGCCTGGCCAACCTAAAGTAAGGCTGATTCCTTCGTTCCTTAAGGGTTGGCTCCTTCCAGAGTCATCCCTCAAGTTAAGGTCTGGACTCTGCTTGACAATGTTCTTTAAAAATTTTAGTATTTTGTTTCAGTGTATTGTGAGCAGGTGACAAAAGGCCTCACTCCTTCAAAGGAAGGGGAATCTCACTGTGCACTCCAGCACAAGCAATCTACATAAATACAACCCCTCACTGCGCTTCCAATGCAAACAGCCTTTGAAACTAGAAACTGGAACTTTTTCAGAAACCTGAGATTTTGCAAGATTTGGTTAGTCTGTTAGTTAACAATCAGTTGGCTCTTGGCCATTTGTCCCCATTTCAGTGACACAGTGACCAAGAAATTAATTTTATATAGAAGAAATCTTGTATGAACAAAACAGCAGCACTTGAGCTATCCTCTTTTTAGCTCTCCTGGAAAGTTAGGAGATTTTGCCAGATACAGGAGTCTTACTCTACTCCAGATTAATCAAGAAACAGGCCCAGCTTCCCAATCAGGGGCTTGTAAAGGCAGGATGGAGACATCTTTCTTCTCTGCTGTGGTGCAGCACGGCCCTGGGGCACTCAGAGCCTTAGTGCACAGACCCACCCTGAATTTAGAGGAGCCAAGGAGCGCTTAAGAAGCCTTGTCTGATGATGGTCTCTCTGTTTGCAAGGTGTACGTTCAGGACATCCTGCAGAGCCAGCTGGAGGCACAGGTGTGTGAGCTGCTGCAGGGCCAGGGGCACGTGTACGTCTGCGGGGACGTGCGCATGGCCCGGGACGTGGCGCGGGCGCTCCGCGCGCTCATCGCCAGGGCCCTGCAGCTCACCGAGCAGCAGGCAGACGAGTACTTCTTCCAGCTCAAGGTATGCTCTGACACACAGCGTGTTCTCTGCACTCAGCGCTCAGGGTGGGTGACAGGAGCCTGCAAACCACACTGCCACGAGCTGCTTTGCAGCCGAAAGCAGATTCTATGGTTCTATGAAGAGAGGAGGGTGGGGTAGGAGTTCAGTGGGCCCATCACTGAGAGCACAGTGCCTGGGGCAGCTGCCTTTTAGGACACTCCTGTTACCAGAACTCATCCTGCAGCACGTGTGCCTGGGATTCAGAGAGGTCCCTGTCACTGACAGCAGCAAAGGTCTGCCATCACAAAATCTGTCCTACACGTGCAAAAGGCCTTTTAGTTACTGAGCTGATACCTGAGGAGGAGCTGGCAGGACTTAATTCATCTCTTGGGTGTGCTTTCTTCTTTTTGCAGAGCCAAAAACGATACCATGAAGATATATTTGGGGCTGTGTTCCCACATGAAGTCAAAAGAGCTTTACAACCCACCAGTTAAGGAACAAATCCACTTCTGTTTTAGACAATGCTTGCACGTTTGTTGTTACTTTCAAAAAACATGGAGTCAAATCCTTTTTCATGTTCAATAGTGCACATCTATAGGATTGTAGGATTCAGCTCTTAAACCTCAGCCTTAATTAAGAAAAACACTAAATTTAACTTTTGTCACTATTTATTCTGACACTCTTTTAATAGATTATCTTAATAATGAAAATACAAATTAGTTTTTAATATTGCCTATGCTAGTATAAATCTGGTATTTTTTGTAAATAAAACGAAAATGTAGAGTTTTGTACTATGTTAACTAGAGCTGAAATCTTTTTTTGGAATGTACTGTTTATCTTTGTGACTTTATTTATGTCAAATTGGTTTCCTTGCGTATTATCTTCACTTGGAAGCAAGTGAAGGATGGTTGTGTTACTGGCAGTTGTCTGGCCACAGGCCTTGCTGGATCTGGAGCAACATTTGCAAACGGGATAACGATGTGCTGGTCCCCACGTGGAAACACCTGCTGCATCTGCTTCAGATGTATCTGTTGGGCAGGTAGCAGTGTTGAACTGTGCATTGTGTGATTCGGGTCCATGAACCTGAGCTGTTGTTACAGAGCCTGTGGCAGGAAGGTTCTGAAGATTCCAAAGCACTTTCTTACATTTGAATCCTATGCTCTGGTTTACTTGATTTGTTTGTAATAAAAGTTGCCTTTGTACCAAGACAAGCAGGTTGGTGTGAATCAATGTACCTCTTCTTGCTCTTGGCTTCAGCCTGAACAGGCAGAGGTAGCGAAGTCAGCTCCAGGTTCTCCTAAGGTGGGTTTGGGCTCCAGTCAACTCTTCTCCATGAGGAAAGGGCCTGTCCCCAGGGTTATACAGTCTGCCTAAGATCAGTTTGGCATTTTTGTTACTGCCAGGGAAGTGTGAGTTCACACCAGAGAGTGGGAGACTGGCCTGCAAACTGCCCTTCTTGTGTGTGGGACCTGGGCTCTTCCTAGGCCTTGCACTTCCTTCTCTAAAGTTACCAGGGCTATCTGATCATATTAAAAAAGCTTAAGGTGACATTTTCCTATCATCCCTCGTGTCCAGGAACTGGAATCTGATGAAGGCAGAGTTGAGCCTCAAAGTCAGCAGTGCCATGTGTGTACAGTGTTTTTCACACGTGCTTCAGGACAGCCTATCCATGGGATCCCAGGCATAACACAAAGGAGAGGACATGGACAGTGATGGCAGAGCACAGCAACAGAGAGTAAGGACAGAGGAGGTTCCTGGCAGGTAGGGAGCCCTGATGGGCACTGAGTGCTCACACTCCATCAGTGTCATTTCCTACTAGAACTGATGTGTTCTGAGTTTAGGTTTGTGGGGTGGGATGGAAATGGCACAGGATAATTGCAGTTTACTGAGGCTCATAAGGAGAGCTGAGGGCTGATGATGGGGCACAGCTGAGGGCTGATGGGGCACGGCTGAGGGCTGTGGGACAGAGCCTGGCAGAAAATGACTGTGCTGGGATAAGGTGCAAGGCCAGTGGGACCCGGGAGGCAGAATGAGGTCAGGTAAGTGAAAGGCTTTTTGTTTTTGTTAGTGTTTTTTTTCCTGGCAATGCTGTGTTACATTGTCTGTGTGCAAAGGGGTTCTGCTCTGGGTGGGTGGGAGTCTCCCCTGCCCCAGTTGCCCTGTTGGGAGCCAGGGCTGGGCTGAGAGGAGAGGGCTGGAGCTGCTGCCTTGGTTGGGAGGAGCAGACTGACCTCTGAGGAGGAGGCTGGAATGTGTTGTGTCCAGCTTTCCTGGATTCTGCTCCAGTCAGTCTGTTTGTAGCCTGAGCTGTGCTTTGTGGGTTGTTATTTGGTGCCTCCTGCTCGTGTTCCCAGTTCCGGGGGCTCTCAGAGTGGAGGGGCCTCGCTCTGGGGGTGCCTTGGACAGCCTGGGGCAGTTCTGGGGTACAGCCACGGGCTGGTAAACATCAAACTGCTCTGGGTTCCAGCTGGGGCAGAACCTTCGTCCTCGAGCATGGGAGTTTGTGTGGTTTGATTTTTTAAATCCAATACCTCTGCCCTTCAAGTTTAGTTGAGAACTAAATTCACTATTTCTTTATGAAAGACAACAAAGCTCAACTTAAATCTTAAGCTTTTTATTGCTTGCATATGAGAGATGTAGATAAGATGGATGACATGTAAAGTAGTGCTTTTATGAGGCTCGGGCCATTCCCAGCAGGACAGTACAATGCCATCGTTATTCCCACACAAAGCCTCTGGCAGCAGCAGAACATTACTGGACTAATTAACACCTGGCAGTGGCACTTCCAGTGCAGAGCAGGGTCTGGCAGAGCTTTGCCCCACTCTGCAGGTGGGAAGGTGGGGGCAGGACCTTGTGCAAAGGAGGGGGAAGGTGCTGAGGGTCCCAGAATGGCCTCGAGTGTGTGAGGGGCAGCTGCTCAACTAGTTCAGTGCTTCAGGAAAACCAAATGGCAGCTTCATCAACCACTGAATAATGTGCTCATCATATCTGGAAGGGAAAGCTTTGAAAACTGCAAATGGACTCAACGTCTCTTAAAGTGGCCTGGGCCTGGCAGGGAGGGCTGGAGCCCAGCCTGGCCACTGCTCTGCCCTCGCTGTCTGAGGTGGTTTGTCCCAGGAATCCCAGTTGGAGCACAAAGGGAGGGAACACCAGAGCTCCAGCAAAGCTGGGGCAGCTGTCTGGGGGCTGGGGCCACTGGCATTTGTGACAGCAAACACAAACAGGCATGAGCTGGTGTCACCATGGAGGGAGGAGGTCGGTGACCGACAGCCCATGGGATGGGGAGGGGACAAGGTTCCAAGGCCACAAATTCCTGAGTCTGCAGCAAAAGCTGCCAGGCACAGCAAGGGCTACTCTAAACTTACTTCTTTCTTGTGTGACCTAAACCCGAGACTTCTGCCCCCCTTTGCTTCAGCACGTCTTTCCAAGGGCTTCTCTGTGCAGTAGGATTTCTGGAGCCAGGCCCTCTGCCACGAGAGCTGCTGATCCTGCCCCAGTCCAGAGCAGGGTTTGAACACTTGCTCTCCTCCCTGCCATTCCCCTCTCTGGGTCTGCTGAGCTCGGTGGGGCAGGGGGGCTTTGAGGCAGCTTCTGTGGTCCTGGAGGGTCTGTGCCCCACGGAGGGGCTGAGCTCCAGGGCTGGCTGAGCTCCAGGGCTGGCTGAGCTCCAGGGCTGCCTGTCCTCACTGAGAGGGTCCTGCTCTGGTCAGTCAGAGTGTCCCTGAGGCTGACCCGTCTGATCCCTATTGCCCAGTGTCTCCTGGGCTCTCTGTGGTGGCAAAGGGAATGGGAAATGCTGGGAATCCCCTTCTGCTGCAGGGCAGGAGCAGAGGGTGAAGGGGCTCAGTGGGGACAGCTCCTCTCCTATTTCAGCTGCACCCCTGGTGGTGCAGTGGTTAAGGACGCGGCGCTGTCACCGGTTCGATTCCCGGTCGGGGCCCCTCCCCGGGCAGATGGAGCTCGTTAGCCCGTAAGGCAATCCATCTACCTCCTGAGGACCTCGCTGCCACCGTCCAAGCTCACTTGGCCCCGGCGGATGAACCTCAGGATTAAAGGGTGGGCTCAGTTCCGCGCACACTGTGTCTCACCTAAAAAATCCAATGCGCAGGCTGGAAGGTGGAAAGACCTTCCCCGGATCTTCGTTCACAAAGACTGGCCATTACTTATTTCAGCTGCAAGTAGATGGGCAGGGAAAGGTCAAACCACAACTCAGTAATGCTCACTTTATCCAGAGTAAAGATTTATTCACTGAAAAGATTCCTACATATCCAGAATTCCAGTAGCATAGAGTGCACTCTTGGGGTTTTTTTCCTTTTTTTTTTTTTTTTTTTTTTCTTCTGGTTGCATAAACTAATACAGAAACTGTTGTTAATCCTAACAATTTGTAATTAATTTAACAGCAATTCTGGAAGACACTCAGTTCATAGAAAATATAAAAAAAAATTTGTACTGTACAAAGTTTACATCACATTTGAAAAGAAAACGTGTCCATGTTCACCATGTTACAGACCATTTACATTCACTACCGACGTGTGGCTCCTGTAGCAGCATCGTCACAGGGACAGCTCCAACGGGACAGGGACAGGACGTGGGACAGGAACACAACCCAGGGACTGGGAGATGGCAGAACCCGAGCCCCCCAAGCCTTGTGGTGGCTCAGCCAATGCCACTGATTGAAACAAAAGAACCCCCGAGACAGGAACTGCTCTCTCCTCTGGGCTGCACTGGGACTGCACTGCTGGGCTTTGTGTTTAAGGGCAATTTATGGGTGTTCCACACACCACCCAGGTCACGTCAGATTAGAATCCCAAATTCTGTTCAAGGGTTTTGAACAGTCCCCTGTGCCCAGGACTGCAGGGCATGTGCCCAGCTCGGGGGACACGTCCCAGTGTCCCACACACTGACCTGGGGCACAGAGGGGCAGGAAGGGTCCCACAGCCAGGGAGGACAAATGGGGACAGTCTGCTGGGGTTTTTAATTCTTTTGTTTCAATCTGGCTGCACACCCAGGGCTGGCTGTGCTTCCCCAGTCCAGGCTCTGAGACAAAACCTGAGCACACACCGAGTGCCAGCTGGGCACCCCGGGTGTCCCGGGGACACGGACTGAGCCCGGGGCTGCAAAGGGACAGGCTGTAGGAAGCCCAGGGCGGGTTCCAGCCAGAGGCAACATTCTTCTCCCTGCTTTGGGTTTGTGCTGTGCTGCTGTTATTTAAGCAGCACTTGTGGGAAAACAACTTCTGCTTAAAGCTGCTGACACAATTACTGAGAGAAAACAAACAGTAGTGAGTCCTGCAGAGCCCGAGGGTGCAGGTGGAACTGCTGTGCTGGGAGGGGGCTGATTTGGCTTTACCAGGAGAGAGGAAAGGGAGCACAGAGTACTGCAAGGCCACCCCTGGCCACACCAAAGCCGTTTCCTCTTTTATATCCAAGACACATTTCAAAAGTCTGTCAAAACACTCGGAAGAGGCCTCTGCTCAACAGAACTCAGGTTTTGTGCCATTTAGCTCTCCACACGAGGCAGCTGAACCGAGGGCTGGCACTTTGCTCGCAGGATTTTAGAGCTCCCCTCCTCAACCCTCAGGTGAAAGCCTTGTGATGGTGGGAAGGGGACCTGGGGGGTGTAATGAGCTGCTGCAGTTGGAGAAATGAAATCTGGTGAGTCCCAGGGAGCCCTAAGGACCTGTCTCAGCAAAACCAAAGCTGCACAGACAGGAGAGGTCTGAACGGTCGTGGTGTGCTGGGATCCTCCCAGGAAGCTGAGGAACATGGATGGGAGGCACGAGGGAACCTCTGGTAAGAGAGACTGCAGTTAACTGGCAATGGGATGATGAATCCCTCATCTCGATGGCTGCTGGCTCCACAACCCCCACACTGTGCACTGGATGGGGGGGGATGTTTTTTTGGTCTTAAAAACAAACCTGCAGCTCTGGAAAATGTCTTTTCTTCTACAACTGCAACAGTGATGGGGCTGGAAGAGTCGAGGCTGCTGGACAGTGTTATGTTTCCAGAAATGTCACAACTTTAGGGGACTGGAACACGTGCCTAAATTTCAAAAGAAGAATTTGCCCTCTGTGTGGAGCTGTGTCATGTCATGGGTTTATTCTTAAAGGCCAGCAAGTCTCAACCCTCTGGGATTGTAGGAGAAGGAGCAGGTTTTAGTGTGAGTTCTGTGGAGAAGAGCACTTGAGTCATTAACTGAGACAGCCCCCTGCAGCAGGACATCCGAGCTGGGGCAGCTGAATTCAGGGTGACCCAGAGCTGGACCAGCCCTGCTGAACCTCGGGGCTCACTGACTGCTTTGGGCACGTACCAGGGCAGCAGGCTGGGCTCTCCCTTCCTGAAGGAAACCCTCCCTCTGCAGGCCAGTGCCTCCCAGGAGCTGTCCCACTGCTCAGGGAACCCAGAGCTCCGCAGGCAGAGCGTGGCTCCTACTGACCACAGACACAAGGAGGAACCAGGAACTGTTCTTCTCTCTGTCTCAGTGCTGTTTGAGAATGGCTGTAGTTAAACTCGAGTCACTGTTTATTATGTTTAAAAAAATATAGTTCACACAAAAGTATCATGTAAACATTGTTTAAATAACTGCTGGTGCTCAGGCAGGACACGGAGCTGAGCTGATGGTCTTCAGAGGGGCTGCACCAGCCTCAGCACGGAGGAGCACTGAGGGTTTCTGGTGCCGTGTGGGAGCAGGCAGAAACACGGACACCGTGCTACAGCTTTGGGTTACTCGGCTCCAGGATTCCCAAGCCAAATCTTTCAAAACGCAGGACAACTTTGCTACTGTTAATGCTGCAGAGAGTGGGGAGGGAGAGGAGAAGGGAGGGGGGAAAGTGTTACTGATAGTTCTTCTTAAAGCTACAGCCCTATCACAGGAGCTGAAATAGGTTCGGTTCTGCTCTCGTACCACCCAAAAGAGGCTCAAGTAATTAAACAGCAAACACATGAAGTTTTTCATGTGAACCCCATCAGTGGGAAGAAACACACAGACAATCTGATGTGCTCAAGCAGGGGGAACAGGAGGTTTTCCAGGTACCTACAGTGGGGGGAAGCCCGACTCTGGTTTTCAGGGAACACTTGGTTCCGTTGAAGTAGAAGGGAAGCAAAAACTGACAGAATTCTCTTTTTAAGAGAAAGGGGGTTTTGACAAGGTACATGAATAGGTTAGAAAAGCCCAACAGAACAAACCCAAACCCCTTTGCTTCTCTATAAAGGTGCATCAAGGTGTCTCTCCCCTTGCTCTTACGCTGTTGACAGAGCCAGAAGCACTTTCAGCTCAGAGCCTTCCTCGAGCACGGCCTGAGCACACAGGAGGCTCAGGAGTGGATGTGGGTGTTTGTCCTCAGACAGCAGAAACCCTGCTGGCCCTTAGTGCATGTTCTCCTCTGCCCCTGTCCTGTCCCCTCCAAAGCAGTGAGAAAGGCACGTGTTTGCTGTGGTACCTGTGAGTCTGCCAAGCCCCCACGCTGAGCCATTCTGCTGACCAGGGGATGTAAACAGAAGCAAACCATAACATTCCAAACACTACCTCTGCGAAGGGAGGAGGAGCTGAAGGGCTTTCCTCCTCTTTTACACAGCTTTGTAGCTGATCCCAGCTGGCCCACGTGGGCCTGTTCTGGACACTGCCCGTGGCCTGTTCCCGGTGGGCTGAGGACCGTCAGCTGCTCCAAGTGGAGCAAGAACTGGCCCTGGCTGCAGTGCTGCCCCCCTGGCCCTCAGCTCCTGCTGTTTGCAAGTGGAGGTTCAGTCCTGGCTGTGCCACGACAATGTCCCTGTCACCTTCAGCCACAAAGCTCCGGCGCTGAGGACACGGGCGCAGCCTCGGCGGGACCCGCAGGACACCCACCAGCCCAGCAGGGTGAGGCCAGCCCTGACCTGCCGGGCAGGACACCCAGCCCTGGCTGGCACGTGCACCTGGGCAGGCAGGGCAGGTCCCTGCAGCTTTCCAGGGGAGTCCCAGGCTCCTGGAACGCTCCAGAGGGAGAGGAGGCCGCGGTGTTAGGCAGGAAGGTCTCGCAGACAGGAGTGGTTATTGAAGCAAACAGCCCACACCAAGCAAAGGCAGAAAGGAGAACTCGGATAAGGTGTTGATTATGTCCATGGGTTAATTTCGTGGTTTGTTTTTGCTTTTTTAATGGAAGGTGATTGTCCAAGTTGCTGGTTAGGATACGACACATGGAAGCATGCAAAGTGGAGCCCGTTATTGCACCAGTAGCTACAACCTACAGAGAAATATGGGAGGGAAGGGAAAAAGTCACCATGAGAGTTAGTTTTCAGTTATTTAAAGCAAGCCCTTGAGAAGTACGAACTGCAAAGCTTTGAGCAGGCTGGAGCAGGGATTAGTGCACTGTGTGAAAGGATCTGTCAGAGGGCAGGGACAGGTGTCTACAGGGCAGTTGGACTCTGAGCAGGGCTGTGGCTGCTGGAGCCTCCCCCAGGGACCTGGACAGACCCCAGTGTGCAGGGGATGAACAAGGGGCTGCCTGTGCCTTCACCTCAATGAGCACTCAGTCAGTGCTGGTAATTTCATTCTCCCCTATTAAGTGCTTTGAGCAGAGGAAAAGGAGCGAAGCAGGAATTGCCATGAAGCTCTTGGGTGGGGTGTCAGTCTGTCCACCCAGACAGAGAGAGCTGGGGCAGCCCTGCGTAAGGCACTGGTTCCACAAGCTGATCAAGAACAGCTCCCTGTGGAAACACAAACCCCAAATCATCACCTGGCAAACTGCTCTGGAATTGAAAATTCTCATGGACTGACTGCCCAGAGGGGAAGTTTCTCCAAGTTCACTCCAGTGTGATGTCAGAGGACAGTGCAGGAGTGGGCCTGAAGGGATGCCTGGTGCTCCCTCTGCTCCATGGGGGCTGGGCAGGGGGTGAAAAGGTGTCACATCAGTGCCCAGGGGTCTCAGTGGATGGAGACACGAGAGCAGGACAGGGCTGACACAGCTGGAGTGCCGGGGTACAGGGGGGCTCTGTAGGAAGGGAAAATACCACCTAAGGCCACTGCTGTATCTGCAGATCTCTTGGCAAAAGAATTAGTGTTTTCATAACGTAACAGGGCTTGAACACAATGATCTCCCTCTGAGGCAATGGAGGATAGTTTAAAAAAATAGGAAGAAATTCCCAAGTGAAGCTGGATGCCTTGAAAGGATGGATAACAGAAAAGCAGACTCAAGGAACCTGGGTATGGGCCTGGCCAGTGAAAGCTGTGCCTGGAAATAAGGTCTGGGATGCTTTAGGCCAGAAAAGAAAATAAAATTGTTTCCTTAAATTATGACCGAAGCACAGATAAGCAGCAGTTACCTGCATGTCCATTTCTTAGCTCAGATTTTGTTGCTTTCTCCCTAAATTTTTATTTTTAAAAACCTAGACAGTGGAACTCAGCAGGGCTGAAGCCCCCTTGGCTGCCAGGTCTGTCCCACAGCCCGTGGAGCCACTGGCTGGGGATGGCCACGACAGCTGCCCCGTGTCAGGGTTGTTGAGGGGTGCAAGGAGAGCCCAGAGTTCCACAGTGAGTGCTCTCTGGAGAGAGGGGAGGGCACAGTCTCAGACAAGCACTCCAGTTTACAGTTGTTGGACATCATGGAGTGTCGAGGATTCAGCACAAATAGTGGGGAAATTGTGCAAGAGAAGTGGCAAAATTTTCAACCAAACGACCCCACACCCACCAGAGCCTGAACTGCCACAACATCTGTGTCAAGAGTTCAGCTGGTTATGATCTGGTGTTACAGGAAGATTGTGAAGGGTTATGGGAAAGGAAGAGATGGGTTAACATCAGAAAAAGGAGAAAAAAGAGAAAATATGAGCACTTCAGGAGATGAAAATAAAACACTGAGCCAAGGACGTGGGGAATGGGCACAAGGTGGAAACGTGTCTGTGGCTTCACACTCAGCCAGTCTGAAGCACTTCAGAGGGAAACGGTGGCACGGCCTTGGGTCCTTCCTTCCTCAGGCAGTACCTGCCATTACCACTACAGGGGAAATTCTGACCACTTTGGGGTCAGTGTGGGCCCCCCCAGCACAGCTGGATCAGTTTGGATCTGCTGGAAGGGGGTGAATATGGCAAAGCAGGCAATGAACTGACTGAGGTGGCTTAACTGCATCATTTCCCACATCAGAAGAGCAGTGTTCCCCTCCTGTCTGGTCTGACAGCCCCCAAGAAGGCAAAGCAAGCTCAGACATGGTCACTGAAGTGGACTGGCATAACTGCTGTGAACAGCAGCAGGTACTCACTCAGCAGACTTCCAGAAGTGCCCCGGGTGGGAGAGCCGGCGGTTGAGTTTTGGCAGCTTTTCCAGCATCTCCATGAGCACAGTGAAGCTCGGCCTCTCGCTCAGGTCGAAGGCCCAGCACGCCGACAGGATTTCCTGCAGAGGACATTTGGGGCTCGTTACCCCCTGGCTCACAGGTCAGCTGTGCAGACCAGAAAGCTGACTGAGCACTGGGATGTGTGTGAGCCCAGGCAGATCCCAGCTGCTCAACACAGGGCCTGGACACCCTTACAATCCAACAGTTTCCCGGTGCTGGGGAATGTCCACTTCTGCACAACAGTTACAAGCAGAGGCTTAGCCTCTAAGCTGGTCTGCCATTCTCATCTGTTCTCTTTCCTGCCCTTTATCTTTGGGGTTATGAGTGAAATAAACCCCTTGAAGCAGCTCCCTCTCTGAGGGAGCCGTGTGGAAGGACTCCCGCAGGGCGGTACTTACATTGACCTCCTTGCCCAGGCTGACGGTGGCCAGGACCTGCCGCACCCCCTCTCCGCTGCCGATCTGCCAGATGAGCGCCTCTGCGGGCTGGGTCCGGAACGGCCACTCCCGAGCCTGCAGCTCGAACCACACCGTCCTGCAAGGCCAGCACACATCGAGCCTCTGCCTGCCCCAGGGGGAAATACCCAACCCTGGCACCGTTCCAGCTCCTCCGGCTGAGCTGTGGAAGGTGCACAAAGCTGTGCACAAACCCCTCCCACCCGTGACTGCTGGAGCACCGAGGAAAGCGCATCCCAGCCGGGATCCCGAGTCTGGGAGAAGGGGATCCCTCACTGGAAGGCTCAGGCCTGTAACAAATCCCACTTGGCGAGCTCTCGTGGTACTCTTGGGAGTTCCTTCCTTACCCAAAGGCATAGATATCTGCAGCTTTGGAGAAAGGCAGCTTGTCCTCATCTTTCCCCGGGGCCATCTCCCGGACGATCTCGGGGGCCAGGTAGCACAGCCAGTCATGAGGCAACTTCAGTTCGTTCTCCCTCCTGAGTCCAAAGAAAAGCAGCAGTACTGAAACTCTGGTGTGTAGATTGTATCTGTGCTTCACCTCATGTTTTGACTTTATTTACTCAAATGTTTTTGCTATTTGTTTCTCATTTTCTTGCCATGTTAACAAATGAACACATATCAGCCTGACTCTCCAGTTTACTCCTGGGCTTAAAGTTTTGTTTGTTCTGTGCAGCGTGCAGACTGTGTTCTAAAGCAACTGACACTCCTTGGGTACCAGGTACTGGGGGAAATGTTTCCCTATTTGATCATCATTTGTCATTCTAAAGGTGGACCAAGCAGTGAAATCTCCACTCACCTTCCTTCCTGAACCACGCCCGAAATCCCAAATAATCCAAAGTCGGTGATCACAACTTTCCCATTGTCATAGAAAACATTCTTGGATTTCAGATCCTTATGTACGATGCCCTTTGCGTGGAGATACCCCATGCCCTGGGAAATACAGCAGAGGTGGAAATGTTTGGGGGCTTGTTACTATTGCCAAGCACACTTTGCTTTCTAATACAAACTCCCTCTCATCTCTGCAGTGTAAAGGACCAGCTGGGACAGGGCACTTGTGGCACTTGTGCAGGAAGGTGTAAGGGAGCAGCTCCCAGCTCAGAGTGCAGCTTCCAAGCTCTGGATGAGGCTCTGCCCCATGGCTCCACTGGCACAATGAGCCCTTACCTTAATGATCTCCTGTGCTATCTGCCTGGTTTTGTTAATGTCCAGGGATATCTTGGGGTCCCTCACAAAGGAGTGCAGTGTCCTTCCTTTGCAGAAGCTACAGAAAATGTTTGCACATTAAAAAAAAAATTATTAGCTATATAATACTTATATTTTAAAACTAATAGTAAGATGCTGTCCTCACCTGGTAATGATTGCTAAGTGAGGGGGGTTCATGCAGGCTCCCATGAACAGCACCACGTTCTCGTGCCGGGTCTGTCTGTAGTTCATCACTTCCTTTTTAAAGAGCTTGAGATGATCCTGGTTGTTCCCGTCGATCTCCAGCAGCCTGATGGCCACCTCCCCGTGCCACTTGCCCTTGTAGACCTTCCCCCAGCGGCCCTGGCCGATGGGGTCCCCCAGCTCAATCTGCTCGAAGGGGATGTCCCACTCCTGCAGGTACACGCTGGTCTGGCTGGGCTTGCGGTAGATCATCCCCTGCAGGTGCGGCCGCCGGTTCGGCAAATCTTCCACCTCATCCTCGTCATCCTCAGGCTCCGATTTATTTGTCTCTGGTTCTTCCACCTGTTCACAGCAAGGCAAGGGAAAGGTGTGCTCAGAGTCCCGCGTGGAGGGCAGAGCAGCCCAGCAGCACAGGCTGCTCCCAGACCTTCGGGGCCCACCAGCAAACCCACCTGTGCCTCGTGTCCACCTCCACCCGGGCCTGGCTGGGCAGTGCTGCAAGAGAAGGTTTGCACTGAGAGTAACACCTGAAATCCACCTGAGGTGGAACACTGGGGGGGATGCATTGCCATTAGGGGAGGGGGAAGAAGCCAGCAGAGAACAGATCCTGACAGAGTTACAGTAGGTCAGACAAAAATACAATTCCTGCTCCACGTAAGAGAGAAGGACTCTAAGCTCACTCTAGCAAACAAGGGACAAAGACTCTGAAGTGATTCTCAGTGATTAAGTGGCAGGAATTGATTTGGCAGTGGCTCTGTTATTACAGTGTGTTCCAGGAATGGATACTCCCATTCCTGCTCCTGAAACCCCCGTGGAGGAGCAGCCCTGTGGGAGCTGGCAATGCAGGCTGCAAGCTTTTCCATGCCCTGCAGTGCAGATCCTGACAGAGCTGTTTGCTTGCAGCTCAGTGGGCCTTGCCCTTCAGTTATAAAGCTCCAACTTTCATCCCACCCTGCACACAATAAGCAGGTATTAAAGGCCTGGACTGCTTCGTGTCCCGTTCAGAGTTGTGTCACATTCAGCTTTATAAAATGGGGATCCCAGCACCGCCCTCGCTGGGTAAAGTTATCCTGGGAGTTCTCAGATGTTAAGTCCAGCTTTGGCCCTAACACAGCATTTCTGGACTGAGCTGAGGATTATCAGGTAAACACTGTGCTAACAAAGGGATTTAAAACTCTACTTACTTAGTGTCTGCAGCAGTTTCTGGAGGTTGTGCTGTTTGTGCAGGGCTGGGAATTTCTGTCAAAGTAGAAACAGTTATGCTACATCTTTTACACTTCAGTCTCATAGACTGCAAGTTTTAACATTGCAGTAGCAATTATTTGCTTCTTATTCAGGAATTATAAACTCAATCACAGACAAAAAGTGATTTTATACTTCTATTCCTTTAAAACTATGCTCATCCCTGCTATCCATGTTGGCCCAATCCTCTTTCCATTCCTTTACTGATCTGTAAAGTCTTTCTGGCCAGGCACAGAACCCTAAAAGTAAGTAAGTAAGTCTTTTTAAAGGAGGAACATGGATGTGGATAAAATCCCACAGCAGGAAGCTAATGTTGTACAGCTGAATATTCCAAGTTTCATGTCAGTACATAAATCACATCAATGCTCTGGCTCAGGGGAGAGAAGCCCGAGTATACACTGAGATAAGAGAGAGTCTGAATTGGTTTAGACATGTTTTTTTAAAGCAGGATTATTGTTCTTTGGCAGCGTGCAGAGGTTTACAAACAGGCTATGTTTTGGCAGAAGTTGGTTAGTAGAATTAAAACAATCAACTCACCTGGGAAGATAAACTGTTGTCTATGCTGAAGGTAGTAGGCAGCTTTTTAATTAATTGCGGTTTTGTAAAAGAACCACAAAAAAAATACCAGGAGAAAAAAACAAAACAACACAAACAAGTTAGAGGATCATCAGTGAGTGCCCCAAGTGCATTCAATGAATTAGTCCCAGCTCACTGCTGGGAACAGATTAGTAGATTATCAGCCTGCTGAGGGGGGATTTCAGCACATGCATTTGGGAAGCCCCTGAGAGATGACAGGTATCAAACACAAGCTGTTACCAGTCACAAACAGTCTGGTGGGCAAACAGCACACTGAGACCCTCAGTGGCAGAAGCAAATGCAGAGCCCAGGAATGTCCAAGGCAGGCCCACATCAGGTGGTGCTGCAATGCTCTCTCATGTCAGCTTTGCAGAGGTGCCCCCCACAGAAGCTGAAGCTCATGAGCCACCTGTGGGTTTTATTTTTATTTCAGTTTTTTAATTTCTGAGTAGTTTATCCCAATACAAAGTAGCTGCAGTGGAATCCTTACACTAAACTGGTTCTGTTCCTGCTCCTTTTGAGAAGCCTCAAACAGCAACTGGCACTCACAGTTCAGAACCTGATGCCAAATTCTGCAGTGTTGAAGGAAAGGTAGCAGCTACTGAGCAGCATCTGACTTCAGTTCCACATCAGAGGAACTGCATTTATTCCCAGTATGTAAATCTTTGCCCTTGTCAGAAATTCTTGCCCCTTTCAGCTCTGGTAAAAGCTGCACCCTGGGGCTCTTAATCCATAAGGTATGTAGGGTAAACTCTTCTCCACCAGACATCTGTGTCAATGGTTTAACAATGGGTGTTGATTGCGGGTTATATTTTGGAACAGCCTGGTACTTCACTCCAGTTCTCATTTTTACAGCCTGCTCCTGCCATCACCCAGCTCCTGATTTAAAGCCCCTGGTGAGCACACATAGCAGGCAGCATGCATTGTACAACGCAAGGGGAAAGGGAGCAGAAAGAATATAATGGTTTTTCAGTCCTTTTCCAAAAAGGAGAAAAGAGGAAGATCAAATCATTTAAGAAAGGTGCCAACATTCCTCAATAATCTGTTTCCTACAAAGGTCTTTTGCTGATACCCTTTAAAAACTTGTAAGAACAGACCATGTCCTTTTATCAGGTAACAAAATACACCTTCACCTTGCTTAGGGCACAACCATGTACTCAGAAACCTACAACTCCCTGGTCAGCCTCCACTTGCAGAGAGGCCGTTCTGCTCTTGACAGATCTCCTGAAGGAGAGGAGTTTACCTGGGAAGTTGAATCGCCCGTCCCTCTGGCCCATGGGAGATGGGTTTGGGGGAGGCGTTGCACTGGGAGGGTTGGAAGACTGGAAGGGTGCTGGGGAGGATGGAGTGGATGAGGTTGTAGAGGAAGGATTACTGCTGGAGTCCAGGTGGTTTATTGCTGGTGGATGCTCCTGCAAAGCAAGGAAAATCCCTTGTGAGAAAACAGTAAAAAGAAAGAACAAATTGCCCTCAGTGTTTGCTGGACAACAGAGAGAGGGAAGTTGTTCCCAGCCTTGGTCATGGCACTGTTTTTCTGAGTAAGCACCTGCAGCTGTGCACAGCCCATGTCTTACATGGACAAAATGTCACACAGCAAAGTCTCCTTGCAACGTGAAAGCTCAAGGTGCCATTCTGGCTCCAACTACCAAGATCCTGCTGTCACCACGTACCTTTTTAGTTAGTGCTTTGGGGAGAGTTCCAAACTGTGGTTCTGTGGGTCTGTCTACTGGATTATTGATATCAGATGGGACAGATTCTGTTCTTCTTATTTTTGCTACTGAAAACAGGTTGAAGAAGGGAGAAAACCAGCTTAAATCAGAGTTCTTATTCTTGCTGTACCATGAATTACATTGACGTGCCAAGAATTTGTAGCAAATTACTTACTGGGAAGGAAGGATATTCTACAAGCAGGTGCCTCTTTAGTACATTTGTTGTGACATTTTAATCTGAAAGAGAACCATTACATATTAAATAAGGACTTGTTCTTTCCCCAAAAGAGGAAGCCTACCCTTAATTTGTAATTCTTATGCTAATCTCAGAGGGAGTTCTGGAATGCCCGGGCCCCAAAGCAGCAGCATTCATATGGAGAATCCTATTATGTGTGTCATTAGCCTAATGAAGGCCATATACATATCTTAGCATCTGATTTATTTTTAATATAGTTACTTTCACTGACTCTCATCCAGCAACAGGGAAGCACTAAAATCTCAGTGCTCTGGACTAACAACCCAGAGAGAGAGGCAAAAATTAAAATCCTGGCTGTTATTTAAGGATCCAGCTCCCACTACAAGATTTGCCCAGGATGAGGTAGCAAGTCTGTGGCAGGGAAATAAATTTGGTTCATTCAGGTGTCAGGCTGACAACCTGAAGTGTGAGTTGTTCCAAAGCATGCCTTGGCTAGGTCAGGACTGAGAAATGGTGCCGCTGCCAAGAGTGCATCCCATCAAGAGACGTTACTGCAGCTGGCAGCAAATCAAATCCCAGGTGGTTGTTGTTGTGACCATCCCTGTGTGCTCACCTGCAGTACTTACACTTCACCCCGAACATCATGCTTTTCTGACAGACTTGGCAAATCTGAGACAGCCAGGACTTGGTAGAGAACCTGGGTAGAGACGAGGCAAGGAAACTGGTGTTAACTGGTGCCTAAGGGAAATGAACATCTGTGGGCAGTTACAGGCTGTGCTGCAGCTCTTGCTGAAAGGGGCAGGTGGGGTGTGGTGCAGATCAGAACCCAGCTCAGAGTGTGTCCCTGTGCTGCTCACCTGTGTGTCACCGCCAGGCCAAAGTCTCTTCGTACCGTCTGAGGGGATCCCTGGGAGAGCTCTGGTGGACAACAAAAGCAAGGTTTAGGGGAGCACTGCTCACACCTGCTCACCACTGTGGACAGAAACCACATGGTCACTGCCACAGGTCAGCCCCACCGGCCCAGAGGTGTCAGCACCACAGCTCAGACTTTGCTGCAGAGCTGCTACACTTGCATTTGTGTCCATGTGATTTGATAAATCCTGATATTTTACACTTAGGGATGACACAAGTCCATCTGATCAGGTCTAAGCCATTCTTCGAGTGGAAAGTCAGACTTTATTCCTAACTGGTTTACTTCCAATTGGTTTACCACAAATACCATCAGCCAGTTTTCCTGCAGTGTCAGTAGATTTCAGAACCTTCTTTTTCACTGAAAATTGTCTCAGTTTTCTAGACAGGGCCAGCATGACCCAGAAGGTCAAAAATGTGTATGTGAGCTCTCCAGTGGTTAGAGCACATAACTTTCTGAAAACTCTCCAATACTCAGATTGTGGCTGAAATAAATCTATATAAATATATAAATATTCCAAATCTGGACTAAACTCAAATCTGCAAGTGTCAGCATAGCCAGGGCTGTTGGTGCTTACACAGAGCCAGTCTCTCACTTGACCCTAGATGGCACCAGATTCTTTTTTATCATTAGTCCAGTGAATTTTTAAAGGTGTCTGTGGTCCTCAGCCTCTTAGGCTGCAGTGGCTGGCTGCTTTTGCAGGGAATATTGCAGCTCTAGTGTGGCCATCCAAATGGATCACAACACAACAGTTAAGATGGCTGTTAACATGGGGTGAGATGGATAAATCCTTACTGAAGAGTTCTAATGAATACACACCAGTTTGGGACTGACTGGCACTCAGCAGAGCCCACAGCAGAGATTTTAACCCAGCCAATGTGACTGTATGCAGAGAAGCACCAAAATCTTTCATTTCTGTCTGAATTTATTCTAATGCTTTTTTCATTCATTGCACAAATTATCTCACTCTCCACAGGGAATTGCTCAGATTCCTGCTGGCATTTTCATTTTATAATCTTCCTTCTATTTCTGAAAGTAATTCCCAGGATTTTTGCTTTAAGGGGCATTGGATATATGTGCCGTGCTATAACGTCCTTATTTGGACTTTTATACTTTTTTTTAATGCTTTGATGCTTTTGCACCCTTCCCAAGCTGCTCCAGTCTCTCTCCATTGGGTTCCAAGGTTACAGGTTGTGTCTGGGACACACACACCTCAGGGTAGCTGGAACTCCAATGGCACTGGATAAAAACACAGCCCTGCTCCTCAGACAGTAACCATGTGAACAGACTCCTCAGCACCAGGGGAACATTCCACATTCCAGCACTTGCTGAAGCTTTCTCAGAAGGCTGCACATAACTGTCTAATTTCATTGCAGAAACACTGGGCAGTGAATATCCAAAAACACAACATGGTTAGATATGACATTTCTGGTACCAAAAGGCATCAGCACCAGCTGTCTGAGGGGCAGACAAGCACTTACACCCAAACCCCTCACTTTAACCCTTGAAACATCACTATTCCTTTTCCTTGCTGTTGTCATTTGTCATCTGAAGAAGTACCAGGTACAAACAAGTAAATCCCCTGCAGTTCTGCAGCAGGCCAAGCTCCTGCTCAGTTAACAGAAGCTCTGGGATAGGAGGGCCTGTGGAGACCTCCAGAGGCTGCACAGGGATGACCAACAGGGAGCTGACAAGCACAGGTTCTTCTCTCTCAGCAAGGCACTGCAGACACCCCCGTAAGAGTCTCTTACCGAACCTAGAAAGAAAAAGAGATCTTTTTTTAGCCACCAGATTCCTGTGACGGGATTCACACTGTGCTAGAACAGGAACTGCTGCCTGCAGCGTTTTCAAACACCTCTGGTTTTGCACAGGCTCCTGAAGCTGCTGCAGTGCCAGTACTTTCCTGCCTACGTGTGGTAGTCTTTGCTGGGGAGAGCTCCTGCTCCAGTCTGGGAAAGAACTTACTTTATTGGAGGAACTTCATCTATCCTGTTTCCCAGCTGTGATTCGTGGGACTTGCTCCTCGTGAGGGTTGGGAAGTTGGGCAGCAGCTGGAACACCTTCCTGCAGGGGGGGGGAGGAGTCCGTGGTGGCTTCAGCTTGTGCCTCCGCCTGGCCTGTGGCGTGGCCGGGGGGGTGATGGTGATGCTGTGAGTCCTGGGTGTCAGCCTCCCCCCCTGGCTGGCCAGCACCAAGGGCTCCAGGAGGTTTTCTGCGTACACGGAGGGTCCGTGGCTCGCCGGGGGCTCTGAGGGAGGGGCTGTGGACACGGACACGGAGCGGGGCTGGGTGCAGGCCCTGGGCATGGGCAGTGGGTCCGGCTGGGAGGAGCTGCTGTCCCGGCGCGCCTCGGGCAGGTTCACCAGCACGTCGTCCTTCAGCTCCCCTGTGCAGAGAGAGGGGCAGTGACTGGGGAAGCACCTCCACACCTGCTGCCCTGGCTCTAAGGTGCCCCGTGCAGGGGATGCAGAAGATCCCATGGGCCTCAGCAGGGCCCCACCTGGTGAATCTCAGCACAGGGCCTGATTTTAGCTTTTGACAGACATGTACATGCATTTTTAAAAGTGCCCTTTCTTTCTAAGTGAATGCCATCACTTCTGAGCAATGGCTGGTTTGACACTGTGGATGGGAAATATCTGACAGCCCGGGACAAGAAAGATTAGAAAAAAGGAAATACGAAACTGAGCTGTTTGCTGGCTTTTCCATTGACTAATCTTTATGACTTGCAAATGGATGAACTGTCATAATACCAGCAGGAAACATCACCTTTCAGTGACAGATTGATAATTGCTACAAAGAAAGATGTAATGCATGTTAGTACCAGTCTGCTGGGAGAGGCTCTTGTACAAACAGATTTTACAGTGCCTTTGGAAGTGCCTGGGGAAGGTGACAGAGTTTCTCTCTGAGCTGGCAATATGTGGGGAGGGGATCAGCTACAAGGAATCTGGTTGTATTTGTTAGGCCAAGGATGTGTATTGACTGATGGAGAATGAACTGCAGCATTAGACACAACTCTGAACGGAGAGGGAAAAAGGATATATTGAGTAGGAGAGGACATTTCCTCATACATTTAGTTCCATTTCTTTATATGACTTTATGTCAAAGCCAAATCCAGCCCATGTCTCTAGCTGTGCTCGATCAGTGCCCCTTCATGGACATGCAAGAGCCACAAACTGACAGTGGTTACAGAATACATCACAGAGGGTGTACCGTGTCTGGAGGGTTTGCAGATTCCCACATGCAAGGAAGCAGGATGGGGCTGGGGTGCCAAGACCCCAATTCCATGTGAGAACAAGACAGTCTGTACCTGATTCTGTCACCTTGCGTAGGCAGCTGAGTGCCCCGTTGAGCCTGGAGCACTCCTCATCTCTGGCACCACATCTCTTCATTGTTTCCTTCACCTTTGACTCATTCATTTCTAGTAAGGCATCCAAGGTCAGCTCCTCTGGTATCCTCTGCAGAAAACAAGGTGAGACCATTTTCACTGTGTCTAAAGAGGACTGTCACCTGTTGTTCTGGTGTACTTTGAATAGCCCTGTCTCACTGCCTGGTCTGACTCACCATTTGCTCATTTTGGTAGTCCCCTCTCTGAACAGACCCAGCAGTGCCCAAGAGCTGCTCCCTCGCCCTGCCCCATGAGAGTGTGCTCTGCAGCACTGGCACTGGGCATTCTCTGCTGTTTCAGTCAGGATTAGAGGTGACTGGAATATTCTTCTCCCCTACTGGAAAGCTTTCACTCAGTACTTTTGCAAAGCTACCAATGAAACTACTTTTTCCTTAAAAATAGCAGCAGAAACAAAACAGGCCTAAAACCTGAAAAAATGTCAGATAAAGATGTTTGGCTTTTCTGTAGTGAAGTGAAAAGCAGAAACAGTGAGGGAAATTACTTCTTTTCTTGAACACAAAAGAAATGTTTTGACAGAGATAGCAACCTCCTCCTCCTCCTCCTCCTGCATTTTTCCTTCATCAGAGAACCAGCCTTACCCGTATCCTGCCTGGAGAGATATCTGAGCACAACTCCTACTACGTCTCAATACACCAAACCCCCACAGTGATAAGGTTCAGACCAGGCAGACACAAAAGATACAAGAGCCTGGAAAGCACAAAACGATCTGGTATTTCCTGACACAGAACTGAGCTGTGTCTCTCTCTTCCCCCATTCAAATGTTTCCAGTGTAAGCCTGCAGCAATTGTGGTTAATAAACAAAACCAGGATATTTAGCCCAGATACCCAGGAATTTCCCTGAAAGTTCTGCCTAAACAAACCTCCCTGTTGCCTACTCTCACAATGAGATCACAAATTTCACAATATTTGGCCTCTTTCCTAAAGCTTCAGCTCCTGGACTCAAGCTAAAGGGTTTGAACTTTTATTTGAAGGGGAAACTCAAAACTGTGTCTCACTGCCTGGAGAAATGCAATGCCTGAAATCCTCTAGTCCTTCAACCTCCCTTCAGCCTCCAAAGCAAATGTGACTGTGCTGAATGTCCTTTAACAACTGCATCTTTCTTAACCCAGACTTGTGCTTTTGAGCTGACACAGGACTTTCAGCAGTGACAGTGCTGAACAGCCCCAACCTTTGGAGCTTTGTAGGTGGTAACACAGAGAGTAATCACAGAGTTTCCATTTTTAGTAACTGTGACACGGAGCAAAGAGAAAGAGTAAATTAAAAAAGGGCAGAAGTCTTAAGAAACACATCCTGCATCTTCTGTCACATGGCCTGGGCCGGATGAAACACAAAACACAGCTGACTCAAGGAGAGCCCAGGAATTTAAATGAGCAGTAAGCACAAAGCAGGGCCAGAGTAGAGCCAGAGTTCAATGACATTTGGATCGATTTTTTTCCATAATTAATCTTTGCAGAATAACAAAAGCACAGACATTCCAGCTGATGCTGGGTATTATTACTCATTTTTCTGCACACCTGCACCATCACGAGGCAGGAGTAAGACTGCCCCCAAAAAGCCTATTCCCAAATGATTTCCACTGTCACAGTCTTGGTGCAAGTGGGATTACAGTGATGTTAAGTTTTGAATTATCTTGAAACATTTCCTCACCCCCACCACTCCCCACTAAGAACACCCCCTAAGACAGCCCTCGTTCTTGGCAGCAGCCTCATCCCAGATCCCGGCAGGAGCTCCCCACTGCTGTTACCCAGGATCCCCTCACCTCCCAAACCCTCCTGCCACACGTGTAACCAGTAATTTATCAGAGCTGTTAGCGAGTCAGTGGGTACAGTGGAGAGACCAACAGTTCCCTCAGGCACTGCCAGTGGCAGCTGGAATGCAGGGCCAGCTGGGGTGGCACTGGGGCAGCACCACTGGGGATCAGGTTTCTCCAGTGCCTCTTCTGTGCCAGGAACCAGCCCTCAAGCTGCATCAAGGATTCAAGCCTTCCTCGTTGCACTTGAAAACAATTTTTAAAAGACACAAAACTACTGAGCTCTTCAGAGTGTCAGGGAATTTTCCCTGTGTCCCATGCATTTCAGGACACAGTCTCTGAGGAGGGCTCCATCAGCCCTGAGCTGACTGACTGTGCTCTGCAGCTCGGTGTGTGGCCTGGGATGGTCCAACTGAGCAGCAAAGCCTGCCCAGCTCTGCACTCCCAGCACACAGACCCTGGCAGAGGGACCTGGGCCCACCTGCAAACTCCAGTCTGCTCATTTGCTCAATAGTTTAATTTTATAAAGACAGCATAGCAAGTTGTAGGAAAGTATAAAGTACAGAAAAGGAGATTATATTTAAACAATCCCAGTGACCTTGAGCTGGGAGAGCTCAGACTTTGTGAACCTGCTGCCAGCCCCCATGACACGCGACAAAAGAAATAAGCCTTCAACGAGGGGGAGGGAGGGAAGTAAGAGGCTTTCTTTAAACAGCCACTCATGTGCTGCACATATGTGGTGGCTTAATATAAAACTGGCCAACCTGATCCCTGTAAGATTGGCCTGCTATGCTTTAGCTCTGTGCTAGCCCCCAGCCAGTGTGACAGTGAGGAAGGTCACTAGTTCAGGGGGCTCTGGGAACAGGTTCTGCTGCTGCCCTGGCTCAGCTGTTGTGCTGGGGGAGAGTGGCCCCTGGGAAGGGCCCTCACAGGGGCCACTTTAGAGGGGAGTGTGGTGGGCTCCAACCCCTCAGTGCAGTTCTGGGTCCTTGCACAGGGGTTACCCCCACCCTTCAGCACCGAGGGTGAGAAATGTGGGTCCATCTGACCTCTCTTTACCTGCTTCTTCAGTGGGTGCCGAAGCTTCTAAAAAAATAAAGCTTTAAAAAATGCAGATTAAAGGCTTGCATTAGGGCCAAGCTCAACACCACCTCCTTGAGCACACCTGCCTTGACAGAGGAAGCTGCAAAGTATTCAGACACTATTCTAATAATAAGGTCAGATTCAATTAGGAGAGAAAGCAGGAGAAGACAGAACCTGCTTTCAATCTTCAGCACCTCAGGAAATCTAAAGCCTAACCATGGTAAGGCTTCTGCTCAGCAGAAGTGATGCTAAAAAGCCCAAACCAGGAAATCACTCCTCTCTACAAGAGGTAAAAGGACTTTCCTATACAGCCCTCCCACTTCTCAGACACAGACTGCACTTCAGGGGACACGTTTGAAGAGAGTGAAGTGAGTCCCACTGCACCCAAGGGGCCATCCAAGGGTTAGTCTCAATTAGTCTGGGTGAAGAGTTCACACAAGTCTTTAATCTTGTCTGGTGTCCAACTTAAATCCCTGAAACATGGCAAAAATGCTGGTATCTAACACAGTGGAGGGGTTATTTTTGGTAAAGATTCCACCCTGCAGATAAGCCTATGGAGCTAATGCTGCTGCAGGCCCTCTGCAAAATCAGCCTGACCTGCTCCTCGACCCAGTAGCCACAGCTCTTCCTGTAAAGCTGGACAGTTGTCAAGGCCCCAAATGCCTCCTCTTAAATCAATACATTCCCTCTCCAGTCACCCTCCTGTGAAGCAGCAGATGCTGGAAGAGAAAGCCCATTACATAAGGTGCTTAAATTCCCACTGATAGCTCTGAGCAAAGCATGTAAAGATGCTCTTAAGAACATCTTGTGCCTGCTAGTTGTTATTTTGCTCTGGTTTTCTGGTGCCTGGAGAAGAAGGTACTGAAAAATTGTTGCATTATTAAATTCCTGGAGATTTTATGGTCATTCTGGAAAGCCTCTCATATGAAATTTCCAGCCTACATTAAGCTGTGAGCATAACCAGGCTACGCTTTCACCTGACATCACCCTCCTCCCTGGTTCCCCTCACAGCAGGCAGCTGAGAGGAGCTGCCAGGCTTGGAGCATTCCCCTCCCCTGGCTCTCTGGGACAGGACTGCTGCTGTCACTACTTTCTGTAGAAGGCAGAGGTAGCAGTCAGACCCCTCGGGCTGACCTCAGGCCATGAATGATTCACACTGAACAAGGTTGCCAGGGGCACCTGCACCCCCTGGCAGGGGAAGGGAACCCTTACAGTGGGAGAGGATATTTTCCACGAGCTGTTTACACTGGGGAGGGACCTTCAGCTGGAACACAGTGATGGAGTTTTAGCTCAAGGAAGCCTGCAGGACAGAGTTAATCTGCATATACACTATTAGCACATCCAGGATCTCCGCTATCTGGTGGTGCAGTCAGAGCTCCTGCTGCCAGACCCATGGGAATCCCCGGCAGAGCCATAGTCCTCATGGCCTGTTCATGCAGATATGCTGACAGAAAGAGATGGGAGGATACAGCTGTGGAAACCTGATAGGCTTAGGCAGATCTGCCTCTTCTATCCCCATCCAAAGCAAGGATGCACACACCAAAACCCCTCAGCACCGCTCCGACAACTGACGTGCTTCAAGCTGGACCACACTCCACACAGACAGCACCCTCTGCCACGGGCTTGCAGCACCAACCCTTGGCCAGTGGCTCATCCTCGACAGATTTTCCCCGGGGCAGCAGGAGACTCTTGGCAGACAATTCCTGCCCAAGGCATGAGCCCTTCCTGCTCTGTTCCCCCATGTGCCCAGCACTGCCCCTGCCTCGCTCAGCTCTGCACTGACAAGCAGGACTTTGGCATAAATGCTGAATGAGGAACGAGATGGGCCTCCCAGGCAGGCAGAAGGTACCACAGGAGAGTATCTACACAAATCCATTCCCCAAATGGAACAGGCAGAAACCAGGCACAGCACTGCTGTATCTGCTCCCACAGTCCCCTGTGCTGGACGGCAGTTCCTGGTCAGGATGTGCCCTCCCCATGCGTGACAGTCACCCACTCTAAAAACAGCCTGCCAGACTTGACTGACACCCACCCCTGCTCCACAGCCAGTGCAGCCGGTCCAGACATGCTTCAGAAGATGATAAGGAGATGACTCTGTTCTTAAGTTACTTTTTAAAGCAGTGACAAGTTACATGTGGGAACAAATACAACAGTTACGTTTCTGGGAAGCACAATGTAAAGGCAGAGAGGATTGCCTTCTGTGCTGAAGAAAATAAGCCAACAGAGATTTTTTTAATCTCCTCTTTTGATAGACATATCCCAAGCCCAGAACCCAGTAAATAGCTCTGCAAGAAACTTCTTCCATCAGCTTAAGAGTGGGGACAGTGCTCTGTTCTCATCTCCTTCCCTCCTGCTCGCCCTTCAATTCCCGACTCCAGCTCCCAAGGGGAACAGGACAATCCAGATCACTGTATTTTTGTAGGACCATTTTCAGAGCACCTTTCATCCCCCTGAGACCACTAAATAGTGTAAACATACCTTCTGTCTGTAAGGTTCCTTGTCCTGTCTTTTCTAGGTCTCAGTTTAAGTACCTCCTTGCCTGGTTTCAATCCACCATATTTAACCATATTCAGTATTAAACCACACACAAACAGTGCTGATCAATCTCTACAACTCCTAGCCAAAAACAAGGACTCCAGCACTTCCTAAAAAAAAAATCCCTAAAAAGCAGGTTAGAGCACAGTATCAGCCCCGCTCCGAAGCAGAGCCTGCTCCACACCAGCCACCATTTTCTATGATAAAAATCTGTCTGGCAACCGATTAGAGGAACAATAACAAAGCAACAGAAATAGCGCAGGTTGGGGAGGAGGTTCACAGCTTCCTTACCCCTCAGAGCTGTGTGCCCAGAGAGCAAACAGGATCCCAGATTCCAGGCTGGTGTTCCCCACCTACCTGCAGGCCGGCCAGGTGGGCGCAGCCCAGCCCTCTGACGGCGCGCAGCGTGACCGGCTCGCTGCTGTCCATGCTCACCGCAGCCTTAGCTGTTGCCCAGCGCCATAAACAGTGCATTGTTACTGCTGTAATCTCTTCCAGAACTAAAGGATTTTACAAGCAGTCATTATTCTTGCTTTAAATATAGGTTTTCAAAGAAATAAAGGAGCCCAACAGCACGACAGCAATTGTAACTGCCAGAGCTTTCGAGCGCTCGAGCTTCACGATGTCTAGAGCAAGTCACCGAGCAAAAATAGTCCTCACTCTGGAGTGCAGGAGTCAGCAGATATTCTAAATTGGAGCTGGGGCTCTATTTCTGACAGGAGGGCCTGGGAGCTTCTGTGCTTCCCTGCATGGCAGCTTTATTTGGGAGAGGACTGGGGGGGGCAAGCGGAGGGGAGGGGAGAGAGAGAAACAGAGCATTGTTTCTCTCACTGCTGAGCCAAAGAACTCTTGCAATTAGGCTGCTTTTCAAAGGTGTTATGTCACAGATTAGCACAATCTTCAAAATACTCCTCCCAGCAACACCAGAAATGCAAAGGGAATCGGAACCCTTTAAAAAGGCAAAAAACCCATGAACTCAGGACTTTCTCCTGATCTGTCCCTGACAAACAGGGGGCCTGGAGAGCCCTCCACCTGCACCTCCTCCTGTGCTGCACCTGCTGTTCTGTTCAGCTCTCAGGGCAGCCTCTGGTGCAGCTATTCTGAGACTCTACAGATACTTGGCAACTCCTCCAACAAGCTGCAGAACCTAAAAGATCCAAGAAGACAGGGCTGTGTGCCTACATAAATACACTATGACAACACTTGTGGGGTTTTCCTTCCCTCTGGAGCACTTTTTGGAAGCCTTAAGAAAGAAACCCAGTATGGCTATTTCCATTTCCCAGTGAGCTGAGAGTATCTTAAGCTGGGAAGCTGTTCCCAGTGTTCCCTGCACACAGAACAGGCAGAGACTCGAGGGGCTCCATTTTCACTGTGTGAGCTGCTCGGCCACCTCTGTAACGTCTACCCCACCACCTCTCCCCCCAGTCCTGTCACAGGCTGTGCACAAAGCAGGAAACCATTCCAGAGTATGTAATAACTAATCTATTAAAGCTCCTGCTGTCAGTGATTTCCATTTTGAAAGCTTTCAGCTGAAATGCAGTTCAACATGCTCTGTGAAATCTAAGCAACAGCAGGAATGATCCCCTGCCACCTGTGACATTTCTGAAAGGAAACTCATCCCGGACAGCTCATGCACTGTGCTGATCTCAGTGTCAAACACCAGCAGTGCTGCATTGCTATTTTCTGGGCAGTGCAGTAACAGGACCAAAAAAAAGCCCTACAAGAACAGAGCACTCAGTTTATTAGCCCAGCTATTTCCACTTCTCCCAGCTCAGCCTGTTCCAGCACGGCTACTCAGGCATTATTTTAATGACCCATGGGGTACTGCAGTTCTCCTGTCCAGCTAATACAGATGCTACAGAAGCTGTTTGCAGCTGCTTGAAATGGATGCAGAACTCTTAAAAAATAACCATATATTTGGAATCCCAGAAGAATTTCAATGCTTTGAACACCTCTTGTAATTCTGTCCCAGAGAACAAAAGGCAGAGTTCACTACACTGGGCACTGCCTGGGAGGGGGCAGCAAGAGAGCACGAATCAAAATAATAAAAGTTGGGAAATTCTTCCTGCCTTAGACCAAACCTGGATCTGTTCGCCCCTCTGAGTGACCACACACACGGAAGGGCAGTCTCAACCCTCTCTGCTCCCTGAATTAGCAGGATGTGGCAGATTTGAACTGTCCACCTCCCTCCCCCCTTCTCTTCACCTCTTCCCTGCCCCCAGTTCTGCAGGCACCACAAAGGATTTATAAAAGAGCTACAAAGACATTCTTTTAGGCTCAGGCAGTTCCAGTAACCTTAGAAACAACACTAGCTGGGAGCCTGGCAGTTTGGCCACGGCAACAGGCTGCTTTTATCCTCTCACTGTCACTGCTGCACCTTCAGCCCCGCCACCCAAAACCTCGCTGGGCTGGAAGGCAATACCAGCATCGCATTCAAAAATGAACAGCAGGGAATTAAAAGGAACAACTACTGGGTCCTGAACTCATCCTGTTTCACCAGAGACCCCTTTGTTACATCAGGACCAAGCTGGAATAACTTCCAAGGAAATTTGTGGAATTTTTCACTTGGGCTGATTCCTGCTGAAGTCAAACAAAATTTTTGGTTGTTTAAGGATCAAAGGAAGCTGAGTGAGAACACTGTGACCTGGCCTACAGAGGCAAAAACAAGGAGAAGAATGGAAAAACCTTTTCTGCCTTGTTCAGCTGTGAGTGGACTGAGCTCTGTGTGTGGAATTGTAACTGCTGGTTCTTTCTTGGCTAATGCTGGACACAGAACACAGTGTGGTAGTGCACTGTTACTATCTAAAAGGTAGTAAGTGATTAAGGGGTGCAGTTGTTCTCAGACCCAGGGGGCAGGAGAGGAGGCCCTGGTGGTGCAGGACTTTTGCCTCACCCTGAGCAACAGGTGTGAGTGCTGCTTCGAATGCTGTTTTGAGGAGATGCCCAGTAAGTGTGGGAGGAGGGCAATGGGAAGGGAGGGTTTCAGCACCGCTCTGGGAGAGAGGAAGCTCCCTTTCCACCACGGGTCCCCCTGTGTACCCACGGACTCCCACCGTGCCTGGAAGTTCAGGGAGCACCTTTAACCCAGCAGGCAGCTGGGGCTGTTCTGAAGGGCCAGGCAGGCTGTGTGCTGAGGGCTGCCTTCCCCGTGCTCACCTGCACAACCTCTTTCCTCACGTTGACGATGTCCAGCCAGTCGTGGAAGCGGGGGTAGCTGTTGAGCTCGGCCGTCCTGTCGCTCAGGGGCACGCTGAGCTTGCACTGCCGCTGCCTGTGGATGTAGTCAATCAGCTTCACCTGCGGGGACACAGAGCCCACACTTCAGTTCCCAGACACGCTGCCAGCTCCCAGGCAGTGCCTGTGCTAAGGGCTGTGGTTGGGGAGCAGGGCTCTCTCAGGACATGGCAGTGACACACTTCTCTGAGCAGGGAGATCCACGCAGAGCATCTCCCTCACACCGAGCATCCCTGCTCCTCAACATCCCAGCACAAGGCAGGCCCATCCCTGCAAGAGTCTGCTCTAAACCCCATCAGCAGCAGTGCTGTGCAGAGCCTGGGTGCCTCGCCAAAATACGAAAGGGATCCAAACCATCTGAAACAATTCATTACGTTCATTTGAAGGCACTGCACGTGTACACACAACCTCTCTGGGGATGCTGTGGACATCACCAGTCCAACCTGCAGGACTGTCTGCCTGCTCATCCCTTGGTCCTGCATGTTTACTGAATTCTCTTACATCTGGTCTTCATTTGGTCTAGAAGATCAGTGAGGCAGGAACAGCCAAAGTACCCAGAGACTGTCAGGCTGTTATCTGATGGGCATTTCTACTAAAAAATCGACATTAACAACAGTTAACTTATGCGAAAAAAATTCAGGCAGTTGAACTAGCTGATTGCTGTACATCTTCTATTCTATTCTAAAGTTTTATTCCAAAGCTTTTATCACCTGACCATCTTGTGGCAAAGGCACTGCACAGAATTCTTCACTTTGGACACAGAAGAATAAGACAGCAAGAAGGAATATTATCTGTGTCTGATGTTTGCTCACCAAAAAGAAAATACTCCAAAGATTGCTCACTGTGTCACACGTTCCCGTGGGGCAGGCTTAAGCTTCAAAACATTCCTACCAAAACAATGCCTTAAAGCAAGTTAGTTGATCCGTGATTTATAAACCAAAACATGTCCTTAGTCAACAAATTCTACCATTTGGGACAAGATCAGACTAAGAATGCAAAGAAAAAAACAAACATGGATTCTTTGGCCATTCTAATGTCTGTCCTCTTACAGTTCAAGTGCTTTCCTATGAAGCTAGCTGAGGGTTTGTTTTATGAGCCATCCAACCCTTACAGTTTATCAGGTATAACAAGTTTATCTCTGCCCATACACTGAACTCTGACAGCAGTGCCGATTTTTGAGATTTATCAAGAAGTGATTCCAAGTCTCTGTGCCATGCCCAGAGCGAGGCACAGCAGTGCCATTCCCAGGAGAGACAGCTGTGCAGTGCAGCACTGCCATGGCCTAGAAACTCAGCCATCCCTCCTCATCCACACTGACCACCCTGCTGGCACCACAGGAACCTTTTCACCACAGCTTCCTAACACGGCTTTGGAGCAAAAGGCCTGCAAGAAATGACCTCGGAAATCCCACTCCCTCGCTCTCAGTACCTCTTTTTCTAGAAAGGAGCTGACGCTTCCTGTTGTACCCCCCTTGCCTGGCTGCTCTGGCCAGACCCCAGGCTGCGGGGCAGGGTTGTGCTTAAAAAAATACAGGTTCTTTTCACTTCCCAAGTCTCCTCCATGGCCCCAACTCCTAAGACACTGCTGGAAGGGGCTCTGTGCAGCACAGGCTTCAATGTGAAACTTTTCTTTGTTGGGCTGTAACAAACCCTTCATTCTCCAGAATGGACAAGCAGTCTGACAGCACAGATCTTAGATGGCCAAGGCTGCTTTTCCCAGGATAACTCCTTTGCATTTACTCCTCAAGTCCAAATTTGTTTTCCCCTAGTCCTATAAATAGTATATTTGCATTCTCTTCCCACCCTCCGTGCACCACGCTTCTCCCCTAGGATGAATTTCATTCTGTTATTTCCTGCCCAGACTTTTAACTAAACTACATGGTTTGGCTTTAATAGCTGAGCTGTTGCAAAACCCTTTTCTGAGAATATAATAAAAATTCTGGGTTCAGTGACGCACATACAAAGCCACAACCAGCACGCAGGTCTCCAGCCACAAACTAGACTGAGAGATAAAGCCAATGGCAGCTACTCACTGCCTGCTTGCTGAATGGCACGTCCTACTCATCACCAATGGCAAAGCCCACAGCAGGAGCAGCAATACTCCAACTGCCTCAAAGCCACAGAGCTGGGAAAGGACAGGAGCAGAGACGGACACGGAGCAGCTGGAGCAAAGTGCTGTTCACAGGGCACAGCCCTCCTGCTCTGTCTGGGGTCTGATGGCCAGGACACCCCCATCCCACTTGCTCTGAGAAGCCCACATGCTGCAGGGTATTCCTGGATGCATGTCCATCCCCTTACAGCGCTCTGAAAATATCCCTGTACAGCACAGATGAGAATCAGGCCCCAGAAGTTTAGGAAAAAACTGCCAAGCTCGTACTTTTCTATTTATTTATACAAAATAAACAGCAGCTCTCTCGAGACACAAGTTTGCCCGTATCCATGACCTCAAGCCAACAGTTGGGACTTTCAGACAACGACAAACAAAGAGCAAACCCCAGCAAGTTTTTCAGCTGCAGTTCTGCAGACACGGCACAGGAAAGCAACGGCATCTGTGAAACCAGATCACAGGCAGATACTGCAAGGGTGAGCTGGAAGAATTCTGTATTCAAACTGCAGCCCAGGTATTTCTGACCTCTGGTTCACTGATCAGAAATCACATTCTAATTTAACATTTGTCAAACAATGTTAATAGTTGTGGTGCCTCACCAGAGAAATTACATCTCATGCATTTAGGGGTCAACCCTCTCCCAGCTTCTTGTCGATTATGTTTTATTCATGTTTAGAAAAGTGGCATCTTGTTCCAGCAGTCATTAAAAGGCATTAACTCGTTGCAGTCTTTGCACTTGGTCAAAACCCAGTCAGTCTGAATTCAATGCACTTGATCCAAATAAACAGGGAGAAAGGAGCAGAGGCTAGAAGAGTTTGCCTTTTTCTTAGCTTATTCTCATGCTTTTGATCCACATATCTTGAAATACCCCCTCTAAATGAAGCAAAGAAAATTCTTTTCCATTAAAAAAAAAAAAAAAAAAAAAGGGAAAACCAAGGCACAGAATGGAGATTATAAATAAAACAACCTACAACCTGGGGACAAGCACAGGGACTCTGCTATGCCAAAGTGCCAACTGAGATTTCTTCAGAATATCAACAGTTGGAGACCAAGTTTGATTCAATCATACATTTCATAACCAAATGTCATGTTTCCACACTTTCACAAAACTTGTAATCTGCTCTCTGAAGCCTGCAACTTTTCTTGTTGACTTGAAACATTTGCAATGTTTACAAGAGGGGTTTGTCAATACTTCAACCAAACAAGTGTCATTTTTTAATCAACAAATCCAGCACATGTTCAAAAGCAGACCCCATTGCCCCTGTCCCAGCTGAACAGGGGAGCCTGGCAGCAAGAAATATGAGCTGACACCCACCCTTCCAAGCCTAAAGCCAGTCCTGCCCTGCAATCTGTGAGCTGCTGGCTCAGGCTTTAAAAGGATCAGATCAATGTATGGCCCAGCTCTTACATGTGGCTCAGAGAAATGCAAATCATCTATCTTGCCTCAGACAGGAATTAATCAGGAAGGAACTGCTCTATTAACCTCCTGCCAAGAAGCAGCCCAGAGGGCAGGGAGCAGTGTCTGCAGCATTGCTGCAGCAGGACACTGCACTGGCCAGGCCAGCACCACACAGCGAGGGACCTTCTGCACTTCTGCCCCCTGAAACGGAGGACAAAACTTCTGAACTCAGAGTTTATCTGCACGGGGCACTGGGGAAAGTCGAGTGAGTCATCCGAGGGCATCCAGTGAAAGTGGATTCACTTCACACCTTTAGCTGACTCTTATCTCTTTTCCCCGGTGCCATTAAATACACAAACCCTAAGTCAGACCAAAAAAAACCTCTTAGGCAACCTGAGCACTGAAGCAAACATAAAAAGGTCAGAATTGCACTTGCCAAATTTGTCTCTGAAGTCATGCTCAGCAACCATGTGAGAAACTGATAAAGATCTCACCAGCCATTGGCAGAGCAGGAGCATGTGAGCGCACTTTGAGGGCACTTTCTCAAAGTCATCGAGTTTAAAGTGAAAAAAGGTGCAGCTGGTTGATCCAGGGATGGGAAAGAACAAGTATTTCAGTTTTATACAGCAAGCTGTGAGCTGGGGCAGAGCCTGGGATCTGGGGAGCTCAGTCAGCCCTTGTGCAGGAGGTCCCCCGAGGAACCAACCCCTCCCTGAGTCACTGGCACAGCCCAGCAGTGCAGGGTCAGTGCTGCTCTGCCCCAGGGGCCAGCTCTGAAAGGGCAGCCCTTCCCTCGGGGGTCTGGGACAGATGAGCCCAAGAGAGCCTTTCCACTACAGTGAGAACTGAACCAGTGCCTGATTCTGACTGTTTTAAACCCGAATCTGCCTGGTGAAATGCAGAGAGTGTGTCTGTACCCTTTTCACACGGCATGCTCATTTTGCAGTGAAATCCAATCCAATCTTTTTCATAGAACATTTTGTTCAGCCACACAAAACTATTCCTCCCATCCGTGCTTCCATTAGGAACACTCAGATAATGCAGGATTCAGCTGGAGAGTCTTACAATCTTGCAAACTTCCAGGCTGCCTTGAAGTCAGCATGGAATTCAAAAAACTCTTTCCAAGGCAAGAACAGAGACTGCACAGGAGCAAAATGCATAACCTAAAGTAAGAACAGATGCAAAACACATTTCATTTCAAGGAATTATTTGTATCCTAAAAAAATGAGGTCAGTTTGTCACCCGCATGCCTTTGCCCTCAAAAACAACAGAACTGAGGCTACTAAAGGATGATGTTACAACTGTGAGCATGGCCAAGGTATCAGAGAAATATCTGGTAGCAGACTCATTTTCTTTGAGGTAGTACCTGAGAAAAGGGGCTCACTTACATGGCAGACACTGACCTGCAGTCTGTGGAATTCACACTGTCTTACTGGAACCCAGCTGACTCATCCAGCAAGACTCATGACAGCGAGCAGGACTCCTGTCCAAAATGTGAGGCCTGGCTTCTGGTTCTGGCTGTGCTAAAACAGTAGCCAGTGTTTGCTCCTTAGGTCTGTGCAATCACAGGCACCAGGCACGTAGGTGTCTGCTGTGCTGCACCACAGGGACAGCGCCCTGGAACAAGACAGGCTGTACAACAGTGCCACTGCTCTGAACGCCACAAGCACCTCAGTAACATTAACACACTCACAGGACCCCATGTGGTAGCAGCGTGTTAAAAATAAGAAAGAGGAAGAAGGATTAAAAATAATTTGCACAAAGTGAAGGAGCAGCTCTAAAAACAGCTCCTGAAAGCCCTTCCAGTGCCCTGCTCTAAGCACTGGCTCAGGGCAGCAGAGCTGCTGGCAGGCAGAGGCTGTCAGAAGGATGACAGGGAGGGGAGGAAGCACCTGGCTGGCAGTGCCCCTGGCAGTGCCCCTGGCAGCTCAGGGGCTGTGGGCAGCCTGGGTGCCAGCCCCGCTCGCAGTTCCGCCCGGAGCAGCGAGCCTGGCCGTGCTGAGGGACCTGGCTTTGCTCAGAGCACAAAACGAAATCGTTCCCAATGCACTGCTGAACAAACCCTGCTAAGCAGGACCCAGCACAGGCCAGCAAAAAGCGTACAGGCGAGGTATGCTGGAGGGGGGGAGCCTTGAGAGGAATTAGTAAATACCGGCACAGAGAGCTAGACGGGTAGAGAGAGATGGAACACCAGATGGATGGATTTTCCTTTGAACTCTCAGGCAAGCCTCAGGCTGACACAATAGCCACTGCCCAAACACTACAGTATGTTATTTCTGCTTTGTCAGATGATGCAGACAGCATCATTTCTGGGTCACTTGGAGGCCACATACCAGTCCTTTTCTCTTCCCTCCTCTCTTTTTCACACTGCCAGTGACTGAGGCTGTAAACACTCAGTTGAGGTCTTCCCAGCTAAGAGTGGGAGGATGAAACTCCACAAGCAAGTGGTTCAATGTGCCTGATAACATGATTCTCTTCAAAGATTTCACCCTAGTGAGGCATCTGAGCCTAATGCAGCTGCAGGAACAGTCCTCTGCTAAATATCAGAGATTTCACCCCCACTGAACACTGAAAATGAAAGAGCCCCCCCCCCCCTTTCTTTACAACCTGAGGACATGCAACTGCAACAGTGACTGAGAGTGCTCTGCAAGACCCAGAACTGTACCTGCCACTTGCTGAGCTGTCCTGCTGCTGCCACCTCAGATCTGCAGCTCTGCCTGCTCTCATCTCACAGCTCTCCAGCACCCAGTGAGCTTCTTCACCTCAGCCATGCTTCATTAGGCTCAGCTCTATTTCCCCATGGGCACAGGAACTTCCCCTGGCACCAAGCCTATACTGAAGGATATGGTGACTCCAGACCTGTGGAGGTTTCCCACTCCTCATCAAATTCATGCATGGCCATTTAGCAGGCTCACAGATTTAAGGACTAGTGGGAAGCTTCTCCCTTTGGCAAGACATCAGAAAGGTTCTCCTGAGATCCCTTCTAGGGATTCTACATCATTTGAGACACTGACCTACATCATAACAGCACTGACAGAAATCTGGAGAGCCTCAAGAAATCTACGACTTCCATCTCCCTGCCCCAAGCAAAGATCTGCCCTGAGTACATCGTTCTTGACAGCTGGGAACTGCAGGCTCAGATCCTTCCTCTTTCTTGCAGGCTCCCAAGCAGAGCCCTGCAGGCTGGACTCCCTGAGCCCTGGGCAGCGTTAGGAGCTGACACACTGGGGTGCTTGTGCCTCTGAGTGTGGACAAGGCTCAGTTCCTGGTCACTCAGTGTCCCTGTGCTACGAGTCTGTCGGGTGCTCACACCCCAATACCAGCCAGGCTTCTCCCAGCACTGCAGGCAAACAAGCACTGTATAATTTCCCTGCTGTAGCCCACACAGCCCTCCAGAGGTGAATGCAGCCCGAAGATAACACTAATTCTATGCCTCTCTAACTATAATTATTCAGTATCTCTGCAACCCACTGTATCTCTCCTCCCATAATGAAAACAACTACCCACGATCCCCTGGGGACTTTACAGTGACAGGGAGAAAGACTACCAGCAGGTTTAGGATCTGGAAAGCACCAGGCCATTCTCTGGGGATCGAAGTTGTGTTACAAGTCATGGATCTCTCTGTAAAATTCAAAACTTACAGTGCCTTTAGAGAGAATATCCTCCATAATTTTTATGACTGCACTACTCACACATCTGTACGAGAACTCTCAGGTATATTTGACTGATGGTGGGGGGGTGGAAATGAAGACACCACCAATCCGTGCATGTGTAAACTTACAGCCAAATAAAGTAGGAGAGTTCAGAGCAGAGAATATAAAGACAGACATTTCCTTCGGCAAGGTCAGGAAGGGAATGACTAGTTGTAGATCCCCATCATATTCCTGCACTTCCCCTTCCTCACTGCAAGCCTCATTCTGCAAGGTGCTGAGCACCCCCAGCTCTCCCAGGCAGGGAGGTCTGAGGGAACACCTTCATGCCTGTCCTGGCCACTCCCCGTCCACTCTGAGGGAACTGCGAGCAGGAACCAGGCTCCTGTAACGGGGCAGTTTACTGCCCACAGTGCTGTCCCCAGCACACTTCTCTTCCCCTTGCCTTCCCAGCCATCTCCCTTTGGTCTTACACATTTCTATTTCTGCAGCCTCAGTAAAATCCACACACAAACCTCCAGTTTCTTCCATTCCCTCATGTACTGGCAGGGGAATGAGACAGATCAGCAGCTTGCTCTCTGCAGCACTCGGGCTTATTGGCAGACCAAGAGAAGGAAACAAAACACAACAAAACCAAATCCTCTGCTTGTTTCACCCAATTATTTGATCACTTCAGGAGTTTCACCTTTCCCTCCTCCCCCTGACACACAGTTTCCCAGATTGCTGCTGGTCTGGGCTTTGGGGAAGAGGTTTATCCAGGACAATGCTGTCTCTGTAGGAGCAGGTTGCAGGTCTTGGAGCTGAAGACATTCTGTCTCTGCACCCTGGGAATCTTTGCTAAGAAACCTTATTCTGTGAAATGCTCCAAATTATTGGCTTTCTGCTAGAAAGAATGGAGCTATTTGGGCAAGGACTGGGGTCACATTTCTCTTTTCACAGACACTGCGTGAGAAAGCTGCCATGGCTCACTGCTCACATTTTGGTTTTCCCAGAATCTCTTCGGGGCTCTCTCTCACTGGTTCACATTTGCCCACAGCAACCACGTGGGGGTTCCATCGTTTGCTTAAGCACAAGTACAGGATTTAGAGTGGAGACACCTGCACCCAGATTCCCACCCCACAGAAGAACATTTTTTCATGTGACGCTCAATTAGGGAGTAGAGGGAAATGCAGTTGCCAACCCAGTAATAATTGTATGAGAAAAAATATAGAGGGGACTGATAAGCAGCCATAAACTAGCCAGTTCTGCAACAGCTACTTGGCATCATACAGCAGCCTGGAAAGATTGTAATCAACACTTGAAAAGAGATGACAAATACAAAGATAACAAACTCCAAGCTCAGCATTTTCAGGCAGATACAATATCCATTACTTTTGTGAATTCCACATAAACTTCACACAGCACATTTGTCTCAGTGCCTGAGCAGAACAGGAGGTGGCGGCTGGGGTTGGATTTTCTTTGGGTTTGTTTGTGTGAGAAGTGCATTGTCCCCCTTTGCTGAAACCAAGACTTTTCCATGAAAGTGTTTCAGGCAAGTTTCTCATTTTCAAAGCATTCTATGGAACCAAATTAAAGTTCTCAAAACATATTTTTCTAATAAAAACCTGCATTTAAAAATACTTCACTTCTGCATTAAATGCACAATAGAAGGAAATATGCCAGTTCAGGGTTAGAGTTTAAGCATTTTTCTTGTGTGTCCAAAAAATATTTTATGCAGAATTTGTGAAAAGTCTGAGCCTGACTTTTCACTCCAGCTGAGGACTGGAAAAAGGCCTTTGGAGCAGGAAAGTTCTCACATTTGCCATCACTTCCACAATTTAAAAAACTATCCCATTTCTGCAAAGCAATTTATACACCTGCTTGCCTTCACTGCAGTTCTCAGCTTTCCACCATTCACTTTTCATGCTCTGCAGGCTCTTTAGGAATCACTTCAGAGTACTCCTTCACCCCCCTGCTGTATGACATGTCCTCAGTCACATGCCTCTTGTCCTGAAGCATCTCCTCGACTCTGTGCTGGAGCGAGGCTGAGCAGGCTCTGGGGGCAGGAGGGACTCGCTGCCCTGAGCCTCAGCGACAGAAACCACACAAACACCACTGCTTGGGAGAGAAGAAAAAGCCATTGTAACAACAGCCTGTGTGCTGCCCTGTCATGGAAATACTCCCCTCCTAAGGAGCAGGGGAACACAAAGGGATTCTGTGTTGCATTCCTCTGCCTGTAACACAGTTCTGAGTGCTGGATACAAATTCAGGCCATAAGAGTTGAGATTCGTCCCTGCAGCCAAACAGCTCTTACCCTTATGCAAAGATCACTCATGTTCTGTCATTTACAGAACCTCACCTTGATCCTTCCAAAAGGCACAGAAATAAGTTGGACATTACTGAAAATCCTCAATTCCCATGGATGCAATGCCACACCTGTGCAGGGGAGGACTCTAAACACCACTGGGACTCTACTGCACCTTCTGCCAGGGGTGATACAGAACACTGCTCAGAGCAACAAGGCCAGAAACACAGGGAAGGCTTATAAATGGTTAAGGGACCCAGCAGTGCTGCAGAGAGCTGCTTACCTGTCCACAGGTACCAAGTCAGTGCCTACACACAGCTTTCCTAATATCTGGCTTGTTTTAAAATAGAGCACATCAGCTCTCCTTCCACAGCTCAGCTGGGCTGAGGATTTCCACAGATCCAAAACTTACATCTCCTCAGCCATGCCAGGATAAGTGAACAAAATTCTCTGTGTAGCACCAGTCCTGCTTTAGAATCAGCTTCTGAGTCCAAAATGTCTTAAACAAAAGAACTTTCTCCCTCCATCTTTCCTTCAGAGGCTTATTTCTCTTTTGTGTTTTGGCAAAGGGAATTTATAAATTCAACTAAATTGTTTACAGTATAATCTTGAACGTGCAAATAATTAGCAGCAGATTACTTTTAGCTTTCCAGACGTGATCTGATTCCAAGAACACTAAAATGATCCCAAACTTCCAGATGCCCTGATTTCCCAGAACGCTGGAGAAGGTGCTGTCTGTGCTGCCTGTGACCCCCCAGCAGAGCTGACATCAGAGCCCTGTGCTCAGCCAGGTTACACAGCCACTCTGGGAGCTCCACACCAGCAGTGTGGCTGCCCAGGCCGCTCCTCAGCCGGGTGTTCCATGCTCTGGTGCCCATTTCCATGGCCTGGTGCCCATTTCCATGGCCTGGTGCCCATTTCCATGGCCTGCCTGCAAAAACCCTGCATGTCCAGTCTTGCCCCTAAACACTGCCACTGCCAATCACTTTCTTCTGATTGAGAAGGGAAAGGGGAGAGGACTGAGCACAGTCACCCAAAAATAGGAAGCTGTAGCATTACTCACTACCTTGAGGACCTGCTTGCTCTTCCTTTTCGATTACTCAGCAGATGCTCTTCAATCAGTTACTCAGTTTCTACGTGCACCTGCCAAAACCCAGTTTCTCAGGACACACATCCACCCACGGAATTCAGCAAGGCACATCCTGCCCCACCTCCTCCAGGGAGGAGGAACATGGATTTGGAGGGAGCCTCACTGCTTCGACCTGGAACAGCATCAGACCCAGCAGTGCGTGGCTCACAACCACCTGCTCCTTCCTCTGGCAAAGCTGAAATCTGTAAGGGTAGGATTCCCAAAAATCCTGCAACTGAGCTGCTTTTGAGGTCGGCTGCAATCTTAAAAAAGGGCAAATCTACCAGCCCCATGAAGGAAAATGCTATTTCTAACAAAGCCAGAGTTCTTAAAAATCCCAGTTTGCCCCACACACTGCAGTCCCCAGTGCCAAGGCTCTCCATTCTGCTCCAGGTCTGAGACTCAGGAAGTGGAGTTTGCTTCAAGTATTAATACAGAGGGGGGGCTTCTGTGTGGTGGGGATTTTTTTTTTTTTTGCTTCTTGCAGTGAAAGGGAGGAGGGACATGGCTGAAAAAAAACACACATTTAAAAAAAATATGTCAACTATAGGAAATTGCTTAACTGGAATGTGGCAACTTGCCACATTCTCTCTTTTAAGACAGCAAAACAGCTTTATTTTAACAAGCTGCTATGAGATTGCATTTTGGGATTGTCAGGGAGAACAAAATACACTAAAACCCAATCTGTTCAAAATGCTTTGAACTGTAAAGCAAGCTTCCTTAGTTCAGATTTTAAGAGGAAAAAAGAAAAGCTTTGGTATGTTCTGCCATGCAGTCGGATCACAGATCTGCAGTTTGCTCATCAATTTTGGAGAATGCTCCCAGAGTGCTGTGTACAGGCACTGAGGCACAAAATACAGGACTGAAAAATCTGGGCACGTAACTGAGACTGAGCTGCCAGGTAAAGCAGGTTCCCCACAGCCCAGCTCTACCAGAGACTCCTGCAGCAGTTCAAAAGTAAAACCAAGTCAGTGGACAGTGGGAGCTAGCTTTACCTTCCCTCCAGGGCTGGGCATGCCATTTGGCCCTGGGAATCACAGGGTTTGCTTCCCTGCTCAGCCCTCCTTCCTCCTCAGCAACCAGACACATAACCCCCCCCCAGCACCGCTCCAGTGCCCCTCTCTCTGCAGTGCCAGCCCCTGGGTTAGCCCTCCTGCTCCCACAAATCAGGAGCACCCCAGGCTCAGGCAAACCTCTGGGCAGTGTCCTTGACTTCCAAGGGAGCAGAAAGCTCACCCAGGAGGTCTCAGATGTGCCTCCCATCAGCAGTGTATTCTCAGTGCTCCCAAACCAACTCTCATGCCATACCATGAGTAATCACATCTCCCAGTCAGGCTACAGGACAATTAACACAGCAGCCTGGATTTATCCAATTATTCCTGAGCTATCCTCAGCTTAAGTATCCCTTCTCCAAACACTCCTGACTTGCTCGTGTCCAAGCACCCACACTCCTGCTGGATCACTGTACTGATTGCAGAGGGCTGACAATTCCTGAGACTGAGCACTGCTGAGAAATTCCCTGCTATGCAGTTAGGAACAAGGGAGCACAGCACTCTGGACAGCCCATCACCCAAACCCACAGGAGGCACTTCCCTGCAGTGCATTACAGATAGAAAATCCTCCACTGGTGGAGTCAGTGATATAGCAATGAGAATGAAGGAGTTTGAAGAAGTTTGGGTTAAACATGGGATGTGGGGAAAGGTTGTGAAGCAGAAGATGGTGTTGCAGAAAGGCTTTATTTATGGCCTTTTCCCTGATTTTGTTTTGAAGTTATGAGGTGAGCTCTGTGTTTTACTTTGCTGTAAAACTGCTGTTGAGTTGCTGGGTGTCTCCCACTGTGTGTTAAACGAGGTTTTGTACTGGACTGGTTCTTCCTTCCTACTCCCCTGCTACTCTGCAGGGCCACGGACTGACAGAGTGAGGCAACAGGAAGAGCAGGAGTGGAGGAGTCACCTCTGCAGAGACAAAGCAGGATGTGACCTCTGTTCCCTAAAGAGGGCACAAATGGTCACACTGTGATATCCAAGCTGGTGTCTCCAGGAAAGACTATAGTAAGGACCAAAGTGAAGCTGTTAATCTTGGGTTAGAAACTGAATTTAATTTCATCAGTGGTGCTCTGTAGGAGGAACTTGATAATTAACTGCAAGGAAGTCGAATTAGTGACTATTCTGACAGATTCTTGCTAAACTAAGCTCAAACACTCTAGTACTTGATGGAGCTTCAACTCTACTAGACCTTGATCTTAGGAAGTGTTGGTGCTGCTCCTACATGAAAGCATCCAACTCCTGCAGCCCTGGTGCTCTGCTCACCCAGGACAAAGTGTGTGGAAACCTGTGTGACCTGTTTGTCCAGCTCAGAGGTTCCCCTTCTCCACTGGCTGTGCTGCCCTACTAAACTCTGAATTTAACAGCCTATGACACAAGTAACACTGACCTGGAGGCTGTTTGTGCTTTCAAAGGGTGTATGTTCCGTGCTGGAAATGAGTCCCTCGATCCAGCCTGACTGTCCCATAATAATAACTGGAAATGAACCCTGGACCACGGGTTCCCAGCCACTCTGGGGTAGATCACGTTGCATAAGTGACAGCCAAGCCTGGGGGAGGGGAAGGCTCAGTGACAGGGAGCAGCACGTGCCTCCTGCCACAAAGGCAAAGACCCCCCTACAGCTGCACAAAGCTTCAGACAGGGATGATCTGTGTGAAACCAACAGCAGTGGGGCACAGAGAGTGGAGAACACTTCTGGGTTCCACAGCAGCTGAAAGCAGAGGGACCAGTCTATAAAGCCAACTACTATAGGGTTTCCCTTGAACTTGAACCTTGAGACTAGTAGATAACCTGCCAGGAGTGTGCTCCAGATATCCAACCCAGATAAGCAACGCTAAGGCTTCCTTTGTCTCCCAGCCAGGCCATCTGCAACAGCAGTGTGAGAATGACAGCACTATGCAGGTGCAGTTAAGTCCCTTCTAATCCCCACTTCCACACTGTCGTGTCCCAAACACTAAATAAAATCAGGACTAGAAGCACTTTCTCTGAAATGTGTCTGCCCCGGTTTAAAGAGAAGTTAGAAAACCATGGCTAGTAGAAACCTCTCATGAATAGGCAGACTGCTTTCAGTTCCTCCCAGTGAGCCTGTAATGTGCTTGGCTTTCACTTGTCAACATTAGAACTCCTTCCTTGTCTTTGGTCCTTCTGGAGAATGAGGAAGGATCAAAGCACATGGGTTGAGTACAGGCAGCCCTCCCTGTTATTGCAGGGGAACTGCAGAGTACACAACTTCTCACCCCGATTGTTCCTGCTGAGGAGCCTTTCAAAGCCTGCTGACACATCCAGGATTTTTCACAATAAGACTGTAAATTAGCTTTGTCTTTCACAAAAGGCTCATGACAAACGATGATCTCCAACGAGATACAATGACCTGCTAAATTGTCTGTTGGTCTCTTGGGGGGTTTCCAGGACCTCCCTGAGCATCATTTCCTGAAGTCAAACAACTGCACTTTCCCACTGAAAGGACACACTGGTTGGGTAATGGTGGAGTCGCTTTTCTACATGCAATTCTTGCTTCCCAACTGTATTAATAGCTCATCATTAGTATCAGGAAAAGCTTCGAGCACTTACAAATTCAGAGAAAGACCTTAAGTGTTGATTCTTGATGCTGTGAAAGAGCTGAATGGCTATTGCTGAAAGTTCCAAGGTACCCTTGGGTGGAGGCAGACTGGAACCCTCCCTCACTGGGGCTGTCACACAGAACGGGAGCTCAGCTGGGAGGACAGCAGTGCTGCTGAAACATGCAGTCAGCAAGCTGAAAGAAGAAAAGATATCTTACAGCTGTGACATTTTCACCACCTTAAGGGAGGTGAAATAAGCCAGAGAGAATCCTTCTGTATTCTAAAAATATCAACTTTCTCAGTTTATTATCCTTTGCTACTTAAGTGTTGTTTTTTTACTCCCTTGCCCATTCACAACACACTTTAATATCAGATCAAGTCTGAAGACAGTCCAACAGTACTTGTGTTTAAATAGCTGGAGCTTCAAGTGAGGGTGAAGGGCACGCTGCTTAAGGTATTCAGCCTTGAAAGGCACTTATAGAAGAACTGAGCCAGCGGAGACCAGAGCTAAATTCAGCTCTTACCCTAGTTTTAAACTGCTTCAACTCCTTTGTTTTCAGCACAGTCACATTCAGTTCTACTCCTGGAAAGGCAAGTGGGCTCACATAACCCAACATTTGTCTGATGCCAACTAGACAACCCCAAGGAACGTATGTGGGGCCCTCGGTCCAAGCCAGCTGCACTCTTTGCTACAGATGTCACTTACATGATACCTTTAGCAGACCAAGTGTTCCATCAAGTGATACAGCTGTAAATAATTTACCAGCAATCCCATAACGCTTGATTAAAACCTACTGAAAGAAGATCTAATTAAATTGTCTCAGAAAGAACAGACAATGATATGACGACTGTGTGAAGGGCAGATGGCAAGCAGAAGCTCATCGGAACATGAGAAAATCATTTAGAAGGTACCTTAACCTGCACTGAGCTGTGGTGATCTCCACCTGCGTGGGTCTGTCTGCTCGGGAGGTTATTCCCTCATTCTGCCTTTGGCCCTCAGAAGTGACAGCAAGAGTACTGGCTGTCCTCACAGGTACCATTTGGGCACCTGTAGAATAAGCACCTCATCTCTTAGGCAGAGAGCTTGGAGTAGTTGCTGCATCTTTCAGTGATGAACAGCAGACAGCAGATTTCTCCTCCTCTGAGGAAGAAAAGAGCTCTATTTCTTACCTCAAATCTAAGAAGAGATATGGACTAACATCAGGGAGTTAAGTATAAATCTAGAGTTGCCCTTAAGTTCAAATGAGTATCACTCAGTTCAAAGTTCTGCATGAAACTCAGACTTACTGAAGAAAATACATACATGTGTAGTCTACAGAATGAAGTCCATCCCAGCTGGGGGAGGAGAATCCATTGCTTAGAGACAGGCTGGTAGAGTAATTAAATGGGATTCTGGTGCAGCTACAGGAGATCAAAGCAAAGCTGTGCCTGTTGTCCGCCCTGACCTCAGAGAAGCTGCGAGCTGGTTGCAGTAAGTCATGCTGGGATGACCAGCCTAGCACTTCAGAAATCAACACTGCTAAAGTGTGAGACCCACCAAGGAGAGGGCTGAGTGCTGCAGCCTGGGAAGCACACTGCACCCTCCCTGCAAACAGGGGTGGCACCAGGGCTTCTCAGAGGAATTTTTCCCAAAGAAATGACCGTTTCTTACTGATAAATTTCACAATCCCTCGTGCAACAGGGTGGCTCTCCAACTTTCCCAATGTCCTCTGTCACAGAGTTTGAGGTCAGATAAATTTCAGAGCATGAAGAGGCTGAAGGCTCTGCACTCAGAAGAACTCTATAAAGAATTCTAGCAATGCAGAGACCTGCAGAGATCACTGATGCTGTTCCCACACCCTGGAGGCTCTGGCAGGAAAGCTGCCACGGCCACGCTGCTAACCCACCCTGTAAAATACAGTCTGAATGTGGAGACTTTATTCTTGCATAAAGGGACCATGGCTGCAAGAGCAGAGACCTCACAGCAGGAACACAGGAAGCCCAAAAAGGCTGAGCCAGCCTGTTTATGTAGAGGATCCATAGGAGTGAAAGGGAGAGGCAGGGATCAGCCCATGCCTTTCCTCATGTGTTTCCCCTTCCCCCTGCACCTTGGTGTTACAGCTGCAGGGAAGATCAAGCCAGAACTGTGCACAGTTGCTGAGTCAGGCCATGGCTGTGGGGCCTCAGAGAGGCTGTGGCAGCGCTGGCCAGAGGACAAAGCCTTGTGCTGAGGCAGAGCTGAGCACAAAGCCTTGTGCTGAGGCAGAGCTGAGCACAAAGCCTTGTGCTGAGGCAGAGCTGAGCAGCCGGGGACAGCAGGGCACAGACGGGCAGGATGAGCCACTCGGCCACAGGCAGGAGTCACTGGGGTGAGCTACATCGGGCAGCCCTGCCTAGGAAAGATGAAGAACCAGAAGCAATTTGCATTAAGAGAACTGGAAGGAGGATGCAGGTTAAGCCTAGCAGAAGGATTTAGCTAGTCCTGGCTAAGTTAGCACAATAAAGGTGGCCAGAAATGAGCTTGGGTGTCTCTATAAACTCCCCAGCAGGCTCGAGCTCTTCTGATGCACAGCACTGATCTCTAACAATGAGAAAAATACCCTGCTTTGGCACAACAGTTTGAAAGGACACTAAAACTCTGTTAATAAAATGGATCTGCCCCTTCGTGGAGCGCAGAGGAGCTGCAGAGAGCACCCTGACACGACCACAGGCTCCAGCTCCAGCGCTGCCCCTGCTGCCAGCACACTCACTGCTCACTCCACTGCAGGGATGGACTCTCCCAACTTCAGCTGGAAATCTTATGTTGTGAGGTGTCCATTAACTTCAAAGCTCTTCACCTCAAACCCCAAACTCGTTATTCTTGGCAACTGAGGCAATTTGAACAGCACAGCAGAAAAACACAGGGAAAGAACACATCAGTGGAACTGGAACCTGCCTTGGCAGCAGAGCAGTGTTGTAGATTTAGTTTCCATAAGAATCAAAAATGAAATACTAGTGTCACCCTAGCAGAAGTATTCAGCTAGCTCTTGCTAGGTTAGCTACACCTCCAGTTACAGACTGGCAGGGGAACTGATAAGGCTCACTTAGTTAGAGGTAAATAGGTAATTACTGCTACAGAGGTACGTTCAACATCAGTACAGAAAACATCTTCCAAAGCAGGATTGTATTTCCTACAAATGCAGTCCCAGCACAAACCCAGGCAGTGTTTCAGTGCAGTAGCTAAAGATCCAGATTACAGTAGCTCTCCTTTGTCCTTCCAAACCCAAGTTTCCACAGATTCAAGTCCCCAGCCATGACTGCCAATGGCCCAGGAATTTAGGGTGCACCAAGAGGTGTCCCACAGAAACTCTGCCTCGTTATACCCAGACAAAATGCCACCAATGCAACACAGGCCCTCAGCAGTCAGCCAGTGGTTCTACAAATATTACACTTGACCCACAAAGCAAGGCCAAACCAGTTTCAACACACATAATATCCTGCCTGAATGTGAATAGGGCTGACAAGCTCTTTGAGATCTGCTCTGGGGTTTCTCCCAGCTTAGTTGTGTGAACAAACGCTAAGAGTCTTTGGTATTTGTGCTCCGTTGGCTCTTCCAGACACCCTTCTGTTTCACAGGAGAAAGAGAAACGTGAAACCTTTCTTCTTCCAAAGGCAGAAGGCCTGTGCAGATCTCCCCAAACAGATCAATCTCCTTAGAACACCACCTGTGGATTTTAGTCTGCTGTTGATCTGCACTCAGAGAATTTAATAGTACTGGCTGATGCTGGTCAGAGGCACTCAGAACTGTCTCTATAGAAATTACGGGAAATTAAAGTAAGAAAGCTTCATAAGAAATGTTTTACTTCGTGGAAAGTTTCAGTTTTGGTGAGAAAGACAAAAGGCCTGTAAGCTGAAATGTTTTGCTTGGCAGATGAAGAACAGTTTCTAAGAAGGAGACATCTAAAAAACTCAGGAAGCTTTAAACAACAAAATCTCACTACTTCAGCTTTTTTTCAGAGAAGCTTCATAACTGTATCCCAAAGCAGGATTTAGTCCTCTAGCTTAGGCTAGAAGGAAAACACTACTCTGGGAGATGAACAGTGTTGCTAAAAAATCCCCCATGCATGGGTAGGAAGCAAGTGTGGAGAGATTCTCTGAGAACTCTGGAGGCAGCAGAAGGGGCACACACAAGCATCTCCCCGTGACTGCCCTTCCTGACAGATCCATTTACCTCCCCTGTAAATATCTTTTAGTGGTGATGCCTGGCTGAAGTTCCCAATCTGTAAAACACATTAATTATTCCTTCTCTCCAATTTATTCAACACCATTAATAACTAAAAACAAAACCTCCACGCTGGAACCTGCAGTCCTCAACAATAACCCCCACACAGCAGCAATGAGGAGCTCAAGACTTCCTTTCCAAATTTAGATTGCTTCAAACAGAAGTGAAAGTTCTTTGATAAATCAACAAACCCATGTTTTAGAAGCATGCAAGGAGAGTAGAACTGGGCAGGAAAGTGCTTGCCTGCCCTGCTAAGCTTACTTGCAGAAGGCTCCTGAAGATTTGCAAGGCCCCAGCCCCGAGGCTCCTGCCTGCATGCTGAACACTGGGGTCAACGACCTGTTCTGGCAGCACCACATCAGACCAGCTCAGAGCCTGGATCTGCTGCATCCCAGCAGCATTCCTCAGTGCCAGGATAATTACTGCTCTGAAGAGGAGATCACAGCTTCTGCTCACAGAGCTCTTCCATGTGGGATAACTACTAATCATCCTATCAGAGGCACTCCACAGTCCCGATCAAAGCAGGATTCCTTACTCTGCTGATGAAGTGTCCTGGGATTCCTCTCTGCTTCCCCAAGATGCACACAAAACAAATTAGAGTTTCTCACTAAGCACAAAAGGTGTGAGAGACCTGGCCTCTGTTCACTGTAGAATACATTCAGAAATGACAACTATATTTTAACTTTAAAGCCAAATTCTGAACAGTCTCGAGCTCAGGTAATTAAGTCCAATGAGATTTGGATCTTCCATCTGCAGCCCTAATAGCTCAGCTTGAGACACGTGTGCTGCACTTACAGAAGAATGAACACCAGGCATCTGTGATCAGCCTGGGCTGTGATACACCCACACCCAGGGAAAGCAGGGCCTAAGCTAAGATTTGAGTTTCCACCTCAGCAGTGCTCCAGGGTCCAGTTTAAACAGATGGTGCAAAAAGCAGGTTTACAACGTAGAGAGTGAGCTCAGCCACTGACTTGGGTGCAGATTCCCACCAAGAAGCAGGAGTGCCCACAACACCTCAGTGCACAGCTGCTCACAAGTTATGTCTGCGAAACATGCCCCATTTTTTTTGGAGCAGGTGTGTTTCCAGACTCAGAGAGCCTCTGTTCCTCTGCTTTGCCTGCTGTGGCAACCTGTGCTGCTAGTGGTGCTGACTGTGGGATTGCTCCCCAGGAGTGAGAAACGAGCAGGGAGGGAAGTCTGAGTGCCAGCTGAGTCAGTACTGCTGGGTGGTGTCATCCATACATCACCTGTGCCTTTCACCACAGCAGTGGCCCAGGCAGTACACTCTCCAAGCCCCAAGAGTCAGGACTGCCTTCAGTACTATTTTCCTTTAATTAAAAAAAAAAAAAATTCCTATAAGCTGAAAATAAGGATAAGAAACCTCAGCCTTAGAGGAAAGATGAGGGTTTATCCCTCATGTTGGAAATATCATTTTAAGCTTAACTATTCCCTAAATAAGTTGGTGTGTCAGACGAGTTCTTTGTTAAGTGTTCCTATTTCCGAACCAGCCAGGTGATAAATCCGTGTACCCCCATGCTGACTCAGAGCTGTAAATCTGTCACTGGCACGCAGCTGGATCTGCTCGGGGCTTTCCTGGGGTAAAGTGCAGGTCACAGCATTTGAACTTGAGTAGCAGCCCGAGTTCTGTGCAGGTGGGAGCTGTGCAAGCTTGGTCACATCCAGGAGTTTACTGGACACAGCTGGGGTTCACATCAGCTACTTCCCTGATGAGATCAATTCTGTGCATGCCATAAAGATCAGAAATCATATGTGCAGACTGAGGCTTGCCTGGCACCACAGCCCGTGGGCTCCTGTCGGTGTGGGCAGGCACAGACAGACAGAGCTCCCAACTCCAGCTCTGCTGAGCTCCTTTACTGACCCCCAGTGCCGAGAAGGGTCTCCAGGCTGACCACACGAAGATGAGCAGGAAAAACTCTGCTTTACTGTAATCCAGTGACCACACTGCTGCTGACTTTTTGTGCCAGCAATTATAAAAATCAATGGTAGGAGATGTGCTAAATCTCATTATGGTGTAAAAATTCTGATCATATACAGAGACACGGTGTCAAAAAGGACAGATATTGATCACAGCCTGGACAATACTATATGGTTCCTCCTCTTCCCAAGTGAACCAGAACCTCTGTCAAAGCCTATCTGGTGCAAGTGAACAAATTTAAGAAAAAGAAAGTCCTACAAAACCAAAAGACACCTTTAAGAAAAACAAATGTGACACATATATGCAAAAAGTAAGATGAAGTAAGAGACTTTCTTCTTCTCTTACATAAGACCTGCTGGGAAAGGAAGTCCTTTCAGCTGAACATGGCTCATAAACATGTGGCTACAGGTTGGAGTTTGGCCTGAAATACTCACTACTCCCACTTCTTTCAATTTATAAACAGGCAATGGTCCTTTCTTTATGCATACCACTTCCAGCCTGCAAGTGTGGACCATTACAATTCCTCTTCCTCTCCTCTCATGCTTCCCCCCCCATTTTCAAAGCATTTGTTTCTGCTCAGAGATTGCTTGGTAAGATAAGCCTTTTCTGGACAAATTGCCAAACAAATCAAGATAATGGCAAAGCAAGTTCAAACAGATTTAATACACAGGTATCACTCAGCCACTGTGAACGACTGATCTGTGCAGAGTAGCCTGACACTTGTGACATAGCACAGCTGGAGTCAGACTGTCTGATCTGGTGCTCTGCTCTCTCAAGGTGCTGAACAGAAGACACTCCTGAAGAAGAAGTCAAAGTGATCTCTGCCCACAGGCCAGGAGGGTCTCTGTCAGGGACTGAGTCCAGCCAGGGAGCCTGGAGGACACTTGTAAAAGCACAGGCAGGAGGGAGCAATGTGTCCCACAGCCCCACCCCGACACTCCCACCAGAAGCAGTCTGGAGGCAGCTGCCCTGCCAGGAACACTGCAGTCAGCTCCTGTGAGGCAAGAACCATGCAGGGAGAAAACACCTCTGCAGTCTAAACCCACTGCAGGCCTCGGCTCAGCCTGGGGCTGCCTCACCTTTGCTGCAGTTAAAAGGACTGGGGCTAAGGTGTCTCCCTTGGCCTGGGAATTCCCACAGCTATCCAAAGCAGCTGTTTCCAGCACAACAGATTGAGAAACCAGGAACCTTCCCTGCTGACAGGACCCAGGACTTTATTCTTCTCCTCACCTCCAGCACACTGCCCTGAGCTGCAGTTGGAAGTTAGAAGTGCTTCACTACAGATGTCCAGTCCCACCATCAGCTTCCCAGCCAGGAAAATGAATCCAGAAAGATACTGATTTCACAAAAAAAAAAAAAAAAAAAAAAAAAAAAAAAAAAAAAAAAAAA
>NW_020955328.1:794788-799154 GCF_003031625.1 Empidonax traillii
AAGAAAAAAAAAAAAAAAAAAAAAAAAAAAAAAAAAAAAAAAAAAAAAAAAAAAAAAAAAAAAGCTAAAAATAATATGCTTCTAACATTGTGAAACCAATTTAAGAGTCACGCAAGGGATTAGTGTAGGGACAAAGGTAAAAGCTGACAGAGCTATTTCTTTCCAAGGATGCTTGGAACAACACTGGATGCTCACCCATGGCAAGACATTTCTTGCTCTCTTACGTATGGGTTAAAATGACCATGATTTTCCATTTCAGTTTTGTAGTCAACTTCAGAAGTGAGTAAACCTGCTAGGACAGAACTGAAAGCACAGACCAGCACTGGGTAGAAAGAAAAACACCCCAGCACTTACTGGGCAGAACACAGAAAACTTTAAAAAAATCACCAGTCCCTGTGGCATCAGAGAACCCAGTCTGCTAATAACCAAACTAACAGAACCTATTTTCCACTACAGGGAAACTCCCTGCCCTTCTAAGAAACAGCCTTCATACATGTGAAACAGGGCCAGCTCACATAACACATCTGCACTCAACATATTCTCTGCAAGCAATTCCCACAGTCCTTTCTTTCCACTCCTCCCCATATCATAGAAAGTTCTCCCTGCACTCATCTGAGCCACCGTGATGCTTATCTGTACCTGCCAAGGCCCCAGAAATCCTTATCTACCATGTGCTTTATTTTGAGAAGACCTTACAGACAAGAGGAATGAGGAAGGACTCAGAGCACTTCAGTAAACTGGGAGGGACCCAAGCATGCGCTCAAGTCGCCTGGGTCAGGCTGGTGTTCTCCACTGGGTGACACACACAGTGCATCACGTGGTGTCAGTGACAGCCACCTGAGCTGGGAGCAGGCACGGAGGGCAGCGGTACCAAACGGACCCAGCTCATGTGTGCAGTGCAGACAACAGCACAAGCATCTCGATGAATCTGCACTAGCGTGGCGGGCTGAGCATTCCCCTCCCATCACAGCTACCTTCAGAACTTCACTGCAGGGCTGTGCTAACCCTGGGATCAGCACTGGCCATGAGCATGCACTGCTGTCTGACCTGCAGCAGTACAGACAGCCATGTCCACCTGACAGCACCCACCCCCCGCACGGTGCTGCGAGTGCCTGAGCTCACATACACCAGGTTGTGCTCTGGCAGATATCCCTTCACCTGTTACTTTTGTGGTTTTGACACCAAAACTAGACATTACACAACTTCCAGAGATGTATGAGCTATGTACAAATCGCATTGCAGAAACTTCCCTGCCTTTTTAGCTCTTTGAACAATAACAAGTGAAATCAAGACACTGATTTTTGACTTAGTACGGTCTTCAAATCACACAGTGCAGCCTTGAATTCAACCTCAGGAACTACTTCTTCAACTTCCAAAATCAAATCTCCTCCCTTCCCAAACTACTGCTTTCTCCTTCCAGTCTGCTGCTTTTACCTATCTTAAGTTTTATAATTTCTTTGTGGCTTCTGTTTAACAGTTCTACTGATGCAAGTAATTTTTCATCCTTCTTTCTCCATGAAAAAGTTTCTGCACAGAAGAGAAGCCCCATGAGGATTCAGACCCACAGTGCAGATGTGGCTCGCAGGCCCAGCAGCTGCACCACCAGCACCACTAACCACGGCCCACAGAGCCATTTGGTGACTCGGCAAGGCCACCAGGGCAGCACAGCAGGCCCTGGAGATCCCCGAGCTCCCAGGTGCTGGCTCAGCGATGGACTCCTGAGGAGCTGCCCACAGTCAAACCAGCAGCACCCCTGCTCTGGGCAGGAACAGGGGGTCTCTGCTGACACGATCCAACAGGCAATGGACATGATCCAACAGCACATGTGGCCACACCGGCACTGCTGACACTGAGCCAAGGCACGGGAGTTCCACCTGGTACCTGGGACAGCACTGGGCCCACCCCCCCTCGGGAGCTCCATGAGGAAGGACAGCTTGGGGCAGCAAACACAGACTCTCAGCTCTGCAGTCAGGTCCTGGGACAGGGAGTCAGCCACAGCTCGGGCTATGCCTGACGTGTGTCTTGGTGCAGGCAACCCAACAGCACAAAGGGCACAGAGTCTGTGCCTGTGCCCATGGCTCCACACGTGGGCAGAGATCCAGCACTTGGTTAAACTCCCAGAGAAATCACACAGTGGACTGTGCATCAAAGAGATTTTTTTCAGCCAAGATTTTTTTCTGATCATAAATTCTATGATTATCAGTGAATGTGGCACCCATTTGTTTAACCAGATAAATGCTGAAGAGGACTGAGTGCACACAACAACTATTGCTAGAAACAGCTTTTGTTGCTTTAAGAAGAACCTGAAGGCTTTTATCATTTGCAAATAAAGGTTTCCTTTTAGGACAGGTCCACTATCAAAACAGTGATGATCATTTTCCAAAATGATGCTGATTGATATTGTTTGGGCATTAAAAAGGCTGGGAGTAGGGCTGCCAAAAGACTCTACAAATATTATTTCAGAAAGAATAGCCCTTGGAATGCTATTTGGAGGTGACAAGGGGAAGAAGAGAGCTGTAAATTTGGGTAAAAAAGAGAACAAGCCAAACCAAAACATCCTACAAAACAAACCAAACAAACAAAAACACACAAAAAAGGGCAGAGGAAGAAAAAAGGAAGAATGATAGATTTCCATGAGATTGTGCCAAAAGCTATCTACCACCTATTGTTTCACAGTTTTTTCCCAACCTTCATTTCTCATGTGATGGATTTTGCAGCATGTAGGTTTGTTACAATTACAGTGTTGTGATGATCTGTCTTCCTAAAGGCCCAATACTCTATCCGGCTCCACAGCCTCTGCCACCAGGTACAGCAAAGGAGCATTAGCCTTCACACCAAACTTGAATCACAGAAAGGGACAGGAGGGGATTGTTTACTTAGAGCAATACTACCTGCACGGAAGGTAAAAGGAAACATCCTTTAAGTATCTAAAGGTCAAATGAACTAAGGAAAAATAAATCTGTACTCCTTTTCTTATGCAGACTTATGTACAGATCCAGCTCTTCTCTGAGAGCATCACAACAGCACACGTTTTGTGCATGAAGAGTTTTGTGTAGTATTTCTAAACAGCACAACGTCTCTCCAGCCTGGTCTGTGATGCTGTCTGAGCCACACCGACGGAGGGAAAAGGAGGATCAGATTAGATCAGTGAAACTGAGCCAGGGACAGAAAGACAGGCCTGGAGCAGAGGGCAGGAACCATCAGGAGCAGACACCAAGGACCTGAGGGAAAGGGGAGTCTGCACAGCTTCCCAGGACAGCGCTGTGGGCACGCACCTCCTGCCAGGGCGGCTGGAGCCACCAGGGCATCCCGCTCCGCAGTAACACGGGATCCAGCGCAGGCCCCGCGAACCCGCCCGTGCGCGGGGCAGCCGCGGGCGCTGTCCCCGCACCTGTCCGCGCTCCGCCCGCACCGCGCTCCGCCCGCGCCTCCCGCCCGGGGCCCCGCGCCGGGCCGGCAGCACCGACCTGCGGACGGGGCTGCGGGGGCGTCCCGCTCTCCCTCCCTCCCTCCCTCCCTCCCTGCCGCCGACAGCCCCGGCCCGCGGGGGAAGGCGCGGGCGCGGCCCCGGCGCTGCGGGGACAGGGCGGCGGGAGGGGCAGGCCCGGCCTCGGCCCCGGCCGTGCGGGGCAGGGCGGCAGCGCGGTCCCGCTCCGCCCGCCCGCCCCGTACCTCCAGCGTGCGGATCTCCTGCTGCGTGAGGTCGTTGGACGCGGCACACTTGGTGCGGAGCCCGCGCAGGTTGGAGAGCGAGATGTCGATGAGGTCCTGCAGCAGCCCGCACTGCTGCAGCGTGCTCCGCACGGCCGGCAAGCCCCGCGGCCCCGCCGCCTCGCCGCCGCTCCGCTCCTTCCTCTCCAGCATGCCGGCGGCTCGCAGGGCAGCCGCTCTATCCATCCCTCGGCATCAGGGAGGCCGGCAGGCGAGGCTGCGGCGGCGGGGGAGCGGCGGGAGGGGCGGACGGAGGGAGGGAGACAGGGAGGCGGGAGGCGGCCGGGCCCGCCCCGCCGCTCTCGCCGGGCAATCACCGCGCGGTACATGCGCGGCCGCCGGGGCTGCGGGCGCGCCCTCTCCGCCCCCGCCGCGGCCCCTCAGTGCCCGCCGCTGCCCCCCGGTACTGCCCTGAGCTCCTCAGAGCCCACTGCTGACCCTCAGTGCCCGCTCCGCCCTCGCCGCAACCCCTAAGTGACCTCAGACCTCGTCATCCTTCACCGCTGGTCCCAGCCCCTCAGCGCTCCCCTCAGCATCTCCCTCTGCCCCTCACTGCCCTCTTCTGCCCCTCACTGCCCTCCTCTGCCCCTCACTGCCCTCCTCTGTCCCTCACTGCCCTCCTCTGCCCCTCACTGCCCTCCTCTGCCCCTCACTG
>NW_020955328.1:799812-842581 GCF_003031625.1 Empidonax traillii
TCTGCCCCTCACTGCCCTCCTCTGCCCTTTATTGGCCACCTCAGTCCCTCATTGCTCACCTCCACCCCTCACTGCCCACCTTAGCTCCTCATTGCCCTCCTCTGCCCCTCATTTCCCATCTCAGCCCCTCACTGCCCACCTCAGCAATGCCCACTTGCATCAGCTCCTCAGCGGCCAGCTCAGCCTCTCACGGCTCCCTCACAGGTATGTCAGGGCTCGTAGCTCGGCCCCAGGAGCCCCGGCCAGCGCTGGTCCCTGAGGGCCGAAGGGCCGGGGCAGAGCTGGCCGGCCCAGCGGTGTGAGGGTGCGGGCGGGTGCAGCCCTCACCGTCCGGCCGAGCCCCTGGCACTGGGGCACAGCACGGGGAGAGGAACCCATGGGTGGGTCCGAGGCACCAAAGACTGCGAGGACCTGAAGGTCCAGAGGTTACTTAAAGGCGTCCAAACAGCATTGAGTGTGTTCAGCACCTTCCCACGGCTGGGATGGGGTGTCTGTCATGGCCATGGCACAGCTGGGGCTGTCGGTGCAGTCCGTGTGTCGGGTCACTGACACTGGTGACATCTGTGGCATTACACCGACACAGCCACGTCCTGGCTATAAACAAGTCATTTAATAAGGCTATAGAGAGCTTTCCTAAAATAGCCTTTCCCAAAAGTTCTATAAATTGATCATGTTTTATTTGACGTAAACGTTTACTTAGTAAAGAATAAGTGCAGGTCTAGTACACGAAGCAGGTATTATTATAAACATATTTTAGTGAATATAAACATTTGAGTGCAGTAGTTCATCCTTATCATGAGTAGGGAGGGAGCTTTATGATGGTCTTGTGGAATCATTGTGGTTTCAGCTTTCACAACGGAGACATGAGAAAAATAGTCCAGGTAACTCCATTACATTTGGTTGCATACCCAGCCTGTGTGATTGACTTGCACAGAGCTGAGATGTCAGGGCAGGAACCACTCTCATCTCCCAGTTATTAGAACAATTAGGGCTGATCATCTGACATGAGGGATCCAGAAAGGCAGTTTGGTTGTACCTTGCTGACAGAATAAGACAGCCTCCTTAATTTGGACTAAATTGACACCAGGTTTTAAAAGATAAAATGACATCTGAGCCACATGTGGCAATACAGAAGAGAGGGTTTTTTGCAAAAAAATAAAAAGAGAAACAATATGAATTTAGGACATGAGGCAGTGGAGCAGGACAAAGCAGCTGACACTGAGATGTTTTTCTCATGGTTAGATGGATACTGGTATCCGCGTTACTTTGTGTGGATTTGCATCAAGTAGTGTGGCATATGCTGTTTAGTAATTTTCTTAAGAATGTGGGTCAGGTTAAGTATTTGATTTCATTGTCATTATTCACATGCTGTAAAGTTCATACGCACTAAAGGCTTTGCTGGATTAGGGTTTAATTAGTTTGCCATCTGATGAGTCCTGTGGTTTTGGGAAAGTAACTTACTTTGCTTATTACCTCGATATTTATGACCTTGTGGAAAAGTCTATCTACCCCCTCTCCTCTCAAGTGCACTGGAAGTTTAACACTGGAAATTTTAGTTTGTAGAAACCTGACAGGTTAAAATCCTCAAATGCAGGTGACTGTGGAACTGGGGAACATTATTAACAGGATATTGTTCTTGTAGGAATTCTCTACGTACCCACCGAGAACATCCATTTGCTAACAGACAAGAAACCGAGTGCATTGCATAAGAAAGCAAACTAGGAAAATTGTGGGCCGAGCATCACGAGATAGTTGGCATTCCCTGCAGTGTTTGTGTGCTGGGAGTGCCGGCCTCATTACCCGGCTGCCATCCGTGGGCAGCATTCCAGTCCCGGCACACAGGGCTGCCCTTGGGCCTGCAGGGAAAAATGTGCTGACTAAACAGTGCCTGTGTGTCCGTGTCCCTGTGTCCCTGCTCAGCATCGCTGCTGCCTCGCAGGTGGCGGGGCTGTCACGTTCACAGCAGTGCCGGTGCTCTCTGAGTGCTCCTCTGCAGAGCCGGATCCCAGGGGAGGGAACTGCTCCTGTGTGGATCACTGCTCCAGGCCTGGAAAGCACAGCGGCACACACGGTCACACAGCAGTTCATGGAATCACAGAACCGAGGAATGGGCTGGGTTGGAAAGGATCATCTGCTTCCACTCCCCTGCACGGGCAAGCCCCATCCAACCTGGCCTTGGACACTTCCAGGGATGGGGCAGCCACAGCTTCTCTGGGCAACCTGTGCCAGGGCCTCCCCACCCTCAGGGTAAAGAATTTCTTCCTAATATCCAATCTAAGCCTACTCCCTGTCAGTTTGAAACCATTTCCCCTTGTCCTGTCACTCCAGGCCCTTGTTCAGACTTTGTGTGCAATCTTGATAATTTGTCTGGAACTACAGCTCTCTGTCTGTAAGGACAGGGAGTAAAAGCACTGCTATGTTAGAGGTTTTGAAAAGAGAAATACTGTGGCTGGGCCATGCTAGAAGGACCATGTGAGCACACTGAATGAGCTGTTTTGCCCAAAGATTTCAGAAAGTGACATTTTCATGCTGTACTTAATACATTTATTGATGCACTTGTTAGGACTTTTCCTTTCATGTACGGTGTATGTGGGGTGGACATAAGAACTGCGTTCTGTAGGGGAAACCTCTTTGTTCTTGAATGGAGGGAACCATACACACATTGTGAACTTCATTCTAATGTGAACTGTACAGTGGCCTTTTTTGCATATCAAAAAACAACAGTAGTTTTGAAAACAATGATAAAATGTGGAATGTCTGTACTGGATCAGAGAAAACTGTTAAGTCCCTGCGTAAACCACTGGCCTAAGATCTGAGAGGATTTCTCTTCCCCACTGTCCCCCATCTCTCTTGCCCCCACAGATCAGGTTCTCTAGGACAAGAATATTCCATTGCCCTGTAGACCAGCAATGGTCTTTGACTACATAACATAAGCTCACTGGGGAAAAGCGAAAACCTTTTTCTGTTTTTTATTCCTGAAGAAAGAAAAGCACTCATGCATTTCACATGCTGCCTGTATGGAAAGCCTCTATTACCTTTTTAGCTAGCTTGCCCCAGTTTCATTCAGCTATCACAACACTGAATTTAGATGATGAGACTGAATTACTCTATTTGATGTGTTTAACACATAATAGAAACCTGTTTTAAAAAAGCGCAGTGTTGGGATTTGAAGAGCTGAAATGTTAGGTGTTTCAGATAAAAGAGGCCTTTATTATGGGTGATTTTCCCCTCAAAGGCTTCCTCCTACACAGCCATGGAGTATTCCTCTCACCGAGCTCAGCACAGGAATACACAGTAGCTCTGCCATGCTCATCTGCTGGGAAGTTGAGAAACTTATGTCCTATTTTTAGCCATGCTGCTGGATATTCTTGTTAGGATATGCTGAGAAAGTGAAGATGATGAGGTGGTGATCAGGGGACAAATCCTCACCATTTTCTCTAATTTAAATTAATCTCCATTGCCTGCAACTGAGCCAAAGTAGTTCATACAGGTTTGAGATTGGACCTACACCCGTAAGAAAAATTTAATTGTAGGTCCACGTCTTCCACGGACTTTTTCCTGCTCAGCTGCCCATTTGGTGAGCCTCATGCACAAATTACAGGAGAGGCCACCTTGGACAGGTGAAACACCCAATCCTTTCTGCCTGATTATTTTTTTGGTCTTCTTTTGTATCACCTGCCATCAGAGAATTTAACCCAGGAATTTAACAGGAGTCTTCTGCCAGTTAAATGGCAAGGTCAAATGCAAGGGATGGACCAGCAAATCCACAGCTTTGGCAGTGGTGGGTCCCAATGAGACAGGGATGGATACAGGGAACAATGTATGCTGAGAATAGTGGAGAGAGAGATGTGCAAATTAAACATTGCTCGTTTTCTTAAAAATCATTTTCATCATTGGGCAGTCTAAGAGAAACAGTTTCTACCCCACAAAGGGGCGACACAAGAAAGCTGTGTGGCTACACTCAGTGTTTCTGTGGACAGGTGTGGTGGTTTAACCCCAGCTGGCAGCTGAGCACCACCAGCCCGCTCACTTCCCCTGCGACAGAAAGGAGCTTGGAGATGGGACTGAGACAGGAGGATTGGAGGGATGTGTTCGTCTGACAAGACCTCACCTCCTGGAGTCACGTGAGTAAGCAAGAACTGCAGCTGTTACAGCAACCAGAAACTTTCTATCTTTAAGGGAGCCTGAACATACAAATTGTAGTCATCCGTGAAACAAATAGAAAACTCAACATTTATTTTTAGAGAAATCTCGGGGGGTTTACAGTCTTTCTTTAGCATTAGCTGTGTTGCAATTGTGCTGCCTTTTTGTCTGCTATTTATCACCAGTCTCTTCTGTTTAGACTAAGAACTGTTTGAGGCAGGAAGTGTCTTTTACTCTCTGCTTGCACGGCAACGCCTGAATCTCAGCTAGAAGCCTCTAAACTCTGCTGTAATGTAAATAGTCAGTAATGACAGTCCCAGAGGCCTCAGCTCCCACCCCCCTTGGAGGCTGGCCAGCCCGCGGGGTTTGTTCTTGCAGCAGACGAGCCAACACTGAAAAGTGACAAATTTTGTTGGCTAAAGATATTCATAGGTCTAACAGGGATAAGAAACACCCGCCTTTAGAAACAGAGGCTTATGTCTCTCCAAGGATAAACACACCCTAGATTGACTCATGCTGGCATAATCCCCTTGTGCAGTTTGTATATTGGCATTAGATATGTGTGTGAGGCAAAAAGACAAATATTTGGTTAATAGAGCAACGCGGGGATAATAAAAAATAATTAGGCAGCTTTACCTCTCAAAACACTGCAGCAGGTGAGCTGCTGGTCTTCCCCTCAGACAGGCACATCCCTGCAAGCAGAGCTTTTTCATGTTTGTTTTATCTGCAGCAAAATAACCATTTTATTTGGTTAAATGCTACCAGAGTAAAAATATTAAATCAATAATTAAAGAAATCAAGTTCCAGTAGCCCATAGTCCGGCAGGGAGGGAGTATATGCTGTGGTGGAAAAATCAGGCTCATATTCCACAAGAGAGCTTTGTCAAGTGTATTGCATAAGGAGATTACAGGCCTGAGTCTGAAACAGGCTGAAGGTTTTAGTTGTGTTTGTCATTAGCATGCTCTGAACTGCAGCGCAACAGCCCCTCTTTCATCTGGGCGAGAAAGGCTCCAGGTCCATCATTATGTTTCTCAGAGCTGGACTCCACAGGGCTATTGGCTTCATTGCCCTGAGCCCTTTCTGGGTGTTCCAGTACAGGTAAAGGAGCTGGGCGGGTCCATCACCTGCTCCCACCGAACCCTGCTGGGATCCACTTGATGTGACAGGCCCGGGGAAAGGCCCCCAGCGCAGGCTCTGCTGTGCACGCCCTGTCAGGCTCATCCTGTGCCCGGGCCTTTGGCACTGCAGTTATGGTGATCAGCAAAATGAGAGCAAACCCCTCCCACCCCTGTATGCTGCACTTCTGTCAGCAAAACTCTCACCCGATGCCAGTTTTTATGGCAAAAGGGAAAAAAAAAACAAAAAACACCCCCCCCAAAAAAAAACCAAACAACAAACCAACTTTTCCTGACTCTGTGTGGAGAGAGATTTTAGCACCAGCTCTCATCCTGTTCTGTGGGAGGCCTCCTTTCCAGTTCTGCAACCCTTCCTCCACATCTGTGTGTGCAGTGCCTGACAAGTGGGGTGACCACAGGAGCTTCTCGAGCAGTACATTATGTCTGCCATCACATACCTAGCAAGAAGGCTGTACTGGGATCAGCAGGACAATCCACATCCCTTTCCATGGGAGGAGCAGGACCACAAAGACCACTGGATCCAATATCCGCATTCTTCCCAAGATCCATTTGCACATCTGATGTAGCTGTGTCCCTCTGCATGGTGGAATCTGGGAGGAGCTGTTATAGTCTAAAGGAAACTTGCAACATTATGCAGAATATTTAGAAACTCAAACCTGTCCTCTGCAAAAAAATGGCTCAGCAGTAAGTCATTAGAGTGATGATAATAGAAAGGACATTTTATTCAACTATCAATCATTCTAGCTCTTGATGAGTTGAGAATTAATTTGCAGAAGGAAAAGGAGACACAGATCTTTTGTTCCTTCTGATTCAAAGTCCTTTGAAATCAGTGTCTTCCCCGTCAGTAAGTTTTGGATTAGATCCTCCTTCTGTCTTCCTTTCCCCTGTCAGTACAGTACCATGAAAATTCAGACTGTTTCTCTTTACTTCCTTCCTCTTCATAAAATGTCTAATAATCAGCCATCTGGTGTCCAAGATGCCTTGAGTATTAGGGCATTTCCTTTATCCAGGGGAGGCTTGTGAGAAGAAAGATAAATGTGTCCCTGACCCATCCCTGCTGTGTGCTGATTAGGGGCCAGCAGTTTCTCTTTGTTCACAGTGATTACTGTAGTCCTGAGCTGTTTAGGAGATAAACATATTTAAAGGGAGAATCTTGGTTTCTGATCTACCAGATTTCATGGCGTTCCTAATTATGCTTTCTGAGAATTCTATAGAACGCTGTAATACTTCAATATATGTTAAAGACAGTGGGATTTTGAAGGGAAGATGCAAAGGGAGACCTATAGAAAATGCTGTGTATCCTAAAGCACTGCAGTCTGGATTCATTCTCACTTTAATTCTGCCTCACAGTGGCACCCAATTTGGCTAAAAAACTTAACCCCTTCCTTTCATTCTGTATTCCAGAGCCCACAGCTGCAAGACAAGCTGTGTGCAGGGCTCTGTTCAAGCCAGTGTCAGTCCCGGGAACAAGGGTGCTGTGTGCCATGCTGTGTGAAACTGGGTCAGGTCTCAAGGTAGCCAATGGATTGAGATTCAAGTTCAGGAGAAAAATACTGAAGGGCACAGAGAAACTGTGACAGAGCATCCACTGAACCATTACATTTTTTTAAAACAAAGCCTGGGGGGAGAGGGCAAGTCAGACTAAAATGAAAACAAAAGCAGCAGAAGGAATCTGCTGTCTTAGCTCTGAAGTTAGAGACAAAGAAAAGAACTATCCCTTTTATTCTGTGATGACTTGTAGGTCAAGTTTGTGACATAAAGGAGATTTGTGTTTTGATTTGTGAGGCCTTGAGAGTTGCACGTTTTTGTCGTCTTGACTGTGTGGCATGAAGAGATGCCATGTTCATATTCCAAGAATGGTGCTCCCATCCCATGAGGGTATGGACAGTCACTAGAGGTTTGTGCCAGGACTCTTCACTTGATTGTGTTTATAAATAGTAAACAACTTTAGCCCAACTGGAGTCTGTCAGGTGAAAGAGACCTAAGAAGAGACGCCCTTAAAATACCTTTAGGCTGTTTCTGTACACCTTAGTTCTCAGCAAACAAATATTCCCAACTTCTTTTTTCCATTGAAAATCCCACTGCAATCTCAGTCCCGCAGTCCTGCACCGCTGCCTGCTTCCCAGCAGGAAAGAACACAGCCTGCTTCTGGGGCTGCTACAGACACCTGGGGTGGGAGGCATTGCTCTGCTTTTCGAGAAACCTCCTTAGACAGAAAGTGCTAGAAAGCACAGCCTGTCTCACTGCCCTGTTTCTGCCGGTAGCTGCCAGCGTGGGAGGGCTCCACTGCCCCAGTTCTGCACAAACACACTCTCTGATCTCGCTGAGAGTGTCTGGGGAGAGAATGGTCTTGGCCAGTTCTTGCCAGCCTTGGTTTTCTGCTCTCTTCTTCCTCCCTTTCCATCGCAGTCCTCGACTTTCTCAATAACACCATCTCTGGAAATAGTTTGCAGCGGAAGCAAGATAAGAACATGAATGCTGGCAGGAGCTGAGCCAAAGTTCTGAAAATTCTGGCTCTCACCCCACAGCACCAAATAGGAAACCCTTTGCATTCATGGCAGACAAATGTACAGGAAAGAACAAAGTAAATCCTTACCACTTTCCCTCATACTTGAGCTCAGTGTTCCCTGAGCCAGCAGCTTGCGTGCTTTACCTCTGCTCTCACTGCAAAGCATAAACTCTAAGCCATGGGGGGAAAGTGGCACAGTACAAGGACTGAAATAGGTCAGCTACCTGGACTAAAGAACCACTGGGTTGGCATGGTGTCTTTCACATCTCAGGTGCTCATGTTTTCACCGTTCAATAGGTTTTCCTTTGCTCAGATCAATCCCTCTCCCCCTATGAATAAAACTGTAGCTGCAGGGAAAGGAGACACTGACACAAAGCAGCATGTTGTGTTTCTTTCCCATGGGAAAGTCCTGTTGAATAGAAATTGAAAACAGCTTTCAGAAACAGCAGATTCACCTTGGTAAATCTATCTCTCCTCTTCAAGTCAGAATACATTTTTGTGCCCTGAAGAACCAAGGGAATTATTGTGAAAATTTAGTTCGGCAGTGCCAGGAAGGAGCCCGTAACTGTACCTGGGGTTTTATGGGGAGTACATTTCCACTGCTTTAGGCTCCCATCAGTATAATCATGATTTTGGAAACCATTTCAAGGAAGGGAATGATGACCCCGTGGTGGAGACATTGAGGCTGGACCAGTCTGGTTCAGTTCCTGGCTCTTTCAGAAAGTATAGCCATGGGCAAATCATTTCATCTGTCTGCCCCCCATGAGCCAGAGATGAGAATGTTTCCTCTGTGTGGCATCTCTGTTTAAACCATAGACAGCACTTAGGATTTAAACTTCTAAGATGGAAAGGTTAGATGTGATCCACATCTGTGCTCCCCACAATCCTTTTCAAAAGGTCAGATTTTACCCATTATAGTGCACAAAATTAAACATTAGTTCATTGGTTTAGTGGAGTTACTCCGCATATTCATTGAGCCAATTGAAGTCAGGGCTTAGAATACTGGACCTAGGGGCTTCTTCTTTGATGGGACTGTGGTCAGAGCTTTGTGACAGAATGTCTCCAGCTCCTCTCTATCCATGGACCCCTTTTCAGTTACCACCTGGTAGTTCTGCACCATCTCTGAGATTTGCAGACTCCTCCAAATTCAAAAGCCTTGTTCAGTTGTGTCGTGGTTTGGAGTTGGCTTGTTTCCTCAATCAAGTTATCCAGGCTCCTGCAGTCAGCACACTCTGACATTCCCAAACAGAGTAGCTTTGCTCCCAGAGAAGCAATTGGAATTTGCAGAGGGGAAGGAAAAGTAAAGTTATGCATTAACAGCTGAGCTGAGAAAGGAACAGAAGTTTGTCGGCACGTTGGGCAAGTGAAGAACCCCCTCCTGGACTGCAGTGCTGGGTGTGGTAGGGGCTTGTCTGCCTTACAGAATATTCCTGAGGGTCTAAGGCTCATAGGTGCCTGGGGTTTTTCCTAAATGGATGCAGTTGGAATGATACAGCCTTCCCTCACTGGGGACACAAGAAAAGCAGCCCCAAAGTGTTTGATTAAGGCACAATTTATTTTTCTCTTCTGCAGGGGCTATTGCTATTATGTGAGACAGATAAAGCAGCACATTAGGAAGGCGCAAAAACTGTGCTGCCAGGGAAACCTGACTTTGGTTCTTGTTTCCTTGCTTCCTTTAATCCCACATAAGGCATCCCTGCTGAGAGCAGGCTGGTAGGAGCTTGTGAATAATGGAGAGGGATAACACTGAGCGAAGTCATCAATGCACATCTGCTGCACAGAGTGTTTGTATTTAATCCTTTCTTCTTAATAGGTGCTTCAAAGGTGTATGGATTGAGGTAGTTACATGTAGAAAATCAAAAAGATACCACAACAAGCAGTAAGAATACCAGGAGATGCAGAAATAGTAACTACCTTATAGGTTTGGGTTTTTTTCCCCAGGGTATCTGTTTTCTAGGATGAAGCAACTGTTATAGATGCATAGAGACAGCCAGGGTTTTTTATAATTTTGGAGAGATGAGAAATGCTATCTAACTGGTGTGATGGAGGGAGAGCACTGCCTGGGCAGTCTGCCACCTCAGCCTCCCATGACACCACCCTTCTGGAAGATCCATTTGCCTTACATACTTCTCAGGAAACACTGATCTGATGAATCAAGTCAAAATCTTGCAGGAACAGAAGATACACAAATATTCAGGTGTTCCCTTGGTGGCAGGTGCAGTGGTGGGGGTGAAGCGGGCAGGTCTGGAGCCCTGTGCACATGTGTCTGTCAGGAATGCACAGAAGCTTAGCAAATGACGGCAATTATCTATTCCAGTGCTTACAAGCCAGGAATTGATTATCTTCAATGCTCAATTAAACTGCCTGAATCAGGAGGGGTGCTAGGAGAGTCTGTAGCTGGAGGTCAGGCTGGTTTGTCCTGGTGCTCACTGTGAGCCCCACCAGGGTGCAAGGCAGGGTTAGGGAGTGGTGCAGTAACCTGGGCACAAGGGTGGGCCCCTCAGACCAGTGCAGCTCAGGTACTGGGACTGCCTCTGGCTGTTTCAAAGCAGCAAAATCTGCGACGTGGAAAGCTGAAGGAAAGAGGGGACTCTTCCAGGAGAATGAGGCTCTGCTGGTGAAGGCTGGGTTTGGAGGCTGTGCACTCTGGGGATGACAGCACAGCACTAGGAGAGGAATGCAGTCCTGGCTGCCTTCTCCTTGGATGCCACATGTAGCTTTGGGCATATCTGCCAGGTAATCTTCTGATCTTGTAAACTGGGGTTGATAAAACTTGCCTAACTGTCTCTGTCATAAGGTTTTGGAGAAGGTTGATTATTTAATTAGGAGTAATTTATCATGATGTCTCCTATTTGGAGAGCTTTTTGGAGCTGGTAGGCAAGCCCTACCCTTGCCTTTAGACATGAATGTTCAAAGCCTTTCAGGGCCCAGGAAAGTCAGGAAGGAAAGTGTCTGCCTGAAGCTGTGGGCTACTGGCAGAGCTGAAAGTGGACTGCAGCTGTTCCACCTGGGCAGTGCTCTCAGACTGTGGACTTATATAAGAAATTGTTGACCCTGAAAATCAGGAAATAGGCTGGACTGGCTCATCCCTCACATGACTGGGCACTCCCTTCTGATTATTACCTGGGACTGTAATAGCAAAGGACAGGAATGCAGTCAGGGTGTCACAGGAGAAGGCTCTGACCTGGGCTGTCCAGATGTGTGTGCTCCCTGCTGTCCTCCAGAGCTGCAGAAACTTAGGTGAAAAGCAGAGTAGCTGCAACTCCGGCTGAGCTGATCTGCACATAGAAACAGTGCCTGTAGGTCAGCTTTTTACCAGTTTTGTGATTGAAATTATTTGGCAAAGAGAAAAAACAAGTGATTGGACACATTAAATTCTCCTGACCTGAGCTGTGGGAGATGTGATTCAGCTGATAAGTGCTAAGCTCTAGAACTAATGGCCATTGGCACTCTGAGCACAGTGACCGCTACAAGGCTGAATCACGGGAATCAGAACCTGCTGGATGAGCCCTGGGTGGCTGGATAGAACCTTCTCTCCATCTTGCACCACTGTTGCATTCTTCTAACTGGAATCGAGTCCCTGTTATCTCTGTCAAACCCTAACCTCCCTGTCTATTCACTTCACACCCAGACGGTCCAGGGCTCTCTTCCCATGGATCTTGCTGTAGGCTCATGGAATCGATGCTTCCCAGGGCTGTTAGAGCTGGACCCATTTTCCTCAGGGAGGATCCTGGTTCCCAGACATCTTTAGCAGAGAAGCTTTAGCCAGTTCAGAATTTGCTCAGCCTTCAGCCCTCTCTGCAGAAATGCTAGGAAAGCCAGGTTAGTGCAGAGGGGGGGCTGTCCCGCTCACTCAAGGAAGAGAGACTTGCAAATTCAGGTTGGGAGTCCCAAGGGCAGAACAGATTCCACAGTAGAATCTGTCACTCGTGGAAGGCAGTTGTGATTGCTGTACGTTCCCACACACAGAGCAACCTCTGAGAACTTTCCCATAAAGAGAGGAGAAACAAGAAGCCACTGGCAAAAAGAGACAAAGCGAGCCTCTAGGAGACAGTCATCTTATCTGCAGTTTGCACTCAAATAACCCCAGACTGCTGCTTATCTGTAGCAACAATGAGGCTCTAACTGATTTAAAAGTGGAAAAACAACCTCCAACAAGTCCTGAGGGACTTACGAGTTACTCAGATAACTGTTCTGCAGTGATGCCATGAAGGGAGTAAGTGATGAGGTCATAGGGAAAATGCAGCCTTTTTCTGTCGCTGGGAATGAAGGATCTTGTCTGCTAAACACAGGTAAAAATATGAAATATTGATATGCTTGGGATGTGCAGGGCTGAGATCTACCTGTCTCCCACGTGGGATTTGCAGTAAAATGTTCAATGATTTTCTCACTGAGTGGGGCTGTTTAAAGACACTGGGATAAAGGTGGATGAACACTTCAGTGCTGTAAGGGGAGTTGCAGAGCAGGTGCCAGCTCGTCACGGAGGCTGAAAACCTGGAACACCAATGTTAGAGTATTGCTTATTTTCTCCTCCCTGTGGTCTTTATCCTCTCTCCTGAAATCTTGCAAGACTCTCAACTGACTTGTCTCTAAACTAATGCTCTTCTGCCCAAACCAAGGCATGGTTTTCACTCCAGTCTCCCTGTATGGCATGCAGAGCATCTCCCCGTGAGCCAGGGAAGGACAGAGACCTCCTGAATTTATCAGAACCTAAAGAATATGGTCACACCTCAAACGTGGCATTTTGTGTCACTTTTGGTGACATCCCCAGTGCCTTGAAGTGATGCAAAGGGAGAAAACAGCTACCGAGGAGGAACATTGTGCAATTCCGCATTTTCTCCCAGTCCGGGAAATTACTTCAGTAAGAAACTGAGCTGTTTGGGCCGATGTGTTTATTGCTCCTGGTTTTGGCATGCAGCCACTACCCAGATGAACCCAGTCCCTCGGGGCTGTAAATCCCTGCTCTCCTCCTGGCACAGTGGCACAGGCTCTGGTAGGCAGGAGCAGCGATGCCAGATGGTCCTGAGGCTGCAGCAGCGTTTCGTAACAGCGCTGGGGTCTCCCCGTGACGGGCCGTGGGGTCTCCCCGTGAGGCTGCTCAGCCCTGCTGGAAGCTGCGGCCGGGGCTGTGTGTCCCTTGTCCCCATCTCCCCGGGCTGCAGCGGGCCGGGCTGTGTGTCCCTTGTCCCCATCTCCCCGGGCTGCAGCGGGCCGGGCCGGGCCGGGCCGGGCTGGGCCGGGGCTGTGTGTCCCTTGTCCCCATCTCCCCGGGCTGCAGCGGGCCGGGCCGGGCCGGGCTGTGTGTCCCTTGTCCCCATCTCCCCGGGCTGCAGCGGGCCGGGCTGTGTGTCCCTTGTCCCCATCTCCCCGGGCTGCAGCGGGCTGGGCCGGGCCGGGCCGGGCTGTGTGTCCCTTGTCCCCATCTCCCCGGGCTGCAGCGGGCTGGGCCGGGCCGGGCCGGGCTGTGTGTCCCTTGTCCCCATCTCCCCGGGCTGCAGCGGGCCGGGCCGGTGCTCTGGTGCCCTCTGCAGCCGCCGGGCCGGAGCGGAGCGGGCTGCGGGCTCCCCGCGGGACTGCAGAGCGGGGCAGGAAATGAAAATCTGTAATCCTGCCGGAGACAGCTGTTTTCAGGATGAGCTCCACTGCTGCTCCGGGGCTCCGAGCCCGCCGCCTTCGAGGAGGGAGTCGTGCCGGCACGGGGAGCTTCCGTGTGTGTGTCCTGGGGCTTCTCTGCCTCGCTCTCTGAATCCTGTAAAATACAACGTTCTTTACCTGAGCCTCGTGCAGGACAGACAAAGGACCTGCTTTCTTCCGATGTACATCAAGAGCAGTCCTGTTGCAGTCTCTGGAATAACAGCAGCATAATCATGCTGAGAGTCAGCTCCCTTCTGCTCCCTGGCCTCTTGTCCCTTGTGTCCAAGGGCTTCTCATGCACAGAGAATGCTTACAGCGAGGGCAAATGCAAGCTGCTCTCTCACATCGAGCCCTGCTGACTCATGCCTTTTGCATCTCCCTGGACCTATCACTTATGAACCTAAAGATTCTTCTCTCCATCGTGCCGTGCATTTATATCATGTGTTTGTCCTGGGAGCCTCAGTCAGAGCCTGCCTCCCTGCTGTTTGAATCACTGGGGAATATAGTTAGGGACAGATCTAGAATAAGAAAATTATTCTTGCCTCAAAACTTTCACAGTCTATCCATGTGTGTGTGTTATAAAATAGCAGAGGTGTGTATACATTTTTATAAATATATATAAATCTGCAGGCTTAACAGACTCACTGCATAAATCTTGCCAAATCCACTTTCCCTCAGCATTGTTTATGAGAGTGTAGGATTTCTCTTGTTGTGGGCAGGATGAAATGAAATACATTCCAGGTGATTTAGATCAACAGAAGGGAATTGTACCTATCCCTCCACCTGCCCAGTCCACCCCTACCTAGAGCTGAGGTAAAAGTGAGGGGTGACCCCAGACCATCTGTTTGATCTCAATCCTTGAGTTACTGACTCTCCTGTTTCTGATGATACCTTGTTTCAGGTGGCTGTGTTAGTGATTTCGGTCTTACCCCTGGAGTCCTGTGCTGTAATACAGTCTCTGTTGGAGAACTTCGGTTTCAGATCTTTCCTTTCTTTGTTTCCTGTTGTTGAAGGTGTAGGGTTTTTTTTAACACAGCTATTCTAAAATTGTTGCTAACGTCCTGCACAGCAATATCCTACTTTCCTCAAAGGTTCAGTTGCCAGTAGAAGTTGACTTTGATGTTCTTGGCACAGCTTTACCTCGAGCCCCTGACGTGTAGGTCTGAGCATCTCTGTTCAGGAAAAGCAGCTCCTGGGGGTGGCTGTTGCTGAAGCCCAGGTGTTGTGCGAGCTCAGAGGAAGAGGATGTTGGACCTCTCGGGCCCAGCTGAGAGCTTTGAAGTCCCTCCAGGCTGGCTGCCAGCTGTAAGCATGCTCATGGCCCTGTGGGCTCGTCAGGAGTCTGTTTGCAGCAGGCAGAAGTGTCATTCACCAGCCACAATGGACACTTGTCCTGTGGACAGAACCCCCACTCACTCTGGGCATCCCTTCTTTCCTGGGGGGCTCAGGGACCATCCCAGGGGATCCTGCAGTGTAACCCACTCTGTGTCAGTGGTGACCAAAACATTCCTCCTTCTGCTGTCAGGCACGCTGAGACCATTAAAATGTCTGCTCTTGCTAGGAATAATTTCATTGCTGATATAAATAAATTGGGAAAAGCAAATAAGACCTGGGAAAGGTGCTTTATAATCACAAAATATTCTAGCACAGAGACCCTAGAATCAGGGGTGTTTATGTACGTGTGCTGAGGCAATATCAGAAGGAGATTTGGCTCCCTGTGGAAGTCACTGGCTCAGCATAACTCTGGATTTGGCTTTGTGTACAGTGAGAATTCCCTTACAGTTTCTTTGAACATAGACAAGACCTAATTTTTTGCCACAACACCGAAAGTTGGCTACTGTGACCAGAAACCCTGCTGACTCCAAACAGCAGCGAGGAAAGTGTTGGTGCCTACTGGCCAGGGTTGGATTTTCCTGCTTGCTCAGCTGACCTTTAGGCATCCAAGAAAAAAACGTATTTTCTGTAGGGCTCGGCACCTGGGGCTTCACCTCCTCCTGAGCTCCGTGGCTGAGCAGGCCCTGAGCTGTGCCTGCTGGATCCTGGGGGATGTGGAGCTCATCCTTTCAGCTGCACTGAGATCCCCAGGGAATTCAACCCCAAATAGCCCTGGGGCAAGCTCAGTGCTGGGAGGGGAACAGCAGCCAGCAAGGAGCCAGGTATTTTATTGCCAACTTCAGGGCAGTTTTGCCATCCAAGAATGCTAACCCTGCTTAGCCAGGAGGAGATTTTGTGCCCTGTAATCCTGCATTGATCTGGATTATTTTTTTATTTAAAGAAAATGACCTCCAGCAGCCACACCAGGTCTCTCTGGCCCAGCAAGTCCTGAGCACAAGCACAGAAACAAAAGTTCTAACTAAACAAAAATGGTGGTGATCACAATTGGTCCTCAATAATAAGGCCAGGGAGTAAGGAGATCAGTGTCTTACATAGGTCTGGACATTTTATTAGTAGATTAAGTAGTTTGGCTAGTCTTGTTAATTCTTTTTCTCAGTTAATAGATTAGGGGTTACCACAGACTCAGCTTTCCCACAGCTGCTGTGCTGGAAAAGGAGCTGGCAGCTTCAGACAGTCAGAGATGGTATTTGCTAAGCTCAGGCTGGGAATGGCGAGCAAAGCACTGAGATGCTGAAGTTGCAACAAAACCTCAATTCTTTAACAAAATGTCATCTATGTGTGACGAAGTTGCTGTGAGGCTGGAAGCCTGTGAGGTGGTGACTGATGGCTTCATTGTGTTTGGTACAATTTCAGAAAGCAATTCCTCAGTACTTGCTGGAAGAGCAGTTTTTCCACTCTTCCTTTAGCCAGGAGCCAGACTGATCTTTCCCAGAAGTGATGAAAATAAGCAGCTTTAGCTGGAACTCTCCTGACACTTCCCAGCAAAAGGACTCTGCAGTGCAGCCCCACCAAAGAGCCTCAGGATTGTTACAGGCCCATGGAAACAGGGCTGCAGATGTCATGTGAGCAGCTCTAGGAGAGGAAACCAAGTTCTGATAGATGCCAGTCTGCAGCTGCTCCACACTGTGTTGACTCACACACTCAGTGTGTGGAGACAGGCCTAGAAAGCTGCTCCAATGTGTCATTTCCTTCCTCTTCCTCTCCCAGGGCAGCAGTTCACATGGGGCCCGGCTGACCTTTAGTCCCTGAAGGGCTGAGAGACTCAAGAGCTGACAGAGGGACGTGTTCAGGGAAAGAAAGCATCAAAGACTTACAATTGTTTGGCTTTCTGTCACTGCTTGTGTTTCATGCATTGGTTCTTTCCAAACTGAAGCCGGGGAAACAAAAGAAACCGCGGGTTTGTCTCCCCAGCCTTGGCACTTTTTATACTCCATGGTGGTGTTTGTGCTGTACACAAGCAGCTCACAACTCACCAGAGCACAGGACACTAATGAGGCAGAAAGTCCCACCCACCTCACTTTCTTTAGAGAAAGCTGACAAATTCTACCTGCAGCAGGAAGCAAGTGGCTGATACAAGGCAGAGTGGAGATGCTGCAGGAATCTCACCTCCAAACCCAGGCCAAACTGCCAGTCCCCCTGCAGACACTCCCCTGGGGGTTTATTACCTGCTGGAGAGCTGCTTTCTCCCCTCTGGCTCTGAGCCTGCAGCAGAACACGGGGAGTCAGCACTGACCTGCAGTGAGGAGAGCGCTGGCTTGGGAACAGCTCCCAGCTGGGCCCCTGTGGGGGCTGCAGCCATCAGGCTCCAGGCAGGAGGCAGTTCCAGGTGCTGCAGGGATCAGAAATCATGTTCTCAAACATTCCTCTAGAAATACAACAAAATTTTGCACCTCTTGCTTTGAGATGGGATTCAGCTCAGATCACTTTGCTCTGGAAATCAGGTGTTTAAGAGCACTGATACTTGGTGTGAAATCACGAGTGTTTGAAAGAGCAGAGGAAATCAAGACAGCAGCAGAACTATATCTGTGATGAATGAAGGGAAGTGTCTGAACTGACCGTGAGGAGCTGTGTTTGTGTTTGATCCTCGCTCAGAGCTGCACGACAGGCCTGTGCCAAAGGGGCTGTCTGACCACAGCAGGGAGGAAACCCACATTCTGAGGTTGGCCACAGGGTTTTTTTAGAGTCCCTTTCTATGCCTCATTTATTTACCTCTAAATGAGGGATTACATATTCTGTTCACAGCTTTGTTTCTTGTCTGTTTAACTTAGGAGTTCTTTGGACTAGAGAGATGTCTTTATTAAAGGCTTGGATGCTGCTGTAGTGCACGGATGAAGATGAGGCTGAGCTGCACAAGCCCCTTCCCAGCTACCTGTGAGGCTGCTGTGACCTGTGTGTGACCCCTGCAGTGGGCACTGGCCAGGGCAGGGCTGTGCTGGGCAGGGTGACCCCTGCAGTGGGCAGGGTGACCCCTGCAGTGGGCAGGGGTGGCCAGGGCAGGGCTGTGCTGTTGTTCAGGGGTTCCAGCCCTCATCACAAGATGGTCACAGTGGAAGCTGCAACACTTGTCTTGGCCAAATGCCGTCCTGGCAGCTCTTCACTAAACACAGACCTGTGAGCAGGTCGGTCCACTTCCAGCTCCTCTAATGTCCCTGAGCCAGTGGACACAGTAAATACACCTGGTGAGGCCAAGGGGTCTTTGTACCTTCCCCTGGGAGGGCAATGCCTGCACAGGCAGCACCCTTGCAGAAACACTGCCATGGTGCCAGTCACAGTGCGAGCACCCAGCTTTTCCCAGGCTCCAGAGCAAGCCTTGGCAGTCAGCTGGGCACCACCACGTGTGTGACACACAGACACATGGATGGAGGGACTCACCCCCACATCAACCCACACACATACAGCTTTCCCTCACTTTATTGCAAGTCTACCCTGTCAATATGCCTGATTAGGGCCTGGTCAGTTGTTGCTCAGATTACTGACGTGATGGGCTCTGTTTAATTAGATTTTTATTTGTAATGTGTTGGAGTATAGTCAGGAAAGGGTTCTCTAGGCAGCAGATCAGCCTCATCTGTGAGAGCACTGAGATCAGAGCAATGGCAAACTGCAGGGGGATTTATACAACTACTGAAAAAAACCCACTCCCTTAGTTCTCCTTTGTTCTCCTGAGTGTGCTAATTGCAGCTGCTTCACTGAGTGTTAGAACTCCCAAAGGGAGCCTTTGGGATGGGTGTCAGTAAAAGCACTTGGCACAAGAGAAGCCTCCCTTTGAGGCCAGGTGGCCACAGCCCTTGGAGGGCTCTGCTGTGTGGCAGAACTGCCGGGAGCTGCAGGGGGAGCTTCTCAGCTGCTGTTTTTCCTTACGTGCCAAGACCTCACAAAAACCAGAGCAGCTCCCTGCACTGGGACAGCAGCAAACACGTATCTGAGTCTTGTGACATGCCACATCAGGATCAAAGGGCTTCCCAAACTCTTCTCACTGCTGTTATCTGCAGTGGACCTTGGAATCTTTTTTTTCTTTCCCCTGATGCAATTAAGATGAAGCAATATTTCTCTTTTAAATCTTTCCTCTGGACTAGTTCCTTCTGCTGGGACCACAAGGAGCTGGTCAATAATTAATAGTATCATCAAAACACCTAAATGGCTCCTGTGCAGGTGCCCAGGAAGGTGTGAATTTACACTGTTAATAATGTACACCGATAGATTTTTTCCATAGAGTTTCTATTTTCCATCCTGCTATTTGTTCTGGTGCAAGATTTTTATTACAATTGATGTGGAAAGCTGACTAAGATAATCTTCCCAAGAGGTGCTTGCCTTTTGAAGCAGGAGGGGACAGAGAAGGACCCACCAGTCCATCCTCAGTGGTTTGGTTACACTGCTCTCCTGCGCTCAGCTGTTGTCAGGAAGGAGTGGCTGTTCTGTGTTGGGTTCAGAAACAGCAGGTAAAGCAGATACTCAACACAGAGGGCTGTAGTGGGACCTCATTTGGTCTCCTTGAAGCATTTCTGCTTCCATTCTCTTCTTTCCATGTATGAGAGAACCACACAGGCAGGAACTGTCCTTGGTTTACACACGAGTGGAAAATCGTCCTGAACTTCACAGCTGTGAGATGCAGTTGTGTGTCACACCCCCAGAGAAGTGGGCAGCACTCTCCAATTAAATGAGGAAAGTTCCTCACCTCCTGTGCATGGGGCAACTGGAGCTGTCTTTAATGTTTGTGTGGTTTGTGTAGGCTAAGCGAGCTCAGAGAGAGATGAGATCATGAGTTCTGTCAGGTAACTCTAATAAGAGTCCATATATAAACATTTTTCTCCTTGTTGCAACACAGAACTGAGCCAGCTGGAATACCAGTGAGTGTTCAGGAGCTTCTAATCTCATGTTAGAAATAAATCATATCTGCCCCAGAATTTCTGTCTGGAATTAGCTACTTACACAAGGCATAACCTTGCTGATAACTAATCCTGTTATCATGACTCAACTAAAGTTTACTCTGGCTTTCTTTCGGTTCTAGTACATCAATAATGAGGGCTGTCCTGAGCCAGCTCATTGCAGTGGGGTTTGGGTGCTGAGCTGTGTTTGTAAAACAAACTCGTCCTTGTGCAGAAGCCAGAATCCCACAGAAACCCCGTCTGCCTTACTCAGGTGGTTCTAATCTGAAATAATTACTTGGATAAACAGTTTCTGCCTGACACCTTTACCAGATTTCCCATGGGATCTTACATAACCCCTGTCCTTTATGAGAATATTGCAGTATCTAAGGAAAAGGTCATGGGATTCATCCACCCTATTTCTAAACTGCTCTAATGGAAAGTCCTCATTTATTGAAACAATAAACCCCACACAATACTTAGCAGTGTCGTTCAGTTGTGATTCAACTAAAATGCCATATATGAATGTGGGCTTTCAGAACATTCCAGAGAAGTAACTTCCTTCTGTCTGAAGCTCCAGTTTTCTCCAGGACTTGCTCCTCTCCCAGGCAGTTTCAGGCATCCCCAGCACCCAGTGCTTTAGGCAGAGGTCAGTCTGTCCCCTGGCTCCCAGGGTGGGTGCTCACTGGCACCGGTTCCCAAGCTGTCCTGGCATCCTGGGCCCTCCTGCCCCTCCTCTCACCCGAGGGCCATCGGGATGGCCTCAGGATGGAGCTCTTGCTCAGCTCGGTGGAATTTGCACCGTAAAGGGGGAATCCAACCTCTCCATTTTAGTGCTGTGTGGAAGAGATTAGGCAGGCAGGGCACAGGCTTTTCCAGGGCAGCAGATCATTGGCTTTCCTTTGGAAACGAGAGGAGCAGCCCTCAAAGTTTGTGCTGCTCAGAGATCTGGGTCTGTCAGAAAGTGCTGCTGTGAGCAGAAGGAAGGGAGGATAAATACTCACTGATCAGAAATGAGTCTTTTGCTGTTAGATTCCCAGAAGAGCACTAGGTCTGTCTGCAAAGTGAAACTGGCTCTCGAGTCTTGTGGTGCTCTGAGGGACACGAGCACTGTGTGATTTGGGAAATTGTTTGTGTAGCTCTGGGAGGAGCTGTGTGCCTGGCCTTGCTGATGGGCCCAAGTACAAACCCTGGGCAGAACTGGGAACTCCTGGGGGTGTTGCAGATCAGGCAGTGGGAGCCTCCCCTTGTGGTGTCCCACTGTGGCAGGAAGAGGCTTGTAAACATTTTACATTATTATAAATAGCCTCACTAATGAGGTAAGCTTGTGTACTTAGTCTAAAAGTATCATTTGTGTCCTGGGAGAAAGGTTAGAACAAACAGAGTGACTGCTGCAGGCAGAGCTGGGAGAAGCAGCCTGGAGGGTTTCCTTCAGAGCAGCTGGGAAACAGCATTTGGAGCCGGTGAAGGGTGGAAGCAGGGATGTTGTTTTCTTCTCCACCTCCCTAAATCAGACCCTTTGGTGACCACGACCTGACGGGACCTTTCCATAAGCCTCTCCTGCAGGACCCCACATTGAAATCACCCTTGCTAAGCCAGGGTTGGAACTGGGGTCTTGCAGAAACGGGCCCTTGGCAAGCCCAGCTTTTAGCTCAGCTCAGGGAAGTGCTCCAACAGATCTGCAGCTCACACACGCTTCTAACACTGTCACGCCTTTTGTGAGAGCTCCCTGAGCAGCTGCCTGGCCTGACAGGTGTGGTGGCACCATGGAAAGCACTGGCTGAACGCTCTAGGCAGAGAGGGGTGTGTAAATACAGAGTCAGCAGCAGGTCAGCCTCTACCAGGGGAACACTTGGCTTATACAGAAAACAGGATTACAGGATTTCACTTATTTTCTTCTTTGTACTGTGGCAGCCACAACAAGTCCTGGTTATAGACCAAGGCTCATGTGTGATGGGAGAATGGGGAAGAAGGGAAGAAATCCAGGGACATACAGCTTGAAAAGCAAAGTCTTCTAAAATTAAAAAAGTCTCTCTCAAAGTTGGCAACATTTATGAAATGAAATTTATTCTGGATCATCTTGGACTCCTGATCGCCTTGTCCTAATTTTCCTGTAAGTGCACAGTGCCCAGTGTGACAGAGCTGTCGTTCCTGCCGTGCTGTGGAGGTGCCTCTGCAGGGTAAGCAGGGACACGGCAGCCAGGTTTGTGTTTGGGAACAGCTCTGGGCCTGCAGCTCGGGACAGCTGAGTCTGCCGAAGCAGGGCTGGGGGTGCAGGTGACAGAAACTGGGTGTCGTGGGGATACTGAGGCTTTATCCTGCCAGGGCACAGAGAATGGAGCAGAGCAGATCTCCAGCAGTGCCATGGCCTGCCCCCATGAAACACCTCATCTACATTGCTGATGGGACTGATGATCAGCAACAATAAAGCCCCAACCTCCCCTCGACCCTCCTAATATCGCTGCCTGGCCACAGAGTGAAGACAGAGCTGCTTTCAAGTCTAAGTGAACATTTTCTTCCTTGCTTTTAAAGTCCTCTTCTCTTTATAAAAATCACAGCTGTCTGCTAAATCTCTGTGGATGTAGCAATATTTGTAACCACTTCATTTTTACTTTGGGGCCTCTGATGGAACAAAGTCCCCAGCACACAGTGCAGGACACGGTGCTCCAGCTGATCCCAGGGACTGCATTAGGAGCAGCAGGTGGTTATGAATTAGGAAACTTCCCTGCAGCTCTGGAGAGCTTTTGCCACTGACCCATAAGCAGTAAATTCATGAGTAACTGTTCTCACCAGTCCTCTCTCTGTTTCCCCTCTCCTCCTTGCAGGCAGTGTTGATAAATCAGTCACCAGATGCGATATCAGAAAACTTTTATACAAGTTTTTAATAAAAAAATTAAACAAAAATATATATCAGGCATTTTATGCAATGCATACATTCTTTATATCTGCAGGTACAGATAAATAACAGAAGGCAAAACCAAATATTTTGCTTATCTTTGGCCATTAACCAATAATCACCCCCAAAGAGATACTACAGGGTTAAAGGATAATAGACCGAGTCTGTAAACCTCTCATTACAGACACAGTATCAGGCAATAATACAGTAGTCAGATTTTCAGAAATATAAGGAAATAGTTCTTTAACACTGCCCAATACTGAAATGTCACCTGGTTTGCTGCTCTGGAGCACAAGGCCTTCAGCTGACACAGGCACAGTCCTGGGTTACATTAGATCCTCTCCAGCCCTTACTGAGCTCCTTCCCTTTGCCACTCTGTCCTAGTTACGGGGCCTGGGACCAATAACCAACTGTGACAACCCCCTCCAGACCCACCTGAGGGGCCATCTCTGCTGAGGGGCCACGCTGGACTGGCACAACAAGCACCCGCAGCACCCAGACCATCAGAGTCCAAAAATATCCCATGGCTCACACAGTTAATCACCCACTGTGAGAGCCTGGGGGAGGTGCTGGGCATTCCCACCTGAACATACAGCCTTTGGGCTCTGGGACTTCTGGCACCTCCTCCAGAGGAGGAGCAGAACTCCAACAGGACTGCCACTGCCACTCTCAGCAGGACTGGCAGCGTTACCCCAACAGGACTGTGACCATCGTCTGGACCAAGAGGTTTCCTTCCTTTTACTCTGCATCCTTGGGGGCCAGGTGGAATCAGCACAGGGGGTGACAAACACTGTACACATCTGTCCTTGTGGGTTTAAACCAGTTTTTCTCAGTCTCATTGTATTTATTGTAATCTTTTTAGTAAATTGTAACTCTGACTTGTAATCTCTCTTGAGCTGGGTTCATTTCTCCTGCCAGTTTACTCTTAAACCAGCACACACAAACTGCTCTACAAAGCCAAGCTGTACCTCCTCACAAAGAAACTAGCACAAAGTCTGACCTGGGCTCAGTTTCCTGACCCCAACCAATATACAGAAGGAAGCTTAACTGCTCTGTAAGTCAATAATTTTCCTACCTCAATGTCCCAGAATAACAGTTTTCCTTCCACTTACAGCATAGATGCACCATGGCTCTACCAAAGCAATATAAACATGAGACACAGGAAACATCAGGGAAGCAACTTTTAAAGGTACAATGATAACATGTAGCAGCTTATGTCTATATATGTACATGTTTTCACAGTTACATCTTAGAAAATTGAGAACACCAGGAATACTTCTACTGTGTTTTCTATAAATAGTAAAAAAATTACCTGTCAGGCATTTTGATAAAATAGTATTTAGGTTATCACTTTAAATAGCTCTTGAATACCTGTAGAGTTTTAAGCTTAAAGGCTGTACAGTTTGAGGATCCTGTGAAGTGTTTGTAGCCAGTTTCAGCAGCTGGGCCACCTGCCAGCTGGAATTGGTTTTTTTTCTTCTTCTCCAAAAAATCAGATCTGGTAGCAAAGGAACTCCACCACCTTGGCTGGGATGGGCAGGTTCCTGACGTGGCCGGTGGGCATCACCCTGCGGATGGCCAGGCGGCACAGGTGCTGCAGGCTGGCCACCTGCCGGGGGGTGGCCCAGAAGTGCACGCTGCCGTCCTGGGTCCTGCACAAACACAGCACAAACACCGTCAGGCCACGGCCTGAGCTCCCCCAGCACCGCCTCTCTCCTGCATTTCTAGGCAGGGGACTTGCTGTCAGCCCACTCCAGCTGTCCCTGTCTCATTGACACCAAATGCCAGCTCTTAGTTTAAGCTACAGCAGCACAATAAGCAACCTGTCTATGCAACAGGCCTGTGCAGATCTCCCAGCAGTTCTTGCCCCTGGCTATCTGATGGCTTCTTCCAACCCACATGCTTTGGGTCTCTCTCATATTTATTTTCAAAGATAAGGCATGAGTTTATCAGCTTATTGATTTTACTGCTATTCCAGGCATGTTTAAACAAATAGTATCAGTCAGAGGCACCAAGCTGCAAGTCACAACTGAGGATTCTTAGAACACTTAGCCACTGTTTTCAACCTCCATGCTATCTTAGTATTTTAGAAAGGAAACCAAAGTCTATACTTGCCCTGCAGCGAGAACACTGCCATCAGTAGAGAAAGTACAGCAGAGCCCGTTGTTCAGAGGTGCAACTTGTACAGGGTATTCTTCATCAATTCTCCAGAACCTCACCATTCTGAGAGGGAAGGACAACGTAGGAAGTTACTGGAGTAGGTATTTAATTCTGTTGGATATTGTCTCTGATGCTGCACAGGAAACTAGTCTGAAGCACAGCTCAGGGAATTTTTATGAATATTTTCATAGGCATACACGGTGTTTCAGATCTGGCCTGAAATGCTCTGATTTCTTCTTTCCTGATAAATACCTTGCTCTGTACTTTTTCAACTGAGAAAAAGATTGCCTTCAATAACAGAAAGCAATATCTGAACTAAATTTAGATTAATAGATTTAGATAACCTCTCAGGTGTCACATGTGCAAGGAACTGCCAACAATCCTTATCTTAATTAAAAAAATAAACCCTCCTATAGATAGCTGAACACCCTTGCTGTCATCTTGAGAAAGCAGTTCACATTCTTAAAATACAGTTCTTCAGGACACCACTTGTGATGTTTGCAAAGTTGAATCCAAATCACAGAACACTCTTCCCTTTGCTTTGGAATTTACTTCTGTCCACAAGACTGGTCTGCATTAACAACTCCATTTACAATCGCTCTCAGTTGTTTTCAGCTGTTACACACTGAAGTTGTTCAGATCATCTGCTCTGTACACAGCTAATGCCTTCTGCATTCAGAATTGGTATTGCCGTGTACCAGACCACGCGTCTGCTTTTACCAAGAGCATCAGAAGCCATTTCTCAGTTAAAAAGGCCAGCCCTGACAGTACTGGGAGTTTGGAGCCCGAGAGTCTCCCCGAGCCCTCGTGACACTCACTTGTCGTCGGCCAGGCTGGCCACGTGCAGCCCGTCGTGGCTGAAGGACACGGCTCGCACCCAGCGGTCGTTGGCGCCGCCGGCGAATATCGGCGTGGGAGCGGGGAACAGGTGCCTGGGGACAGGGACACACAGCTGACAGCAGCTCTGGGGACTGGGCAAGGTCCCCTCGGCCACCACGGCAAAGCTGAGGAACTCAAATGGATAGAACGTTTAGTGCTGAACTGTTGGATTCGGGAGTGGAGACTGAACCCTGTCTTTCACAGCACTCAGCACTTCAGCTTTGTTGAAGATGCCTGAATTAGTACCCGTGACAGTATCAGTGCTGTAAATTCCCTCTCAGATGGAAGAACAACCTCCAGTCTCTGCCACGTCAGGGTCTCCATCAGCCACTGCTCTTTCCTAAGTCCAATCTCCAGTTACATACAGAAACCCACTGATGTTCATCTGCACTCTGTGAGAGTTTCCAGATTTGACTGCTTTACTTACCCAAATTCCATAAGAATAACTCCAATATGTGGATCCCAGACACAGACTCGAGTATCATAGGATGCAGTAGCCAGTAATGCTCCATCAGGAGAGAAATCACAAGCTACAACATCATTGTGATGTCCTTCAAGTTTCCGTAACATGGAGTATTTATCCATATCCCAGAGGAAAACCTGCAATTAAACAAGCTGATGTTATAGCTCTGTTCAGAGAGGCGGTGCAGCATTTAATTTGTTTTTAAGTATAACTAATCTTACTTAGGATTATATTAAAATCAGGTATTATGAATTACTACAATTAAGAAATATGCTCAGTGTCATACTCAGATTAAAATCAAGGTGTTTTTTTTAAATAATTAAAGCAGACATGCAAGTTCTAACTCAAGTTTGTTAAATGTTATTATCAAAATAAGCCAAAATATAAGATAAAGGCAACACAATTTAACCATGTAGCTTACTGAAATTCATGTATTACAAAACTATTTTATTAAAATATGCAGAAATAAATAGGGTTAAACTCTACAGTCCCCTCTTTTCAGTAACTACCAAAATTTTAAGAAATATACAGACAGAAAATGTAAGGTTAACATATTGTTACTCCAGTGGCATCCCTTTAAGATCACTTGTTTACAATTGCTTGGATCACCAACGTCAGCCTAGGAAGAGAAACAGATACTGCAAGCAAAAAGAATTTTCACAGCCAAAAGTTATGTCTTTGGCAAAACAACAGGGAAGTCTAACCACATTATTAGAAAGAATTTAAGCATTTTAAATCAACAGTAACAAACAACATTAATATTACAATTTACCCAGCTAATTGCACAGTGTATTATAAGAACTGATAAAATATTACAATATTCTGGGATTTTACATGCAGTTGTACATTATATATAATCAGAATAGAGACTGTGCAGAATTACTTAATAGGAACTATCCACGTACTGCGGCCTGATTTTATAGGAATGTCTTTAACAAAAGCTGTTACGTCCCTCAAAGAGCTCATTTCAGAGACCTTGATTCCCCCCCTCCCCCAAAGAGTTTTACTGCACAGATTAAATTCTGACATCTTGGATAAATTTATGTTTGACCAAAGCAAACACAGCCTTAGTGCCTCCCACACTTCCTAAAACTGAACCATTTTACAATCAGTCATAAACGTGTTGACCAATTTTTCCGAGGAGCCCCCAACATTCCATAACATGGGAACTAAGTTTGAGGAGTCAGTGTGTTTCACTGCTGTGAAAATTATTAAAAAAAAAAAAAAGGAAAAAAAAGAGAAAAAAAAAAAGGGGGAAAAAAAAAAAAAAAAAACAAAAAGAAAAGCAAGCAAGCAAGCAGACAGTGGACATGGACCAGCACCTGCGTACGTACAGGACCCCTTGCAGCCGAGGGCAAGGTTACTTCGTCCTACGGTACAGCGCGCCCGGGCTGGCGGCCAGACATGCCCCTCTCTGCCCCGCTAACACCACTGTGCTCCAGTGGGGCCAGCTTAACTCAATCACACCAATATTGCTGCCACCACCTGTGACAGGGAAAGCAAGAAGCTTATGGAAAACACACAGCCTACAGACAGCAATGAACACCCCCCCTCTGCTCCAGCTACAGAGCCAAACCCCACACCTCAGCTGTTCTCCAGAGCTGCACTGGGAACTCAAGGGATGGAACACATCTGAGCACTCATCTGGACAAGTGGTGACTGCACTGGGCTTGTCACTCCATTACACTGCCTGCAGAGCCCCTGGAACCAGGCTGAATCCCCCTTTCTGGTTTGCCCTAATTCTTGAGTGCCAGGAGTAGCTCGTGGCATACCCTGACTGCCTTCAGTTCTCTGGCCTTAGGATGGGATGGAAACAAAACCAGTGTGCTGCTCCTCCTGCTAACTCTTGTGCCACTGGGATGGGAAAACGGGGAAACGTTTTTGTTCAGCAGGAGATACCCTGACTGGCTCAGACTTTGAAAAGTCCTCATTGAGCAGGAAATAGAAAGGATAAAATCAAATCAAAATAGTTTTATGCATTAATCTAAGGATCTTTTAACACTGGCAGCTTTAGTTGCCTTTGGTCTATGCCATAACCCCATGCAGATGTGCAGGCCTATTTCTCAAGGAACACTTACAGCCTCTTCAAACTAAAAGCAGTGCAAGTTTCATTCACAAATCAGGGTCTCAATGCACCATTTGCCAGTCTAATTTCATGCACTTTTACATCATCATCAAACATTAGAAGTTCATGACACCGAGCACAAGCTTAATGTTACTTAGATTTAAAATGATTATGCACACAATTCAAATTTAAGGAACAAGAAACTCTGACACATACTGCCTTACTAGCTCCAACAGAACAGAGGATGGAGGAGTCTGGTGAGAATGCACAGCCATACACCCAGTTCTGATGGCCTCTCAACACCTTCATCATATTTCCTAAAAAGAAAGACACTGCTGTAAGAGTTGGTTTGATATTACAAAATTCACGTTGAAAAGCTCTTCCAAATTAGTTATTCCTATGTAAAATTTTGTACTACTTTTCCAAACATCTTGCAAAATCATTGAACACAGAAATAAAAATCCTGTGATGCAGCTTCTAAATCCCATGTCCCTGTTCAGAGAGTCACTCCACGCACTCTTAGCCCAGTCCCTGATTCTCCCTTCAGGGTACACACAGATAAAGAATTCCAAGAGAGTGTACAGGGGGTGACTAACAGAGCTGCACTCATTATTTAAGCAATCCTGACCAAACTGAGTTCATAGCGATAAAAGAGGCAAGGACACAGCTATTTCTCCCAGGTTTTAGAGCAGATAAACTCTGAGCACGAACCGTCATCTTTCAGGTCCCACACCCGCAGGGTTTTGTCTCTGGATGCAGACACTAAAATCAGGCTGCCATCAGGGGCAAAGGTTAAATCTCTGACAACTTCCGTGTGGTCCATCAGGTTCAGGAGGAGTTTTCCTGTTACATGAGAACACCACAGTTTAACATGATGGACTGTACTTTTACTCAGATCAAATGCCTTATGGATACAAACACTGAATACAAAATTACAGCACATAAAGATAATTTTCATTGCAGAAATGCCCCCGGTGAGCAGCACGTGAATCCCTTCACTCTCCTGGATATAGAGGCAACTCCCTAGAAAGCCAGAAAATCTGTCCACTAGAACCTCAGGAAGAAGGCAACACTTGGCTCTTGACAGACATTCCTGTTCTAAGCTTCAATTTACAAGGTAATGGCAAACTACTCAGTAGTCATTAGCTTTTTTAAAGCTGTGCTGCCAGTGAAACTGAGTCCCTACACTGAGATGCAGTCTTTTTGAGTTGAACAATTATTAACTTTTGGGAAAAGTAAAAGGTCCTCATCACCAAAAAGCAGCAACTTCATGCTTTGAAAGTTTCCTTTGGAAGCATGGTAAAACTAGGAAGATCTTAGAGTAACCAACCAATGTATGTATGCACACATTTAACCATCCTGCATCTTCCACCACGCCCATCTCAAAGCATGACCCGCATCTCTTGTTCCTCTGGCAGGTTTTGATTACTTTTGGTTGCAGGAACTCATTCTTTTTTTAGATTATTTAACTTGTACTCAAGTTTCAGGTCCCAAGTACAGTTCTGTCACCAGTTCCTTCTGCGGATTGATGGCGTCACCACGGCACGAAGCGTGCGCTGGCGCGTCAGTGTGACGAGGAGCGCCCTCAAAACGCTCTCGGGGACACGGTGGGACTGTCTGGGTGTTCTGTGCCCGGCCAGGAGCTGCACTCCACGATCCCTGCGGGTCCCTGCCAGCTCACACACCCACCTGTGTAGACATCCCAGATCTTGATGCGGCCGTTGTTGAGGCCGGTGGCCAGGAGCAGCTGGTCCTGCCCGAATTTGAAGCGGTGCCACTCGATGTTGATGCAGCGGCTCCGCTTCTCCGGCACCGAGGAGCCGAAGGCCAGGCTCCACACGATGTCCCCGCAGTCGATGACGTGCTCGCAGGGCTTGTTCTTCTGCCCGCCCTCACTGTTCTGCCTCGGGAGCCTTGTGCCGACAGGGTTTGCACCATTCTTTGTGCTGTGCAGCAGACTGCAAAACACACAGAAAATACAAAAATAGAGCCTAAGTTACCCTGGAAAGCAAAACTTTCTTAAAGATGTAATGAAATCTCTGAGCTGTCGTAATGTAGAGACATCTCTGAGACCCATAATGGGGCGCTTTTACTTTAAAATTATAAATGCAGGGTTTTTAACTGTGAAAAATTACCAGCACCTGGAAACCTTCCTACATGATATAATACTAATATTTTGTACTCATTTTTATCTCTGTAGAGAGCAAGATATTAACTTAACCCACTATGAAAGCGAACAGTTTTAAAGCAGTTATAGAAAAGTGAGTCACAAAAATTTCTAAGACTTTCTGCTAAATGAGCAAGTTCCCTGCAATTCCCTTATTTGTGTTGAACCCTGGAAAGAGTTACTGAGGTCAGGACACGGAAAATATTAACCACCCCACCAAGGCAGGGGGAAGAGGGTCAGGAAAATGTAACCAGCTACACAACTGTAGGGGTTGGTTACCAACTTCACTAAAATGCAACCTTCAAGTGCCAATAAAATGTGTTTTGGAACTTCACCCGCATTATAACATGGATGATAAGGAAAAAGGTCTGCCTTTAAGTAAATTCCTAAAAGGTAAAGCCAAAGAGCTTTGTGATGGGAAATTTAAAGGGCCAGATCTGCCCAGGTCTCTAACTTCCCTTTTCATTCAAACTTCCTCTTACTTTAGGGCATCTGAAACTACTAATAAATCCCTCCTCCAGAGACTTGGTGAGGCTGCAACAGTTGATGCTCTCGCTGGCCACAGAGGAAGAGATGAAACAACAGCTGTTACTTTAAGGAAATAGTTTTTCCCCAAGGTGCCAAAGCCCAAAAAGCCACTATATGCATTTTAATCCATTTAAACCTATCTCCTGTTTTCCAGGTGCATTAGAAGCCACAGAGGTTTGCCTTACAAGTTACTGAGGCACTGTGCCCAGGGGACCAGCTTCACTATGCGGTGTCCCTGCGACCACGCCAGGTACGAGCCATCGGGAGCGAACGCCACTGTCCAGTTCTCCCGCCCACACTTCTTGTCGAAGGGAGCCGTGGGGGCCAGGAGCTCTCCTACCGTGCGGGACCGTGCTGGGGGAACAAAGGGGAAACGCAGGTGAGAGAAAGGCAGCGTGTCACAGAGGGAACCAGGCAGTGCCTCGGCCCGCTCTGTTTCACGCCATTTAAAGTCATCGAGAGCGGGGTCTCATGTCAGTGAGTAACCGATCCCAGGGCTGCGCCGGGGCTGCCAAAGCCATCGAGTCACTGAGGAGAAACACGGAGCGCTGGACTCCTGCTGGTGCTGCGGGTGATGCCTCACCCCGGGATCATCGGCACCGCACCCCGGGATCATCGGTACCGCACCCCGGGATCATCGGTACCGCACCCCGGGATCATCGGCACCGCACCCCGGGATCATCGGTACCGCAGCCCGGGATCATCGGTACCGCACCCCGGGATCATCGGCACCGCACCCCGGGATCATCGGCACCGCACCCCGGGACCATCGGTACCGCACCCCGGGACCATCGGTACCGCACCCCGGGATCATCGGCACCGCAGCCCGGGATCATCGGTACCGCAGCCCGGGATCATCGGTACCGCACCCCGGGATCGGCCCCGCGCGCTCCCACGGCCGGGAAGGGCTCCATGTGCGGGATCCCGCCCGTCCCCGGCGGGCAGCGCAGAGTGAGCCGAGCCCGGGCCGCGCTGCCCCCGCACCCCCCGCTCACCGATGAGCTTCTCGTTGACACTCGGGGGAAAGCTGGCCATGGACGGGCGGCCTGCGGGGCGGCGGCGCTGCGAGCGGGACCGGCGGGCTCGGCGGCGAAGATGGCGGCGGGGAGGCGGCGGGGCGGGGCGGGGGCCGGGCCGGGCTCGCTCCGCCCGGGGCCGGAGCATCTGCCCGCCCGCCCCGGCCCTGCTAGCACCGGCCCTGCCCGCACCCGACCCTGCCCGCACCGGCACTGCTAGCACCGGCCCTGCCCGCACCCGGCCCTGCCCGCACCGGCCCTGCCCGCACCCGACCCTGCCCGCACCGGCACTGCCCGCACCCGGCCCTGCCCTGCGGGTCTGTGCCCGGGCCGCTGTCCCGACCCCTTCCCGCTGTGACACCCCGCAGCACCCCCGGGCCGTGCCGCCCTCACCCCCGTCCCTCCTGCCTGCGGTAGCGGCAGCCGCAGGCACAGCCCCAGCCCCGCCCGCGCCAACACACGAGTCATATCTGAACGACACAAGGGACTAAATGTGCAGTGAGCTGGCTCCCCCAAAACGTGGAGGTTCAGAGTACAGTTAGGAACCGCGGTGAACCAACCCCCACCCCCGCACTGCAATCAAAGTGGGATGTGCTGATGGGGTTGTGTTCAGAGGCTACTGAGTCCTCAAATGGGGTAAGAATTGTTCTTCTATTGCCTAAATGCCAGACCAGCAGCAGTGAATGTTCCTACCACAGCGAGTCAGAGATTGTCTACACTATCTTTTAAGGCAGGCTGTGACGGCCTTGATGTGTGTTTGACCATGGGACTGCAGAGTGACACGTAAACCAGAAAATATGCAAACACTTATGTGACTGCACTGTGGAATGTGTGTAGGACAGCCATGTGAGCACTCGATTTCATCTGCCCCAACCAGGGGCTGGCGGAATCTCAGGACTTTCCTACCCTTTGATGTTTCTTTATAGTTCAGCATCTACATCCAGCAAGAGCTGGTTTATGATAAAATTTTGAATTTGCTGTTAATGTTGTCCCCAAACAACTTGGAGAAGGAGACCCTGCGGCCAGCTTGGTCTCTGAGTGATTCGTATTAACATCTTTGTCCTCTGCTTTCTCGCTCCTTTTCTTTCTCCTTTTGCATATCTGAGTTCAGCCCCTCTTCTAGAAAAAGTGACTCTTCCTTGCTCTGTCTGGACTTCAGAGAAGCACCCAGCAGGATAATTAACTGCAGATAATGACTGGGATTTCATTCCAAAGCAGTGGCCTCGCTGGCAGATGCTGCAATAGCCATTGGGATCAGCTATTCAGCAACAGCCAGGAATTCCCCCTGGCTGAGCAAGGCCAGCAAAGCTTTTTTTAACTCAGGTAGTGACACAGTGTCAAAGAAAGGAGCAGGAAGAGGTTTTGAATATTTGTGGTGATCCAAACACTGGCACGGATTAACACTGGTTTGTATAAACTCTCTTAGCACATTGTGGCATTAATTTGGAACAGCATAACCCTGTTCCTGCTCCATCCATCCTCCTCTGCCTGCAGAGGGAAGAGCCCTGAGCAGCTCTGAGCACCTCATCTCTTGCAACAAGGCAGATTTGTAGCCAGTGGATATTGTGAAATGCTGCTTGGAGTTGCTCCCGAGCCGGGAGTGTTTGAGCCAGGCCAGCCCCGGCTGAGGGGACTCACAGAGGTTCCTCCTGAGGGTCAGAGCCTCCCACAGAGCCAGCACAAGGCTGGGTTCTGTTTGCTGACCTTGGGGCTGTTACAGCCAGAGAGCGTCAGCTTTGTAGGGGCGTTACCACCTTGCTGCCTTCCTTGCTAATTTTTTATTTTTAAGAAGAAAAGTATTTTGCAATTTATTTCTGTATGTCTCTGTTCCTGTAAGTACTGCCCCAACAGCTGGTGCTTCTTCCTCAGTGTGCATTCTGCGAGCTGATTTTCTGTTCTGCCTGGGTGGGGCGTTGCTGAGGAGTGCAGGATGGCCCGGAGCAGTGTCAGGCTGCCAGGCCCTGCAGGGCTGCCCTGCTGACTCGTTTGTGGCTTTTCCCTTAACCTCCCTCAGGGGTGCAGCTGCCGAGCCTGCTCAGGGCTGTTCAGCTGGGAAGCTCACAAACTTGGTGCCATCTTTCTCCAGCAAGGCTCTACACGCTGCAATAAGCTTTCACAAGTGAAAGGACTTTTGCTGTGGTTGTGCATTTCTTAATCAGCTTTGTTGAAATCTTTCTGACTCAGCCAGTCAGGCTTTCTAAGGCCCACAAGTTACGTTCCTCCTCCTCACAGTTGTCATTCTATAAAGCACTCCTGACAAATTAGGAACAGTCAGGGCCAGTCACACCAAGTCCAAGGTAGGTGATCTGTGCAATAGTACCTGCATCTCGGAGGTCTGACTGTCACTAAAAATTAAGCTATTTTTAGTCTACGCTGTTAATAATTCACAAGCTCCTGTTTGTTTTGAGAACATTCTTGGGATGGAGAAAGTTCAGCCTGAGTTTATGGAGGCAAAAGAAAAGGTGAAAAGAAAAACAAGAATGGAAGAAAGAAAGAGAGGGCAAAGAGGTTGAAGAGCAAAAGGAATTGCAGTGAGGAGAACAATGAGCAGCAGAGAAATTAGAGAAGTGCTGTCAGGAGCTGGACTTCAATAATCCTTGTGGGTCCCTTCCATCTTAGAATATTCTGTTATTCTGTGATCCTGAGGAGGTCCAAGTGACACCCCGCCAAGGTGAAGGGTTAGAAAACCCTGACATACAAATAAAGCAACACCCCAGGCCTGCGAGGAGCTGTTGAAGGAATGGGGCCTTGTGTGCCAGGCTTTGCCATCTCACAGGCTGGGAATGTGCTTTCAGGACCCTGAGCAGCCTCTGCCCCTCAGTGTCTCTGCCCCCCTGGCTGCAGTTACTCCTTGCCCCGAGTGCAGCTGGGATGGCACCGTTTCGGTGTTGGTTCCTCTCACTCTGGTGGTGTTTGCTGGGTGACTGAGCAGTCTTGGCCCCTGCACTGCTGAGTGTGGGACGTGTGGCCTTGGAGTCTGCAGGAGACGAGACAAACAGCTCTGGGCAGGAGGAGCAGGGGGATGAGGCCACTTTCTCAGGGTCAGCATGGAGCAGGCAGGAGCATCACTGTCTGATCTTCCCACAGGCACCTCACGCACCATGAGCTGAGGTTCCCTCCCTTGCTGGAACTCTGGGCTGTCATTTCTCTCTCCCCTTTTCCCTGTTGCTCTGTAACTTGTTCACTGTTGCTTCTTGTGAAAATTTTTAGATGGTCCTAAATTGATGTACATCTGGTTCCTAAGGGGTTAATCTGTAAAGGTCTGCTAAAAGAGTGTGCTGTGGAAAAGCTGCACAGATGGAATATCAGAGAGACTATGGAATTTTGTCTCTGCATTCTTTTGGTCTCGTTGGGATTTTATAATTTTTGGAGCATTTCTTTGGGTATAATAAATAGAGCAGATGGTTCAGTGTGGGGGGGGAATTCAGTGCTTCCATGATGAGTAGCTGCACTGGAATAAGGGAGACAGAATTTTGGGGTTATTCCTTTTAGGTTCAAACCATTCCTTCCCTGTAAGCCAGCAATGGATGCCTTGTAAGGGAGCTGCTCCCAGAAACATCTGTGCTAAATTTACCCACTCTAGAGGTACAAGAGGTCTTATCTCAGATGGCTGAGGGTCAGACTCAGAGCTTTGAGCTGTCCTGAGCAAGGGCAGTAGAGAAGGTTCCCTGCGTTCCAGAGGAAGCAGGTCAGGCTCCCTCGAGCTCACTGTACCCACACCCTGATGTGTGCCAGCAGAACCTCCAATATCCATGCAGCTATTTCACTACTTCTTTAAAACTCCTTTCTAAAACTCACTGGCTTTGTGTGTTCCTCTTCAGCCTGTGTTTCCTCTGAGCTCAGCTGCCAGGGAAGGTGCCCAGGCCCTGCCAGGGCAGTGTGATGCCCGGCTGGCATAGACCTCACCTGCGCTCTTCCCTGGAATGGGAAGGGACTTCCTTTTCCACCGGGCAGGGAAAATTGGTACTGAGCTGCTCTGTGTTCCTTTGGCTTCAATTCCCTCACTCTGCTCTGGAGTTACATCTGAACATTTACAAAGGTGCAAGAGCCCAAGTCTGTCGTTATAACCAGGGTTCAAAATGTACCAAAGGATTGTGCGAACAGAGGGAAAAACTGGCATGGAGGGTGTCACTGTAATGCCAATAAATCATCTATAAATTCAGTTTATAGGAAAGCAAGTTGAGTTTAGTAGGAACAGTGAATGAGACAGACTCCCTACATTCTGTAGAGCAGATCAATAAAATGACGTGGCACTTCGTGCCATGGCCTTGTAACTGTGGTGGTGGTGAGTGGATCAGGGGTTGGACTTGATCTCAGAGGTCCTTTCCAACCTGGCTGATTCTATGATTCTATGATCACACAGAGGAAGTTAACGTGTTTGGGAATTACAGGGCTGTGTGAGACAGCTTCTGCCTGGAAACAGCCGAGGCTGCATTCCTGCCGCAGGGAGTTGGGAAAGAGCAAGTTGTTTGTAGATAAAGAGTGTTTGCTCACGGATCAGAGATGGGCCTGAGCCCGTGTGGATCTGAGCTTGAACATTTTTGGGTGGCTTGTATACAGGCCTGTTGCTACAGGGAACACGTGCAGAGGGCTACAGAGAAGGTGGAGAATCTGAGAAATGGAGGTTCTTTGGAGGTGGAGGTTGGACAAGAAAATTTCTAAAGATCCTGCCTAGCCCCAGTTTGTTGGGCTGTAAAAATGCTGGGAATGGGTACTGAGTGAGGGGAGCCCTCAGGAACTCCCGTTCTGTGTTACACTGAGAACGTGCAGCTGTGGTTGCCCCGTGTAAGAGCGAGGCTGGTGTAAAGGAGCTTCAGCAGCACAGACCCCACTGTGCTGCTTGGCTGCCCCACGCCACAGGCTTTGTTTCTGCCTGTTCCTAAACAGCCCTGGGCACAGAGGCACCAGAGCTGTGCCTGCTGCAGTCACCTCCTGCTTCACCCTCCTCTCCCCCCGGCAGCACGTCTGGTCTGCTCAGCCGGCCGGGGTCACTCCATGAGTCTGAGAGCTCTTAAGGGGAGGCCCTGCCCTCTGCAGTAACGTAATTGCAGGTTATTTGTGAGATTCCTCCTGTGGCTTTGCTTCCTGAAGGTCTGGCACAGAAATCCGGTTTTGTAATTTGAGCCCTAACGAGGGGCTGGATGTAATTAGGGGCTCCGTTCTCCCGGCAGCCGCTGGAGCGCGGCAAGGAAAGGTTCAGTGTCTGCATCAGGCCTGGAAATGCACCAGTGGGGAGCTCACAAGGGCCTTGCGTGGGCACTGTGTACACAGGCAGGACTTGAGGTTCACTGGAGCCTGCGGGGTGCTCTTCAGAAATGTTTCCTGAGCGAGGCTGGCGGGAGTTCTGGTTACACCCTCGCCGTGGCTCTCCTGAAGGCACAGACTGCACACAAAGTGTGGAACAAATAAGCCTTGACAATGGCAGCAGGTTCCTTACTAAAGCAAAACAGGATTTGGGGAGAGCATAATTGACTTTTCTGCCAGATGTCATAAACAGGGGGATGAGCTACAGACACGTAGATCAGCTGCAGGGCAGAGGGAATGGTGGCTGAACGTGGTGTCTCACGGCAGCTGCACGCTGGGAATGGCTCTGGGAATGCTCTGGTCACCGGAGTCCAAACGGGAAAGGCCACTGGAAAGTAAAAACAAAGGACAGAGAGTGCATTCCTGCAAGACCTGAAGTGTAAGCCAGTATCCAGAGATCTCCTAATTCAGGACCACTGGGGACGTTAAAGGTGTGCACATGGAGCTTGGGCTGTAAATTCTGCTGCTCACTCAGCAGCCTGCTGTGGCAGGGTCAGTGCTGGGTGTGGTGCTGTGGCACTGGGGCTGTGCCCTGTCAGGCACTGCTGACAGACTCTGCACCTCTGCCTGGCTCCTCTTTCAGGAGGCAGGGAAGGGGTTGCTGCTTCATCCGTGCCGGTCCAGCACCAACCCAAAGGCTGTGGGTGCAGGGGAGCCCTTCCGAGCGCCTGTGATGCAAACAGCACATGGTGTGGTAAGGGCTGAGTTGCACAACCTGAGGGGAAGGTGATAAAGCTGCCACGTGGAGGCTGGGCAGACCCACTGCCACTCGGTCCACATCTGGGCAGTGTCTAATCCCTAAACTGCAGCTGAGTCCCTTCCATGCTCCTGGGTTAAAGCCTTGCAGCTCCCACAAGGCTCAATCAAGGCCCTTTTTGGGGCTGTATTGGAAGGTGGTCTTGCCGTGACTGTGTCAAGAAAGGGTGTATTTTTTTGAATTTAGATTGAGATTCATATATGAAAGGAAAAGATGAATTGACCACTTCAGTCCTGCCAGTCTAACAGAAGCAAATATTTTAAGTGCAATTCCATTAGAGGATTAAGCAGCAGGAAGCTCGTGTGCTTCGCAGCTGTAACCTTTTCCTTTCTTGCTGAGCCTGGAAGCGTTGCCCTCTTGCCTCCTTTCTGTTGGAGCTGGCTTTTCCTGTCACACTGCATACTCTGACACAGCTTGGCAGTTTTCCCTGCCCTCGGCAGCTCTGGAATGCATTTGTGCTGTTTCTCAACCTCTGTTGGGACTGTGAGCAAGGCAGAGGTGATGTCTTTGTTGCGCTGCTGCTCTTAAGTCACATGATGATATTGAGGAAATCTGTGGACCTGCAGCACTGCAAAATTACACCACAATGAACAAGGAGTCCAAAAATGCAAAGTGGCTTATTGAGTGCCCAGGTCCTTAAAGGGTAAGGGTCAAGTTTAGGGCACGGAGAGCCACTAGTGGCCAGGAGCTTAATTCTCCAACATTGTCATTGCCCATGTGGCTAGATAATTTAAAAAATAAATAAAAAGGAAAGATTGGATCTATGTTTGGATGCCAGCTGAGAGCTCACCAGGAAAATGCAAATGTGACCGTGGTGTTCATGAGAGGGTCACAGCTCCGGGGTCCTTTGCAGTGCTGGGGATGCTGTTAATTAATGGTTCAGAGTAATGAGAGCCCACTGTTCTCAGAGGCAGCAAACAGCCCTCCCCAAGCCCAGCACCCCCAGTGTGTCTCTGTCCAAAAGGAGAGCTGTGGAGGTGCTTCCTGGTAGTTGTGCCAGCCCTTGCCATGAGGCGCAGGCGGGGAGTGAATTATTGCTCTGCACTGACACTGCTGCCACTCGGGTCACAGTCTGCCCAGCAAACCAGCACGAGTTTTGTCCCCAGGACACTGCCAGGGACCATCCTTTCAAACCACTGGGTGTCTGCTGCAAATGAGCTTTTTGAACATTCTGGGTTAGAAAAGCTTGAGTGGGCTTAGGCAGCAGTTGCAGTTAAATAGGGCAGCATAAGCTAATGGCATGAGTCATGGGAAGGAAACAGAGCTGCAGTTGGGGAGCACTGCTCGGTGACAAAGAGTCTTTATATTCATAAATGCACACGAGGCTTACAGAGAGGCTGTCTGAGAAGCAGAAAGCTCAGTTCTGTTCTTGACATTCTCCTGGTTCTTAAAGACTCCCATTTCCATCACATACTTCCCTTTCCCTCCTCAATCCCTGTCCTACACCTGAGTTTTTAGGAAGACAGAGGCACAAAAAAAGGTGATCTCTGGTGCTCATGCTCACCCAGGGGCATTTCTGCCTCTGCACAGCAACTGTGTCCAAAGCAAGTTAAAAGACCAATTTGGATGCTCCACCTGTGAGTGCTGCAGGTCTGTGCTAACAACTGACTCCGTCAGTAAATGCTGTTTCTGCCCCTGCCATTTGGTCAGTGCTGAACCAGCAGGGTGCAGGATGAATGCTGTGCTGTCAGCAGGGCTTAGGCCTTTGGACACTCAACAAAAGACATACTTGATGGATGTGCTGATGGCACTGGACCCAAATCCTGGCTCTGAGGCCATGAGGTTATAATCTAAAATCAGCTGATCTAGCGGGGAAATAATGTCACTGAAGCTAATGGGAACTGCACAGGGTTTTACAGTGTCAGGGAAAAAAGCATCAGTATTGTACAAGTTGCAACTGGTTTGAATTCCACAGGTCACTGAGTGATGGGCATTCACTGGGGCTTGTTGGGTAGGTCTGTTTGGGTGTGAGCAGCCTCTGGGAGCTGATCCCGAGGCACTGGAGACAAGCACTCAAGTGTAACAGGATTTATGGAGAATCCTGAATTGCTTCTAGTGGAAACACTGCAGGATGCAGGGGAGGGGGGACTGGGAGCAAGCTGAGAGCTCCTCTTGCTGACCCTGTTGTGTGATAAATGAGCAAGGAACCAGAATGGCAGGGAGAGGAAATGACAACCTGGAATTATCCTCTGGGGCGATGTTCTAATCTAGGCTGAGCTGATTAGTCATCCAGAACAATTAAAATACTGCTTTATGATATTGAAGTAACTTACCCACTGCAAGGAGTGTAGTATGTGGGGAGGGCATCGCTCAGTGAGGAAGGCAAAAGTAGATACACAAAATGATGTCATTCCTCTGAAGTCTCTAGAACATACACAGGTACACTGGGAGTGACTGTGATCAAACAAACTTCAGCTGGGGCGTGACAAAAGCTCCTTTATAGCTCCGAGGCACACGGGCAGACACTGATGGGCTGAGTCCCTTTCCAGTGCAGGGCACCAGCCGGTTTCTGAAAATACTCTGCTCCATTAAGTGCAGTTAGAATATCTGAGCTCTGCTGAGGCCTTGATAATGGACTACTTCTTTTATCAGATCAAGTATCAGGGATTAAACTCCTGGTGTTTTGCACCCAAATGAGATTTCTGCTGGAACAGAAATATTTGCATTTAGAATGGATGGTGTGAAAAAATGTGCTACAATTTGGATGATCCTTTGATGATTGGACTCTCTGGGATAGAAGTTCCAGTGTGAGTATTTTGTGTGGAATCTGCAATTTCACTGAAGTACAATCCATCATTCTGTGATTGCCATTAATCTAGTCAGATCATTTGCTTGCTCTGTTCTTGTTTGACAGCTCCTGTAGCAATCAGGGAGGAACTGGGAAGCAGAGAACATGAAAGAGAATCTGTGGCTTACTGTTCAAGGAAAAGTTTCTCCATAATTGAAATGTGCTGGGTAAGTCAGTGAGACACGTCACAGAAAGAACACAAAGCCCCCGCTCATTGATGGAACAAAAAGAAATACGGGCCGTTTTCTCTGGTGGTTCAAAGATGAGGGATTTTAGCGGCCTCTAATGCCCTCTGATGGACAAATCCACGGAGCGATGTCCTCGGAGCCCTCGCGGCAGGGGGAAACCCTCCAGTGTGTCAGTGCAGGAGCTGCAGCACTGGCAGGGAGGCTCCGCAGCTTCCCTGGGGACCCTGCCCGCTCCCGGATTAAACTGGAGGGGCTTGGAGTTTGAAACTATTCAGTCACCTCTTACCAAAAACTTGGCAGATCCTTTCCTCCCTCCCTTCCTTCCTTCCTCATTTAAGTCTGTTTGTTTAGCTTCTCTTAAGAACAGCAGGGCAATATTTTTGACCCCGATCCCAGTTCTCAGAATGACACCGGCCCATCAGGAATGGTCAGCCCTGTGCCCCACAGAGGAATGGCTCCAGGAGGGAGGGGGGGTTTCTGCACCAAGGCTGATACAGAAATTAAAAAGTATCACTCAGCATATTTGAGCCACTGCTGGAGTGTCTGAGAAATGCTGGTGAAAATGAGGAAGTGGGATGGGAGGGATGGAGAGAAAGAAACCGAGGGATGAAACAGAGGCTTCAGGGAGTGGGAGGAAAAAGACAGGTTAATAAATAATTGGAGTTGAAAACACAAAGTAGAGAAAAGCAGAAGATAAAGGTGTGGGAGGGGAAACATCCATATTCTCTGTGAAGAAGCCGAGAGAAGCCACCTCTGAGAGCCAGTTCAGGGGCAATACCAGAGGGGCCCAGACCTCCTGGGTACGTTGTGGGTGATGTCCAGAAATTACCTGAATTTGAAAGGGTAAAATGCATCAGAAAGGAAGGAAATCCTTAAGGGCTTCTACCTTTGAAGGGGACTTGATTGGAGATGTGGTTAACTGACAGTATCTGTGACACAGGACCAGCACCTTCACTCTGGAGCCAAGGACGAAGCGTGAGCTGAGAATTCCTGTGGGTTTTCCTGCAGGCCTGGCCGGATCCTTCCCTCTGTGAGCCTTGACCTTCTCATCCGTTCCCTCGTCCTCTGACTCACGCACAAAGCAAAGCACCAGAACACCTCCAAGGAAGGGATTCAAGGGGCATTTCTGGCTTTGACTGGAAACCTCGGTGTCTGCAAATTGCACGTGGGGTCTCTTCCCACACAGACAAATTTCCAGCTCACCCTTCTGTGGCTCCAAACCTGCTGAGAGAGGACCAGAGACATGGCAGGGACTGCCATGTGGCTCCTACCACTAGTGCCACTTTGACAGCTACAAGAGGAAATTTTTAGCAAGGACAAGCCATTGGCATCCACACCAAAGCCTGACAACATTCTGTGGAGACCTTGGGCTGTATTTCTTATTTTAGTTTACAGAGGAGCTTGAGGAAGTGCATTAAGAAGCTCTTGCTAAAATGTCTTTAAAAAATCCACTGAAATAACCCAAGCAGCATGAGACTGTCAGGAGCTGCTAAAGAAATGGTGCCACATCTGGGAGTTATCTGGAGCCAGGGAACTTGGAGTGGTTTCTCTTCCAACAATACCTAAGTGGCTGTCACAGACAGCCCTGTGGGAGGGCAGAATCGGGGGGATTTCATGTACCCACAGGCAGCGGGTCGAGGTGGGTGTGGGGAGGTGAGACCCTCCTGGACAGGGGACAGCGGGGATGTGCAGGGGGTTGTGATTCCACGGGACACTTCAGGACACGGTGCCCGTGCGCGGGACCGCTCGGGGCGGGCAGTGCGGGCAGCGCCGGGGACCCCCGGCCCCTCAGACACCCTCCGGCCCCTCAGACACCCCCCGGCCCCTCAGACACCCCCCGGCCCCTCAGACATCCCTCAGCCCCTCAGACATCCCTCAG
>NW_020955328.1:842701-847912 GCF_003031625.1 Empidonax traillii
CTCCCGCCCTGCCCCTCGTTCGGCGCAGGCGCTGCGCAGGCGCAGAGGCGCTCGGGGTGCCGGGGCGCGGCGGCGGGGGCGGCGCGCGCTCCCGCTTCCGGTGAGGTGTCATGGCGGGCCCCGCGCGCTGAGGGCCCGAGCCGACCCCGCCCGCCGGAGCCGCCGCTGCGGGGCGGGAGGCGGGACATGGCGGCGCACAAGCCCGTGGAGTGGGTGCAGGCCGTGGTGAACCGCTTCGACGAGCAGGTAGCGGGGGCGGCGGCGGGGCCGCGGGCAGGGCCGGGCGGGCCGGGGGCGGGCGGGGGAACGGCCCCGGGGCCGGCGGGGGCAGCGCCGCTCCTGCCGCCTTCGGCCGTGCCGGGGCCGGAGTCCCACGGCCCCGCGCCCTTTGTGCCGGGCGGGCCGGGCGGGGCCGGCGCTGCCCCTCAGCAGCTGCCGCCGCACGGGGGGCCCGGCCCGGCGGCTCCGGAGTCGGCCCTGTGCCCGCAGTGCCCGCAGGGGGGCCCGGCACCCTCTGCCCGGCCGTGTCTGCTCTCCAGACAGCCCTGTGGCACTCGCCCCGATGTGGCCCGTCAGGGAGGGGGAGCCCGAGGAGCAGGTCCTGGGGGCTCCGGCGCTGCCGCGGGGCCCGGCCCGTTCCCTCAGCACGGCGAGTGTCGGTGTGGAACGCCAGCCCCGTGCCGGGCTCTGCCCGTTCCCTCAGCACGGCGAGTGTCGGTGTGGAACCCCAGCCCCATGCCGGGCTCTGCCCGTTCCCTCAGCACGGCGAGTGTCGGTGTGGAACCCCAGCCCCGTGCCGGGCTCCGCCGGGGCAGCAGGGCGGTCCAGCCGGGGCTATCGCGGCGATGGGCAGTTATTTCTCTTTGCAGCAGTCAGTTCTGGTAGTCTGAGGAAAGATGTTCTGAATGGAAGGAAAGAGGGATTTGTTGGCCTTAGACTTTCCATTTCCCTGATCCCCCCGCAGGAACTGCTTACCGGGATCAGGTGGGACTGAGCTCGGTTCCTGCACGCTGCATTCCCAAGGTGCTTTCCCGACCTGTGGGAGCCCCGTTAGGGCTGACCCCTCAGCTCCTGTGCTGTCTGTCTCGTTTGGCCGCGCTGTGGGTGCAGCCTGTGTATCTCAGCAGGCCCTGCTCGGTGCAGATGGGTCAAACCCGGGAGCTGCTTTGCCCCCCGAGCCCTGTTCCCAGGCTGCTCCCACTGCCCACCCCACGGAGCGTGGGGCCTGCTGCAGGCGGAACCAGCGGGTCCCTCTTACAGTTACGTTAAAGCTGCTGTAAATGAAGTTCATTTTGAGAAGGAAAACATCAAATTTTGCCCTTTGGCATTAAAACAAGGTAGATTTTTTGAATACACTGTGGGAACATTTGCACAGTTACCTTATTCCCCCCCTTATCTTGAGTCAGAGATCACTTTTTCCATAAACTTAAAAAGTGTGGGACTGATTATGCTTCTAATAATGCAAGAAAATCTTTCTTTATGTACTGATGTTAAAAGGCCCTGGGCTTTCTCCTCTGTGTTGTTATGTATAGTGGAGTTGGGCTTGCCAAAATCCGTTAGGAGTTACAAACTTCTTAAAGCAGAATTATTTTTCTCTACCTTTTCTGGGATGATTACAGATAGGTGGAGGGGAGGAATCCTCTCCAGATAGAAAGAAAGCTGTTCTGATTTTTCAGGTGCTGAAATACTGAGGTTGCAGTGATAATGCACATCAGATACATTATAGACAGTCACAGATCAAAATATACTGAATATCTGCACATTATTTCAGTGGTGATAATGCAGGTTTGAGGTTTTGCATCCCGTGCCTGCCCTAAATGCGGGACTGGATTCAGCACCGCTGCCTGTCCTGCCCTCAGTGTTTGAGGGAGGAGGGGCACAAGGGCAGCTGCTGTCACTTTTGGGTTCTTTAGGTTTGGTTTTTCTGTGCAAGAGAAGACAAACTTCTCCAGGGTTTCTGCCTCCCTTTGCACAGAAGGAAAATGTAACCATCATTCCCCCCCCCCAGTTTATAGATGTAGACAGGCTTGTCATTTGTTTGCTGAGAGCTTGAATTAATTTTAGGGAAGGTGAAACACCAAGCTGAGAGGATGCTAATCTGTATTGAAAACAAGGGAAATCAGTGCTAGCCAGTCTGCTCTGGCCTGCTCTTGTTTATTGTTAGGAATGCTGCTTTAACCAAAATCTGCTTTTGTGTGTCCAGTTCTGTGGGCCCAGAATGCAGTTTGTGAATTAAGCAGTGCCTGCCCAGGGAGCAGATCCTGGGGTTGTGCCAGTGCTGCCCTGGCTCAGCTCTGAGCCCACACCTGCTGAGGGCTCCCTGGGGCTGCAGAGGCTGCTGCTGGTACCTGTGGGGCCAGCTCCCAGTGAAGAACAGAGCTCACAGAGGAAGGTTTGGGCAGAGTCTGTGCTGGGCTGCTTGTATTTTTCAAAACTTGGGGTCATCAGGGGAGGCTTAGGCTGCAGGAGCACAAAGAGCCTGGAAATTAGTACGTTTCCCTGTGATTTCAGACATAGTCAGGTCTTTGTAAAATAAAATGATCTCTTTTTTTCCTGTGGAAATGCTCATTTCCAATTTTATGTCCTGTATTTCTCTAGTAGTTTGTGTTTTGGGCTGAAATCACAGGGAGGCTGCTACAGCAGTGCAGTAGTTGTGAGCTCAGCTGGGGGAGCCTGACTGCCCAAACCATTTACATCTAGACTGATGTAAAACTATCAGGTATTAATCCTGTATAAACTTGTGGCAACTGAAGTGATTAAGGTGGTGGAGTCCCCGTCCCTGGAGGTGTGCAGGGAACAAGTGGCCGTGGCACTCAGTGCCCTGGGCTGGGTGACAAGGTGGGGATGGGGCAGAGCTTGGACTCGATGATCTCAGAGGTCTTTTCCAACCTCAGTGATCCTGTTATTCTGATGTACTTTCAAGAAAGAAGCCCTTCATTCTGGGGATTATGGTTTGGGCTCCTCATTTGTAGTTCCTGAGGTAAGATGGCTTTCAGTTAAGAAAGTTTTTGTAAAAACTCAAAGTCAGAAGGGATGTTCCATTCTTCCTTTAATTAAGAGGCATTAAATTAAATCAAATATTCCCTCCTGCTGTTGATTTTTCTCTGCAGCATTTGAAATCTGTGCAGAATAGAGCCCTGCCAAGGCAGTGGCTGCAGGTACCAGTGCTGTGGGTAGGAAATCCCCAGGATAATGGGTGTGTGGTGAGGTGTGTCCCGTGCTGTGCTCCCGGGGATGTCCCTGGGCTGGGCACAAGGGACAGCTCTTCCCACAGCTGCTGTGATGAGGCACATCCCCACGGGACTGCTGGCCAGGCTGGAGCAGGGCTCTGGAGCACTCCGTGGAAAGCTGGAGCAGCTGTGATGGGATTGGGAGCCAGTGCAGTGTTCCTGAAGTGTGCTCTGCACAGCTGGTGCCCAAAGGGCAGGGAGGGGCAGGGCCCAGTGCCCCCCGTGTACCTGAGGGCAGGAAGGAGCTCTCAGATCACCCCGGGGACTCCATGGCCCTTCCTCCTTTAACTCAGAGTTTGTGTTCACAGGACACATTCACAGCCCCAGCTTCCAGGGAACCTTCTGAAAGGGTTTGATTTGTAGAGCAACCCATATAAAAACTCTTCAGAATTCCATGTTCCCAGGAAGGCTGGGCTGGGAGGTTCCTGTCCTGGATAATGCCTCTTTAGCAGGTGTGCTTAGGGAGGGGAGGGAGATGCCTGAGGGATTTGTGTCTGGTTCTGACAGTGCTGGTGCTGTGGGGATTTTCTGTCCCCAGTGTATGTGTGTGTTCTGGTGTGCTGAAGTTCCAAGAAATTGTTTGGAAGGATGAGCCTCAGTGGATTTCGGGGCTGTTAAGGACAGCACCAGGTATTTTTCCCTGGGTGTTCGGTTGTTGCTTTCTCCAGAGTGGGAATCAAAGGCACAGGGCTCAGGTGCATTGGGACACCTCGAGCTGCTTAGTGAAAATGAGGAGAGACTTTCCTTCCCTGGCATGAGTCCCCTGGGATGTGTGTCCCACCTTCCCCTCTCCAGGGGTTTTTGTGAGGTTGGGATGGTGGGGGCAGTGAGAGGGCTCTGTGTGCTGCCACACAGGGAGGTTGGACCTTGGATGCGCTGCCTGTGCCTGGGTTTGGCAGGACAGTGATTTCAGCAGTGTCATTCCAGATCCTGCAGCACACAAGGGTTATCTGTCACACTCTGAATTCTTAATGTTCTTCCAAAGTCGTGTCTTGCACAAAAAAATTGAAAAAGTAACTTTGTTTGAAGTGAGAAAGCACTTAGACTTGCTCCATAACTTTTGAAAATAAAAACATTAAATACAGATTTTTTACTAAATAGAGATGATCTGACTTTGTGCTCATTTATTTCAAGTTTTAAAGCAAACTCCATGGCTCAGTGTGGCCCTCCCAAGAGCCTGAGTGTGTGTCACGAGCACTCAGGCCTGGTAGTGGTGGTAGTTTCAAACCAGTGTCCACGGGCATTTGGCAAGAGATTGGACCTTCCTGCGGACTTGAGGACAACTGAAACAGGTGCTCATCACTTCACAGGCAGGAAAACCACCCGTTTCTCTTAATAATTAGCATCTCTAACCAAGGGAGGATTCCTTGATGGAACATTTTTGGGTGCCAGTGCATCAGTCTCTGAACTGAGGCCACTTGCAGTGGTATGACAGGCGAGCCATCAGGTACCACAGTGTTTGCACTTCTCAACAGCTCTGCATTTTCTAGTGGCACTTACTGAAGTCTTTCAAAGCCAGATTTATAAATTGCCTCTAAAGAGTGCCCAGTAAATCTCTTTTCTCTTTTTTCCCCTCTCAAAGATGTAAACTTTGGTAGCTGGGAAGGCTGCAGATCATCTCTTGTGTTTGTCCATGCATGGCATAAGGCCAGTTTTAGACCCCAGTGCTGCTGTTTGACACCATGAGGAGCGGCTGGGCTGCATGAGGGAGGGGTAGGGGCTGTGGAGCCCCCCCAGGGGGGTTGTCCTGCCCTTGCTCCCTATTTCAGAGTGAAAAGAGCTGGAGCAGTGACTGTCCCTGTGCTCACCTGGGCTGAGCTCAGAACGGGCTGTGCTCAGGGTTTGAAGCCCCAGTTATATTTAAGCTCTGTGCTTTAATTTCTGTTTCTAATTCAAATAGCTCTACAGGAAACTATTTGTCAGTATTTTTTTTTTCTAAAATAAAATCAAAGGCAATGAAAGTAAAATTTCATCTTCCCCC
>NW_020955328.1:848032-958761 GCF_003031625.1 Empidonax traillii
AAGATAGTATAAAAAGCAGTGTTACTTCTAGATGACCTTGTTGTAGTGGCTGTTGTGGCAGGAAGCTCCAGAAGTGTGTAATGTGATGTTTCTCTGGCATGGGAGCACACAGAACTAGATCTATGACACAATTTCTTTGAGAGGCTCTTCTGAAGTGTTTTAGCACTCAGTGGTATTGAGCTTTGCTGCTGCTGTCAGCACAGAGACTTGAAAATTCAAATAAAAAGTACTAGTAATGGTGAAATTTCAAATTAAATATATCTATCATCCTCCAATGACTTCCAAAAACATACTGTAAAATAACATCTGAAGTGAAAACAAATCTTGAGTCATAAATGGTGTTTATTCTGCTTTTCCGGTGTTAAGATGAGCACACGGAAGCGCCTTGTGCTGCTGTAAATGAGCGCTGGGAACGCTCTGGGATCACAGATCTCAGTGGGAATTACCTGGATTGCCCTGTGGAACTCGGTGCTGTAGGGGGTGTGCAGGTGAGGGTGTCAGACCTTCTCCTGGAGGAAGGTCCCTCAGGGTGTTCCTGGGGGAGCCCTGTGGGTGTGCAGAGCCCCTTCCTCAGGGACCTGCCGGCTCTGGGGGCTTTGGGCTCGTCTGACCTGCCACTTCCCTCTGTGTGAACGAACAGTCCCTCCCTCAGGAGGGCCAGCCAGTCCCCACAGTGACCCTAGACCCTGCCACCAAAAGAGTTGAGCTTAAACCCCAACCAAAGCTCAGCTTGTGCAGAGAGGAGTCCCCCCTGAGCATCAGTGTGCTGGAGACCCATTTCCCAGCTGACTGCTGAGCAAAAGTGTTCCAAGTTGGGGTTCTTTGATTCATCTTGCATTTTAAACATGAGCATTTCAACTTCTCCCATCGAAGCCAGGGATGTCAGGTGGTTGTAGAGGTGTTGGGGGCTGCTGGTGGGGAGGGTGCCCTCCCCAGAGCCCCCAGCCTGGGAGGTGGCTCTTTAAGCACTTTGCAGCTGTAAAGCTGATTGTAATTCCTTGGAATTCTTCTTTTACCCTTTCTTAAGGTCTCTCTCTCTCTGACAATCTTCCCAATGCACAAATGCTGCACTGTGGCATTTCCACTGAGCTATTGATGTCTCTCAGAGTACAGGTTTAGCCACAGTTGTAGTCAAAATTTGTTAAAACTTGTAGTAGCAGTTGAAGTTCCTGTGAACAGGGACTCGCAGGGTCACAGGTTAAAGGGCACGCAGGCTGCTGCCGTGGGTTGCTTGGAACACTGTCAGTCCTCAGGGATGTCCTTCTGAAGAGTGGCCTCTCCGATGCTCTCGTGGCATCTGAGTGGGCAGGGCCAGTGGGTGGGGGCCTGGGAGGTGCTTGTTTGTGACCCCTGAAGAATTTGGGTGCAGCAGGAGAAGTGCCCGGTGTTCACACGGCAAGAGGAACATCTCGGGCTTGTGCAGTTGCCCTGAGTCTTCTCCTGCCTGGAAAAGGTCTGGTTTGTACCCCTGGGTGCTGGGCAGGGAATGCAGGGCTCACAGTGCTTGAAGTGTGTGGGAAGCTGAAATGCATCTCCTGGCAGTGTTTGTGGGGTCCCCTAAGTTACCCATGGCCCTGGGGGCTGCAGGGTCAGTGCCTCGTAGCCTTGGAGATTTTTGGTCTTTAATGAGCTAATTTTTGAAATAAACAATCATTTCCTAGAATTCTGTCTTATATTTTTCTCTTCTTTTTGATTGCTTTGACATTCAGTTTGTAGAGGATTTATCTCAAAATAGAGGTTTAGTTTCATTTCAGAGAAAGGAAAGGGTGAACTTCAGCATTTTGTTTTGTAGATAACTAATGGAAAGATGAACGTAGAGAAAATGAAATAACATGTTTGCAGTTGTCTCTTGTAGAATGTTTTTCAAGGTTGTTTCTGGTGCATCAAAAGTTTTTAACCCATCTTTAAAGCTCTGAAAAAGCTTATAACAGTTTTCTCTTGTAGCTTCCAATCAAGGTTTGCCAGCAGAATACCCACACCAAAGTCAGTACGGAGCACAACAAGGAATGTCTCATCAACATTTCCAAGTACAAGTTTTCCCTGGTCATCAGTGGTCTCACTACTATCTTAAAAAATGTTAATAACATGGTAAGTTTTCTAATTTTGCATTGTTTGGTGACACTGCCCTGGGGCTCTGAGCAGTGCTGGGACACCAGGGGGCCGTGGGGAGGGGGTTTGGGATTTGCCTTGGAAGGTGCTTCAGGTGTGCAGGGAAGCAGTGCAAGGAGTGTCTGAGGGCAAAGGAGCTGCTGAGAAAGATCCAGCTGGATGTTTTGTTTTTCCAATGGAAAGCCTGGGTTTGGGTTTGTCACGAGACAAGTTTATGGTGAAATGCATAATTGGAAAGGAGTCCCAGGAATTGATACCAAAACAGGTTCTGAGAAGGTGTCACCTGCCTTTCTGAGCAGCTGCTGGACCTGGTGGAGGTGAGGGGCTGCCTCCAGTCCTACCTTGCAAGGACTCTTTGTTCCTTATTACATTTGGCATTACAGGCTGGACATTTCGTTAGTGATAATGTTTTAATTCCTGTTTTAATCTGATTATTGCTGCCTTTATTTCTAAACTCACAACCAGAGCAGTAATGGAGCCACAGCTTACTTGGCCACTTTGCTACTTTACTTTAGTGCATTGCAAGTCAAAGTTCTGTGTCTCAGATGAATCCATATCCTTTCTACTTCTAGAGAATATTTGGAGAAACTGCTGAAAAGAATTTGTATCTATCTCAGCTGATTATCTTGGATACACTGGAAAAATGTCTGGCAGGGGTGAGTAGGCTTGCATAAGCAATTGCTAAGTTGGAATCAAATGGGTTGGAGAGTACAAGTCAAATGCTTTTGTATCTGTTGTTACTGGTACTAGAGTTAAAACTGATCAGATCTATAGCCAATGGCATTAATCCCATTTAAAAAATAATAGAGCTTCCTATAAACACGTGTAGTTGATGTAATTGATACATTAAAGATTTGGAGGGTGCTTCTTTTTCAGCTAAATACATTCAAGTAAACTTTTGATATTGCCCGTTCCACTACTCAACAAATTTGTAGAGTTATAAATAATGTTTTTTTGTTTAATAACTTGATAAAAGGAATTGCAGACAACTGGACAACTCTACTCAGTCATGTATGAACTGGAGTACGGGGAGACACAAGCCCAAGCCAAGGATTAGAGGAGGTTATGAAGCTTCACTAGATTCTTGTAGTGTTTGGATGTTCGTGGTGTATCCTGCTCAGTGTTTTCTCAACAGATGCATCAAAACATTTTCATCCCACCATTGAAACAGAAAAAGTAACGGGGTAGTAAATCATGGTCAAAGTAGCAGATAATTCGGAACAAGTATTTCAGTTTCGTGCTGCTGAGTTCACTGCAGACAGTGCTGAGTTTTCTTTACATTTCTCGAAACTTTCATTTGTTGAAGTAATTTTCCATGTACTTGTCTATGCAGCAGCACCTTTGCTGTGCAGATGACTTCTGCAGGTGTTTCCCAGATGACAGGAGCTGGCCTTGCCCAAGGCTGAGGTCTGCAGTCAGAGCAGTTCCCTCAGGGCTGAGCGCGGTGCTGGCTGGACACGGGCTGTGCTGAGCTGGGACTGCACAGCCAGGCTGCTCTGGGAGCGGGACTGGCAGGGCTTTATTGCTCTGACAAGAAAGGGATTTGTCTTTTAAAGCTGTATTCCTGGATGTCTGTCCTGCAATCAGCTGAACTCTTTGCTCTTTCCCTGCAACAGTTTTTGAAGGTTCTTTCTGTGTAAGGTAACGACCTTACTATGGTTAGATCTGTGAAGTGACACATCTTACAGTTCTAAACCAGTCTGAATAGTTGTGGATTCTAAAATCACAAAAGAGCCGGGTAAATACATTTTCCAGAATAATTTCCAGCTGTGGTGAACACCTCTTTTGGCACTTTTTATCTTTGATGCAGTGAGTCAGAGAAACCCGTTTTAACTGCAGAAGTTAATTATTTTAAAATATTTCTTCTGTTTGTATTGTTTGAAACATGAGTGGTTTTCCTGATAGTTGATGATATTTGAACAGCCTGAATTTGTGCTGAATATTTCTTGCTTTGTCAGTTCAAATGAGGGCAGTTTGAGGCAGAGTATGTTAAATAAGAGTGAGCCAAAGCTCTGTACAAAGCGTGTTGTGTTCTCTGGTATCTTCAGATGTATTTCTTGCTTAATGTTTCATCAAGTTCTCATGGCAACAGGACTCAGGTCAACTAAGTGGGAGTCTCTGAAACTTCCCAATTCCCTATGGAAAATTCATTGGTAGAATTTTAGAAAGCTTTAATGCTGACCCTTCTGTTAAAACTTGCTCTTAGTAGAGCAAAGTTTCACTTTGAATTCCTTTGTAAATAGTTTCCTTATGTCTCACTGTGCACACTGGCAAAAATGAGATTTTTTCTTTTGCAGGGAAGTTAAGCCATTTTTGACTCATATAGAGAACCCCCCGGCAAGAACCAGGGAGAAGCACCTCTTTTTTGGTTCATTTTTCGGTATAAAATACTTGGTGTCAAGATGCAGTGACCGAGATCTCACCCAAAAGAGGTGTGAGGGTAGCTCTCTGCCCTTTAGCCTTCATGCTCTGCTGATCCTTGACACGGAGCAGCTTTCGAGGTGCCTTCATCAGAACAAAGCGTGTGTTACTGCAAACACCAGGGTGATGTTTTGCTTGATGCTTGGTGATGCTGATCAGCCTCGTGTCCTGCCTGTTTTGGAGACTCAGCGGGGAGTGTGGGGTGGTTTGGGCACGATGGGTGAGCCTGAGAGGCAGAGCAGCCGTTCTGTGCCCCCCCGTGCCGTGGGCAGCGGAGCCTGGGGCGGATCGGAAGGGCAGGTCCAGGCCCTGGGCCTGCTCGTGGCAGATGCTGCAGTTTTCAGCCTCCAAAGCAGAGTCCAGTGAAACAGTTGTTTATTTTTAGCAACCCAAGGACACCATGCGGCTGGACGAGACCATGCTGGTGAAGCAGCTGCTGCCCGAGATCTGCCACTTCATCCACACGTACCGCGAGGGGAACCAGCACGCGGCCGAGCTGCGCAGCTCCGCCTCGGGGGTGCTCTTCTCCCTCAGCTGCAACAACTTCAACGCCGTCTTCAGCCGCATCTCCACCAGGTACGGGGCTGAGAGCTCCTCCTGTGCTCTGCCTGCGCCTTCCTGGCCACACCTAAATGTGTTTAACCAGATCCTCCTCAGGGGGGGCTCCCTCAGCATTCCCCTGAGTTCCAGGTCACACACGGCCTGTTTGTGCCCTCCTGGGTTGCTGCTGGCAGGTTTCCCATGGCTGCGTTTGTTGCTTTTTTAATCTGCTTTCAAAAGCACAAGTGAAAGTAATGAATGAAAATAATGCAGTTGAGTAAGTTCTTCTGGGTGCAAGGTGTCTTGGAAATAAAAGGATGCTGAAGCTCATGGGTCGTATCCCTTTACTTACAAATTTAGAATGAAAACTGGAGATTGTCCACAGCTCTGCTGGAGCCCCCAGGCTGTTTTCCTGTCTAATTTTCCCAGCTGGGAGGCTTTTATGTTAAATCTGTCTTATGCCTGAAGGGGACAAACAGCTGGGCTGTTTGTTAGTTGTGGGAAAAGACCCATTTGTCTTCTGACTGACTTGAGTTTCACAGCACATTTACTGTAAAAATAACTGGGTTTTCTGCTTTTCTAAGTGAGAAGGGAGACAAGCACAACATTTCCATCTATTCTTTGCTGGTTTTGCCCTGTTCCAGATCCTTCTGATGCTTCAGCATTTGTCAGTCCGCTAGAGTGGTGTTAAGCTTTTTATTCCTGAAATACTTTGATGTTTCTTGAAAGGTGCTTGAAGCAGCTTAGCTCTTGTCACACAATATAATAGCTGAGATCGTGCTGTACTGGAAGTGGAGCTTGGGCAGCCTTATGTGGTCACATAGCAGTGGGTGAGCCAAATTAATTGAAATGAAGATTTATATTTGCCTTATATATTTATCTATTCCTTTGGAAAATATTTGCATTTTAGAAATCACTTTAAAATGATTGAGTAATTTTAGTTCTGAAGTATTTTCAAAGTTTTTACAGAGCCTTTAATATCTTTTACTTCAACATAGACTTGGCAGCTAGCATGAAGGATGTGGTTTTACTCAATAGGTTGATTGTGTTTTGTTGCTTATGGAAATGGAAACAATTTCTTTTGCTCCCTTTATAGAAAGTATTTTTCAGTTAAAACGTTTTGAGTCTTTGAATCTAGTCCATGGATGTGTATGTATTTGTAGCGTGGTTTGTTCCCAAGCTCCAAAGCCCTCCTGACATCCCTTTGAGCCAGAGCAGAGTGCTTTCCCTAAGCTGTTTTCCCTTCAGATGCTGGCACAGCAAGAGTTAAGTGTTTGACCAGCTCTCTGGTCTCCACAGGGGTCACTCCACCAGTCAGCGCTGCTGATCTCTGACCTGGGTTTCCTGTTTAGGAATATTTCTGGGCCTTGCACAGCAGCTGGGGGAGTTTTGGCATAGAAAGCACAGCAATGGGGACCTTCCCATTCCCAGCGAGGGCTGTTGAGTTCCCTGGCGTTGAAGAAATGAAGAACAGCTTTTGTGTCTAGTCCTAGAAATCACATCTGCAGCTTGGAACCAGCTGTGGTGTCTGAGTTTGGGGGAGCATGTGCTGTAGCTGTTAGTGGCCTGGTGCCTGTGAGGTGTTGAGTAAATTGTCTCATACACAAGTGTGAAAAGGTGCCATTGTGTTTAAACTGGTGTGATTAAACTTCATGCTGTTTGTTCAGGCCAGAGAACTGTGGGCCAAGAGTGGTTGCATCTCAGTCCGGTGATACCAAAGACCATCAGTCTCTGCTTTACTCTGAGAACTTGGCTGGAGCAGGACTTGGTGCTAAGGAGCAGTAGCCTAAAGGTGTCATGATGCCATTAATCCAGTGTTTAGTTTCAGGTGACAAGGTAACTGCTACAGTAGGGTGAGTAGCAGAAGGATTTAGGCAAATCTTGGGCACAAACACCAGAAGGTATTGGCGTTTTATGAGACTCACCACTGGTATTTCTGGCTCCATTTTCGGTATGAGGCTGTAATAAGGCTATAATATTAACTCTTAATCATGCAAGATCCATCTTTTATTTCTAAACCTGGAAAAGTTTATCTGAGGAGACAGTACTTTGAGGAGATCATAGAATATTCCCTGCTATTGAAATGTGTAGAATCTTAGGTGTGTTCTTACCTGTCTGACATGATATGATGGATTTACTTTGCTCTGCTTATTTTTAGGTTGCAGGAACTGACTGTTTGCTCAGAAGATAATGCTGATGTTCACGATATTGAACTTTTGCAGTACATCAGTGTGGATTGTTCCAAACTCAAGCGACTCTTGCAGGGTATGATTGGAGCCTGTGTTTTGAAATACTTGTATTTCAGTCTGGTTAGTCAGAGACGACAGTGCAAATGATATATCTCTTACTGCCCTTGTTTTACTCCAAACAGTCATATACTTACCAAAATATTTTAAAATGGTTAAGTAGCATAAAAACATTGGTTTGAAAACTGCTTTGCACTTCAAATGTCTTTTATAACCTGTGTTGCTTTTTAGATCCAGGTTTCTGTTCTAAGTGCAGAAATGTTCTGTCTTTACAGAGACTGTATTCAAGTTTAAAGCCCTTAAGAAAGTAGCTCAGTTAGCTGTTATCAACAGTCTGGAAAAGGTAAGGGTTTCAATGCTTCTGTTTCATGGCTTATTAGCAGACTTCCTCTAGTTGAGGAGTAGTTGCAGTTCAGTCACTTACTGTAAAATATAAGTGGTTGCCTCCCTTTGGTGCAAATATGTTTCGTAAGAAATGTTGTGTGATTAGAATGAAGAATAAAATCTCCCTTCATTTAAATACATAGTTGAGAAAAACTGTTTGGGAGCTCTGGAATGTTAAGGTGTTTTGCATTATTTGCAGGCATTTTGGAACTGGGTGGAAAACTATCCTGATGAATTCACAAAGCTGTACCAAACACCCCAGACTGACATGGCTGGTAAGGCATAACACATGGCAGTGTTCAGAGGCTGGTCTCTCAGACATCCCCAAAATGCATTCACTTGCGTTTTGTGCCCTCTTTGCTCCTTGTGCAGCCTACAAATAAACAAACTTCTGTTACCTTTGTCAGGGGGGGTAAGGTTATGTTGCTTCTTTCCTGATTCCCCTGTTAGAGATTAATATTGTGCTTCCCAGCACAAAGAAATAAACCCCAAAAGATGGAGACTTTTTGAATGTATATTTTTCACCTTGACACAAGATACAAACTTAGAGAACATCACCTTTATTTTGTTTCTAGTGACAAAGAGAGGAAAATTTATATTTTCAGATAAACCATGTCTTTAACTGGGTTGAGACCATGTTATCCCCAGTAGTATGTCAGTAGTGTGCAAAACAGAACCTTTCTTCTGTGTAGGTGGAACTGCCCCTCTGCTCTCTTATACCTGTTCTGCATCGCTGTAATTAGAACTGGTATTGAACTTGGGCTGATGTTTTCTGCAGATTGTGCTGAGAAGTTGTTTGACTTGGTGGATGGCTTTGCTGAAAGCACAAAGCGTAAAGCAGCAGTGTGGCCACTGCAGATCATCCTGCTGGTCCTGTGTCCAGAGATAATCCAAGATATAGCCAAGGACGTGGTAGAGGAGACTAAAATGAACAAGGTAAGACAGGTGTCTGAATTCTTCCTCTGGTTTCTGGAGGATGATTGCTTTTGCTGATTCTGTATTGCAAGTTTATTTCATTTTGTCTTTCCTGCCTAAACACGAGCCAGCAGTGTACCCAAATGGCCAAGAAGTCTCTTCCAACCCAGTTAATTCTATGATTATGTGATTCTATAAAGAGCACATTGCAGTTCCATATGTAAATTTATGCACCCCTTTTGAGTTCTCACCTTACATATCTTCTTTCACCGTCGGTAATTCATACAGATAGCATGTCCCAAATGGTGTTATTTCAGGACTTTCCCACCTCCTTGGAGATTTGACTCTCTGTGCTGTCATTTCGTCTGCCTGCAGCAGCAGCAGCAGCAAACTGAGCCTTGCTGGTGTTTGGCTGTACTGAGGAGTTGTGGGGCTGCAGGGAGTGCTCTGTGCTCCGTGACTGCTGCACCTGCAGCAGGTGTTGAGTTTGATGTGGCTGCAAACATGGCTGAGAGTGAACAACCACCTCTGTTTGTGCCAGTCTGCCTGCCCCAGATCCACCAAAGAGAGTGGCTTTAATAAGTACAGAATTTCCCCAGAGGGCTGCATCAAGCTGGTTTTTGCTATCCTGGTGTCTGGTTATAACTGTTCCTGGTTTGAATTTTGCAGAAGCTGTTCCTGGACAACCTCAGGAAGGCCCTTGCAGGCCACAGTGGGAGCAGGCAGCTGACTGAAAGTGCTGCTATTGCTTGTGTTAAACTGTGCAAAGCATCTACCTACATCAACTGGGAAGATAATTCTGTCATTTTCCTGCTGGTGCAATCCATGGTACTAGATCTTAAGGTAAAAATGTCTGTTTCCTAATTGCAGTGAGAAATTTGAGTTTAAAAATACTGAAATAAACTTTGAATTTCTCTTTAATTGATTACCAGTGTTTTTCACTGGAAAGTTTTATATTGAAAGTAGACAGGAATAATCTTGGTATCTGATTTACATGTTTGCATTTTTCTGAAATAAATAGAACCTACTGTTTAACCCAAGCAAGCCTTTCTCAAGAGGCAATCAGAATGCAGATGTAGACCTGATGATTGACTGCTTGGTCTCCTGCTTCCGCATAAATCCTCACAACAACCAGCACTTTAAGGTGAGAGCAGCACTTACTGGTAAGTAATGCTCTGCATGCCATTGACGACCTGTCAGTTACAGAAGCTGTGCTAGCAGCAGCTGGAAGCTCATAAATGAGTTCAGCTGTATAAATATCCCTTCGTAATAAATCCCTGCATGTTATTATAAAACTTTTCTCAGCTGATTAGGCCTCCCTTGTTCAGATTTGACGGCTTTGTCAATTTAATAAAAAGGCTTCAAGATGTTATTCAGTGTGATAAGAAAGATGGCAAAGACAAAGACGTTCCTAAGTGGCTTTTATGTATTTTTATTGTAGATCTGCTTGGCACAGAATTCCCCATCAACATTTCATTATGTGCTGGTAAATTCGCTCCACCGAATTATCACAAATGTAAGTTTATCACAAATGGCAGTATTTCATCAGCCCAGGGATCTGGGGCTTCTGTTCAGATCAGTATCTGCTTAGTAAATGCAGTTTGGGTAGTAGGCCAGATCTTGTTGCTCATGTCCATGCAGCACGAGTTGCTTGCTAAGGAGGAGCGTGCAAATCTGTTTGTGCTTCTCACCAGTGGATTCCCAGTGTGAGAGCCCAGATCCCAGTATAACATCTGTAACATTTCAGTGCAGAGATGTGCTGTATGTCTCTCTGATGTAGGATGACAAATGAGTCTCATGATCTGTGGTTTTATGATAAATATTGATACCTGAAAACCACTCTCAGGACACACACAGTTGTAGCACCTTCTGCTGCCTGCAGTCTGTTGACCTGGGGTAGAGCTGGCCTCGTGGTTTTCTGCAGGGATTTAAGTACTGAGAAATGGGGGTAAGTGCTGAGAGATGAAAATATTTTGAAAGTTTGTGCAGTTGTTCATCTACCACACCCTTCTGCACTTCTGGTTTCAGTTGGTTCAGGTAGAAGAGTGATGTAGTGAGCAGCCAAGTTGGAATTAGCACTTCTGTTGCAACTGGTTTGTCTGTGGTGTTTGTGATGAGAATGCAGCCATCTGGGTAGTGCTGTGTGGAGCAGGTGTGAAGGGCAGCCCGTGTGAGGTGTGAGGTGCAGAGTAGGCGTGGGTGGGTGCTGCAGCAGCAGTGTAACCTCCCTGGCTGTCCCCCCGCAGTCGGCGCTGGACTGGTGGCCCCGGATCGACGCGGTCTATTGCCACTCGGTGGAGCTGCGCAGCATGTTCAGCGAGACCCTGCACAAGGCCATCCAGGGCTGCGGGGCCCACCCCGCCATCCGCATGACCCCGGTAAGGCTGCTGGGGCTGCCACAGCACAGCCCTCCCCGTGCCGCCTCCAGCACAGCCCTCTGTGTCCTGCCTCCAGCACAGCCCTCCCCGTGCCGCCTCCAGCACAGCCCTCCCTGTGCCGCCTCCAGCACAGAGCAGCAGAGAGCCACACGTGCTCTGTGACCCTGTGGGGCACTGACTGCTTCTGGTTCAATGTTCCTCCAGTTTCCTGCTGCTTGGCAATGTAGAAGTATTTCTTCTGTTGTCTGTGGCTAACTGTCCATTTTAAGCTTTCTGGCTGTGAGAATAGCAGGGTAACACATCTATTCTTGCTTAATCTGAAAAACAAAAGCATTCTGTATGTAAGGATAATTGTTGAAAACTGTGATGCTTTTACCACGATTGGCATGAGTAGGTCTTCATTTGTCTTGCTTTCTGTTGAGCAAGTTGACGGTTTGGTCTTGGTGGCAGCAACAAAGTAAAAGATTTTTCAAGCATTGTGAAATAAAGTCAATATTCTTGGCTGTCTTGGAAAAAGTCTTGAGTAAATTGAGATTGGTAGTTCATCTAAATTCTTGTAGTAAGTCCACACGCAGCTGTGTTGCCGCATTCCTCTTCCGAACGTTCCGTGAGGACACTTCTGCTGTCGCAAGCGATCTTGGTGGCTTGGCTTAGAAGGCCTGAAATGAGACACGGAAACATTCCTGTTGGGCTTCTCCCATGAGAGCAAATGACCAAAATGCTTTTGGTTGAAAGCTATGCCCTGTTTAACTTGCTTTTCATCTGTATGTGTTGGTGTGTTGGAGAATAGTTGCCCTGACAATACCCTTGCTCTGACTGGTGGTGCTTTATCTCCTGCTCCTCCCTGTCCCTCTGGCTGGCTGCTGTCCCGACGTGCTCAGATGCCCGCCAGCCCCTGCTTTGCATGGCCCTGGGGCTCTGCTGCTGTCAGTGTGACCTGAACTGCTGCAGAACAGCCCTGGCTGGCGCTGCCTTTCCGGGCAGTTAGCAGGGCAGCGCGGGGCGGAGGGGCCTGCACCGCCAGCAGAGTTCCCTCCCGAGCAAGGCCGTGCTCTCCCTGCCATCCCTCCCAGCACCGAGCTCTTCTGGAACCTCTCTGCTCTCACAACAGCTTTCCAGTCTCCAGCCTGAACTTCTTCCTGGTGAACTCCTCCGCACTCGTCCTTGTTGGGTGCTGTCTGTCAGAGTCCAGACACTGTCTGCACCCCAGGGTGTTTGCAGAGGCACTGATGGCCCTGTCTCTGGTTATTGATAGTCTTTAGTTTGGATTGTGTCAAGTCAATAAATTGCTTCACAGAAACGAACTGGCTTTTGCCACGTGCCTTTTCTCAGAAATCCCTGACTGTAGCAAGTGGAGGTTTAGCACAGAACCAGTTACCTCTACCACTGTGCTGTCAATTTCTTGATTAGATGCTTGATGTGGTAGATTTTATTCCATATATTTGCACAATGACTAAGCAGTGAATAGATTTCTTGTAGAATTTAATTATGCAATGTGGTGCCTCGTCAGGTACCCTGAAGATGATTTCAGGCTAGACTTTCCTTTTGTTCAAAACTTGTAAGATCAGCAAAAATAGAACCAAGTTCGTGTTATTGTTTGAGATCTCTGCAAATAAATGAAACAAGACAGTTTAAAAAGCTGAGCTTCTGTTTTGTGTTGAATATCCACGACAGCAGGTTTTTTGTCCAAGTGACTGTCTTGTAACTCCTGTGGTAGCTGGAAGCAAAAATACTGATTTAGTCCCTGCTGACAGAAGGTTAAAATTGTTGAAAGTATAAATTACAAAAACTTACTGAGTGATGAATATCCTCTGTCTTTGAACATACTGGGGACCTGTCCTCCAGTTCACGGGAGAGGGATGGGTACAGAGTAGTTCAGTGGTTTTTCAGGTGAAGGCAGATTATTTTTCTTATTTAAGCAGTGGCCTGTGTGCCTTTTAAAACAGAAAGGTTCATTTTCCAGAGGTTGTTGAGGTGAACACACAGTTGTCCAGGCTGGGACCTGAAACAGTTCTTAAGGGAACTTTAAAGGTTCAGTGAAGTCATTGCCTGTGGGAGAGGGGGATTTTGAGGTAGAAGGCTGTGCAACTGTACTTGAATTTTGTATACTTATAAACTTTGTCTTAAGTCATAGATTATAAAAGCAATACATTTCATAAGGTGTTTAATTGTAACTGTTGTGTTTGACTACCTTCCTGACAAGGACTGTGATTTTTTTTCCTTCCATCAGAGTCTTACATTTAAGGAGAAAATGACAAGCCTTAAATTTAAAGAAAAACCTACTGATTTGGAAACCAGAAGCTACAAGTTCCTGCTGTTGTCCCTGGTAAAACTGATCCATGCAGATCCAAAGCTTTTGCTGTGTGTAAGTATATCCCACTATCACACTGTTCATTTGTAGTGGAGTTTACTTTTGAAGCTGCCAAATGAGTAAAGATTAAAAACTTACACCTGGCATCTAGGACATGTCCTGCTCATCCCTGTCTCGGGTTATGATGCTCCTGTGCTTCTAAAGGAAAAACACAGAACAAAAAAGAAACTATAATAGATTTTATAGAATCAGAACAACACAATGAGAAGGAGCATAAAGTTCTGTGACTCTGAAGGGGAAGATGGGGAAGGAGAGGGGAATAGAAGAAAATTAAAATAAGGGAGTTGGAAGTTAGTCATCATTTCAATGAGTAGAAAGACATACGGTCTTAGATCTTCCATTTTCTCAGGTCTGTCATTGTTTAATGTAAAGATATTTCAGTTCTGTCAAAGACATGCCATGCAAGGGATATCCATGGATTAAAAATAAAATGACAGACTCTCCTAAAGATCCTGACATCCACCTGGTTCAACCAGAGGAGTGCTGCTGTAGCAGCCAGTCATGTGGGCAGGCATTGGAAAGTTTTCCAGCTTAAATTTGCTTCCCTTGTTGCTGTCCAGAATCCCAGGAAGCAGGGCCCTGAGACGCAGGGCAGCACGGCAGAGCTGATCACGGGCCTAGTCCAGCTGGTGCCACAGTCCAGCATGCCAGACATAGCCCAGGAGGCCATGGAGGTGAGTGCTGGGGAGGCACTGGGATGGGCACAGCTGACATTGTTAACGTGAAAACCCAAACCTGTCCTTTAAAAACACTGGGTCTGTGTGCCTGGGATGGCTTTGTATGGAAATACAAGGGAAAACCTCTGGGTTTGGAGTATGAATGTGGGATAAAGACTCTAAAATGAAAGGCTTCTGACGTGGCCTAACAGTGAACTCTTGTTCTTCTGTATAATCCTTCTGTAATGCTTTTTACATCTCATGTTTAGAGCAGTGTAGTGGGTACTGCACCTGTTTCTCTGCCTGTGCTCCTGCACTTTGTAAATTGCTGTCTCTAAGCAAGACTCTTTGGTTTGACTTTAGGCCTTGCTGGTTCTGCACCAGTTGGACAGCATTGACCTGTGGAATCCTGATGCTCCTATAGAAACATTCTGGGAAATCAGGTATGTAAATTAACTTTTATAAATGAGAGAAATAGCTGTTATGATTTGTCTTCTCCTTTACCACAACAGCAGGAATCTGCAGTCAGAATTGTCATGTGCATTCACAGGGAAGTTGTGTCTTCCTTGCGCTATACAAATTCAATAAAAATATAACAAACATTTCACTGACTCCCTTAATGACACTCTTCAGCAGATGTTAAGGTGTAGAAATGATTATTAGTTTAAAAAGTTAAAGGTTTTCCCCCTCATTCACATGATTGCTACTTTTTAAATTCTGTTTCATCCTTTTGGGACTAAGGGGAGGTTAATGCTGAGCAATTCCAGAAGTGTGGATTTGCTAATCTTGACTCTGAAGCCCTCACCTAAAGAAGGTGATAGCTTGGCCTGACCTGCAGTCTCCATTGGTCTTTCCTGTATATTTATGAAGAAATTTAATTCATTAAAATTGTCTTGCCTTTATAAGTGCACAGCACCTGTTGCGGTTGATTTCCTGGAGAATATTAAGGGAAGTGAAATTCCAAAACAGTCAAGATTACTCAAAATGCTAAACCAAAAAATAGGAATGTGTCAACTCAGAATTCTAAGAATTGTGTGAGCTAAATAATAACAACAGTAGTATTTGGTTCTTTACTGTGAATTAGTGCTGATGTTTGGTGGAGAAGGAGGGAACAGCAGTGTAGGAGGAAGCCTGGGCTGAGCCCCCCTCGACAGGCAGGAACTGACACCCAGGGCTGTAATTTGTAAGAGTAGCAATGAGTTTGTGCTCTGTTCGGGCTGGGGGAAAAACCCATTACAATTGACACTAATTTGGACCCTTTGGCAGTTTTAACAGAGAGTGTGAGGCCTGAATGGATATGAAGAAGGAACATCCCTAGATGTGTTCCTTCCAGAGCAGAGTTGAGACGTTGTCAGAGCAGTGTAGGTAACCTTGTACTGCCGCTGTCTGTGCTGTATCTGTTTGGGGAGAGCTGGAGACTGCGACCCACAGCGAGCGCGGGCTGGGCCAGGCCCCGCTCGCTTCACGGCCTCAGGGAGCTGACCAGGCCAGCCGGGGTGGGGAGGGCCCAGGGGAGCTTGGCATTCCAGGGGCACACTGATCTCTCTGCTGTACATCCTCAGAGCCAGTGTTAGTCCTGCAGAGGGTGTTGATGCTAGCTGCCTATCTCCATGTGAAGCGTAGTGTAGTACCTGCACCACCAGCGGTCCTGGATCGTGAGGCTAACGCTGAGCTTCGTTTTGCTGCAGCTCACAAATGCTTTTTTATATCTGCAAGAAGCTCACGAGCCATCAGATGCTGAGCAGCACGGAAATCCTCAAGTGGCTGCGAGAGATTCTCATCTGTAGGAATAAATTTCTTCTAAAAAACAAAGTAAGTGAATGTTACCATCTCTGTTAGGATCATCAACACACATCGTTCTCTGCTTTGTCACTCCCTTTATTTACCACGTTATTCTTATGATTGGAAGAAATTTAAGAGCTACACCTACACTTTCTGTTCTCTGCTTTGTGAGGCACCTCAGTTAGAAGAGTTAACCACAGTTAGGTTTGGGATTTTTATTTTCTTTTTGACTTTAGCTATATAGATTGTTTTACTTGCCTGGGAAATGTATGTTTTACAGAAAGCTATGCCTTATGCCCTAATACAAAGGGAACCAGTGTGCAAGGTGAGAGAAAGGGGAAGTAGTTAGGGTAAAATATAGACCTACATGGATGAAATCAGTTTCCTTTTGGATCTCAGGTTCCTCTGAGTCTCAGAATTCTGATTTGCTTCTTTCTGGTAATCCTAAAATATCAAATAGTGTATTTCTTAAGGGAAATACCATCCTGAGATACCATTACTGTGGGTAATTTTATAAAGCCCTGAGAGCAGCAGTGGAAAAAGTACTGTGTAAATGCTGAGGATCTTTTCACCTTCGTCAAATCTATCCTTTTGGTGTGTTTTAAATACATTGTTTTTCTTCCCTCTCTTCATAGCAGTCAGATAGGAGTTCCTGCCACTTCCTCTTCCTTTATGACGTCTCTGGAAGTGGAACCAGCCAAATTTCTCTTGACCACGAAGAAATGATACGCTGTGCACCAGGAGCTACCCTCAGGAAAGGGAAAGGGAATTCTTCTATGGTAAGTAATACATGATAATAATTAATTTTAACACTTGGGAAAAAAAAAAAAACACTATGTGCAAGTAGGAATTAAATTACTTTGAGAGTAATTTAAAAAAATTAATTATTTCTGAGGAGGAGAAGACGTCTGTATCCTAAGTAATGTAAGTATTTCATATGCTGGTTAATAATGAGGTTTCAGACTTTACAAAGTCACACCTTTTCCAGTTCAAATGTTGGTGATATGTTCTTAGGAGTGCACACAGCATCCCTCGTGGCAGCATATCAGAGCTCTGCTCCTGGTTAGGGTTGCTTATTGTTACTGACATAAAAGCAGTTTTAAACCCAGTTTGGCTGAGGGTGAATTTTAATCCAAGTGCCACATGAACCAGCAGCGTTCCCGCACGGGGAATTCTCTGTTTCCCAAGGAAAGCACGGCGGGATGCAGTGGAACCCCCATCTGTCGCCAAGCCCAGACCAAACTGGAAGTGGCCTTGTACATGTTTCTGTGGAGCCCAGACATCGAGGCAGTGCTGGTGGCCATGTCCTGCTTCCGCCACCTCTGCGAGGAGGCCGACATCAGGTGTGGAGTGGATGAAGTCTCAGTGCATAATTTTCTGCCAAACTACAACACTTTCATGGAGTTTGCATCTGTCAGCAACATGATGTCAACAGGTAAGGAGCATGAATCAGTGTAACACCTTTCTTCCTGCATGATAAGACTGTTCTTTCTGAGTTCTTCAAACAGGTTGAGATTCTTGAGGTGCTCTGGCTTTTCCTGGAATATCTCAATTTCTAGAATAGCTAGCAAGTGTAAAGAATTTGGGTGACTGAGTTCAGGAGGATTTTACAGTGTAACAAGAAGCTGCCTTTTCTAAAATCTTAAAAGGGATGTGTTCCTCTTAGTTCAGTAATTGCTTTCAGAGATCACAAGTTTGATGGAGGTGGGTTTCAAAAAGCTGTTCTGTGCCCTTGGTAGGGAGAGCAGCTCTTCAGAAGAGAGTGATGGCGTTACTGAGGCGCATCGAGCACCCAACTGCAGGCAACACAGAGGTAAACTTCCTTCTCAGCTCATACACTCCTTGCATGCATATTCCAGAAGTAGTTTTGAAATTAAATCTTGATATGTCTTCTTTCAGGCCTGGGAGGATACACATGCAAAATGGGAACAAGCTACAAAACTAATCCTTAACTATCCAAAGACCAAAATGGAAGATGGGCAGGTGACTATGAACTTTTCCATAGGTTCAACCTGTAGAAATGCAAAGTAACTCTTTAAGTTTATATATTTTAAGGAATATGAATTTTAATCTAGAAAATTAGTTTTGTAGGCAGACTGAACCTCTATGAAAGTATTGCAGAAAATTAATGGTAATCAGTTGTCTGCTGTGTTTGCTAAGAGACCAAGAAGTGATTTGACTTAAATTGCTCTGGAGGAGAACGAAACTGAGCTTAAAAATTAAAAATAAATTGAAGCAAAGATTAGGGAAAACTGTGGAATACTGCTAGAGAAACTCTGAAATCCCTTTCACTGGAAGTTTTTAGACAAGCCAGTGGCTGCCATGATTTAAGTGTGCTTTATCCTGGTGGCAGAGCAAGGGATTGAGTGGCAGGACCCTTCAGTCCTCTCCAGCCTTGCTTCTCAACCTCCCTGGAAACAACCTCTGTCGAGGTTTCTGTTCCCACTGCCACAAAAAGGTGAATTTGGGGGGCTGGAGTTGTGAATGGCAGGATGTGTTACAGAGCACTTCTGGTGCGTGCCCGTGTGTTTGGGGGTGAGGTGTGAGTGTCAGCCGCTCTGCTGCAGGTCACCGAGAGCCTGCACAAGACCATCGTGAAGCGGCGGATGTCTCACGTCAGCGGGGGCGGCTCCATCGACCTGTCGGACACGGACTCGCTGCAGGAGTGGATCAACATGACGGGTTTCCTGTGTGCCCTGGGCGGGGTGTGCCTGCAGCACCGCAGCAACGCGGGGCTGGCCACCTACAGCCCCCCCATGGGCCCCGTCAGCGAGCGCAAGGGCTCCATGATCTCCATGGTGTCCACCGAGGGCAGCGTGGAGACGCCCGTCAGCAAGTTCATCGACCGGCTCCTCACCCTCATGGTCTGCAACCACGAGAAGGTGGGGCTGCAGATCCGCACCAACATCAAAGACCTGGTGGGCTTGGAGCTCAGCCCGGCGCTCTACCCAATGCTCTTTAACAAGCTGAAGAATACCATCAGCAAGTTCTTTGATTCCCAAGGGCAGGTAGAGTGGCGATGTATTGTTCACATTTCTGTCAGTTGTGTCTTTCACCTCGGGGAGTGGGACGGGTCCCTGTCTATGTTCTGTGCAAAAGCCCCTGTGAGCAGTGTGATCATCACAAACATGGTAATGAGCATCCTGTGTGTGAGTCCAGGCTGTATTTGACATCAAACTATTGAAAACATCCTTGGCTTCTCAGTGAACCCTTGGGTACAGAATCTGTGAGGAGCTTTGCAGAATCCATATGGCTGCAGTGTTGATATATCAATCTGGAATGTATTGGAATTCTTTTGGCTTGGTGATAACTAGAGAAGTGCTTGTCCATGAGATTTTTGAAATGCTCCAGTATATTATACCCTCTTTTTGGTTTTGTGTATGAAGAATTAAGACCAGGAATTTTCTTCCTGTAGGTTTTGTTGACTGATACCAACACACAATTTGTAGAGCAGACCATTGCTATAATGAAGAATTTACTTGACAATCACACAGAAGGGAGCTCAGAACATCTTGGACAAGCGAGTATTGAGACAATGATGCTAAATCTGGTTAGGTAAGGAATCCTCTTGACCTTCCTTTACACAGTAATTATGTTTAAGGAGTGAGTTAGAGCCTTCTAGTTTGTATCATTTCTTCTTGCATCCATGGAGAAGCAGCAGCTGAATTTTCTGATGCTCCTTGTGGTTCTGACAACTTCAGTAATCATGGAGATCATTTATGTAGCATCAAGTGCATTGCTGGAGAGTGACTTGTTCTTTAAGGAACTGACCATTCCATAGCTTTGCCCTATTCCTGTAAGCTTTCCTGGTTTCTTTCTTGTATGTTGATGTTAATGGGTAAAAACCAGCTGAAGGGCAGATTTCTGGTCAGTTTTATACTGACATAAAACTCCTTTGGCCAGAAGAAATTTGCTGCTGGTCTTCAGCTGATGCAGGAGCAGGGTTGAAATACGGAGTAGCATTAAGTATTTAATTATCTTTTTGCTTTTCTGTTCAGGTATGTGCGTGTGCTTGGAAATTTGGTACATGCCATTCAGATAAAAACAAAGCTCTGTCAGTTGGTAGAAGTAATGATGGAAAGGAGAGATGACCTTTCATTTTGTCAAGAAATGAAATTTAGGTAAGGATGACATTATGTAACACCTGGGGTGATGTTCTGTGGGCAAGTGTAATTTAGTTTGGTTATGTGGTTAAAAAAAGAAGCAAAAAACCTCTGTCACACCAGTATTCCTGGTACAGGGACAGTTCCCTCATCTGTGTCTTCAGAATAATTCAGAGCCTGGTGCCACATTAAAATTGACACCAGACACATGTAACAATTCAGTGGGTCATACAGATCAGGGCATTGCTTGGTCTAACAACATGAGTTCAGTTCATCTTCAGTGTGTGGGGCTTCAAATAGTTCTTACACTGAGTTTGTAATAATGAAGAATGGTGCCAGCAGTAGTATGTGTTTTTAACAACAACCACCCCAAAACTAAACAAAACCACAATAAAAAAAACCCAATAAAGCTAAACCAATATATTTATATGTAACAGGAACAAAATGGTGGAATATTTGACAGACTGGGTTATGGGAACATCTAATCAAGCAACAGATGAGGATGTGAAATGCTTGACAAGGTAAGAAAGAACACTCTTCAGCTGTTTGGGAAGTTGCTGACAGTATTCCAGGTGGCATTTGGTATCCATGCATGAGCTGGCTCCTTGGGATTCCTTCAGCAGCAGTAATGATGAGGAAAAGAAAAAATAGTAACTGAAGTTTTGGTGAGCATAATTATATTAAATGCTTAGCCTTAACTGACATGGCTCCTTTGAATAATTTTTCTGATTTAGCATTAGGATTGACCATTTTATTATCTAGAGCTTTATCTTTTTTTATTTTTTTTTTCTTTATTTTTCATATCTCTTTTTCACCTGCAGTTAGATCTGTAACGAAAAGGGATTTTTCATTTTATTTTATTTTTCAGAGATTTGGACCAGGCGAGTATGGAGGCAGTGGTTTCTCTTCTTGCTGGGCTTCCACTCCAGCCTGAGGAAGGAGATGGTGTTGAGTTGATGGAAGCAAAATCTCAATTGTTTCTAAAGTAAGTAGTGATTTTTAACTACTTTTCAATACAATGACTCTGAATAGAAGCACTGTGTGACTTCTGTTACAAACTCTGGGTTTCTTCAGTGGAAATAATTGTATTATCCCATCAGGAATTATCTCTTCTATTTCCCATTTCACAAATGTCTGCCGGTTTTGTGCCCATAAAAAGGTTTATGTAAACGTTTTCATTTAGAAAATGATGAGAAAGTTTGGCTTTGTTTCTGCTCAGTGCAGATGTGTGCTTCACTCATGGCTGGGGTTGGCTTTCCTTCACACTGTGTTTGTGTCTGTGGCACCTGCTCTCTCTGGAGGGGTCTGTTGGGAAGGGCACACCTGGGAAATGCCCTTGCTTGGAGGAAGTGCAGCCGAGCTCAGGCGGGTGGGGTTGTGTCAGCACCTTTGGAGCCCGGGCCGTGCTCCAAGGGACACGGGCAGGGCTGGGGTTTGCTGGGGCCCAGGGTGGGTGTGCAGCTCCTCCCGGCCAGCTGGGCTCTGCAGCTGTGTGTGCACAGGTACTTCACGCTGTTCATGAACCTGCTGAACGACTGCAGCGAGGTGGAGGACGACGGGGCGCAGGCGGGCGGCAGGAAGCGCGGCATGTCGCGCAGGCTGGCCTCGCTGCGCCACTGCACCGTGCTGGCCATGTCCAACCTGCTCAACGCCAACGTGGACAGCGGCCTCATGCACTCCATAGGTAAGGGAGCGGGGGCAACCGGGCACGCCCCAGTGCCTCGTTAACACGTTGGTGTTTCGGTTCTTTTTACATCTTCCTGAGTAGTTCTGGGTTCTCTTAATCAGGCTTGGGCTATCATAAAGACCTCCAGACAAGAGCCACGTTTATGGAAGTCCTGACCAAAATTCTGCAGCAGGGAACAGAATTTGATACGTTAGCAGAAACAGTGCTAGCAGATCGGTTTGAGAGATTGGTGGAGTTGGTTACAATGATGGGTGATCAGGGGGAGCTTCCTATTGCTATGGCTTTAGCCAATGTGGTGCCTTGTTCTCAGTGGGTAAGTTGATTCACGCATTTTATTTCCTTCATTTTTTAAAATATTAAGACTTGAAATAGAAACTAATCAAACATTAAGGGTGTGACAACAGTCTGGTACAGAGAATAGAGCTGCCACTGATGATAGCTAGCCCTTCTTAGGGTGTTCTCAAAAATTGCACTGAATCTAAGTTCAGATCTTGATGATAAACTGCATTTTTATAGTAAATTTCTAGTTAAATGTCTAGGAATTATTTTTTATACAGTTATTATAATAAATGGTGTGTGCTGTAATGCAGACACACAATTCTATTTGCTCCTCTAGATTTTAGTAAGGTGAATTGGGCTTTGTTATACAGCAGAGTAACTGCTTATCTGTCTGGATAACTGTTATGAATTGTATGAGTGGATATCGTGAGGCAGATTTTTAGACGAGCAGTAGCACATGGAACATTTACAGAGACATTGTGCATGTGTGGATTGATATTTACCTGCCAGACCCCATAGCAAACATAACGCATTAGTGCAAACTGCTTGGTGGTTTTCTCACAGTACTTTTTTATATACTTGCCTTGGTTCACTGTGAGTCAAATTAACATTTCCTTTTTCTTCTAAGGACGAGCTGGCTCGGGTCCTGGTCACACTCTTTGATTCCCGGCACTTGCTCTACCAGCTCCTCTGGAATATGTTCTCAAAGGAAGTTGAGCTGGCAGATTCCATGCAGACACTCTTCCGAGGAAACAGCTTAGCCAGTAAAATAATGACTTTCTGTTTTAAGGTACATTATCTCATCTTTGTCTCCTGCAGGTCACTTTGATAGCAGGAAGAGTTTAGCAATCTGAAAAGACAAAGCTGCCAGGGGTATGTGGGTGACTGGATCAGATGAGACCAGTACGGAGGAGCCTTTGGCTCCCTGGTTATTTCAGCTCTCACACCTGGTTAGGGAGTTTTTGTGTTTTAATGTTTGATGAACTGGATCTTGTAGATAAGATGTGCTCAGACACAAGAGGCATCCTCCTGGAACTAACCTTTTTCCTTTCTGACTAGTTCAGTTATAGGAGTGATTCTGGACCAGTACAGCTGGAAGACTGTTCCTGGTGGTTTAAAGATGGGAGACAAAGTCTGAGCTCTTATTTGTGCTCCCTTTTCCATTTAAAAAGCTGTGTACAAACAGATGAAGTGTGGAGTCACTGCTCTAGGAAAGAATCCTTGCTGGATATTGTGGTGGTTGTTAGTGACCTATAGTTTTCTCAACACTGGAAATGAATTAAAATACTTATAGATATTGATCTCAGTTATGTTCCAAGGGTGAGGCTATAATATGCAAACTCCAGTTCTGCAGGAATCTGGCTTATGCCAAAACAAATCAAGTGTTTTCAGGCTCTTATAACACTTACAGAGCTTCTCAGTGTTCCTGTGGATTGCTGTGTTAATCTGGCCTCCTGTTCTTGTTTTTCTTGGACACAGGTATATGGTGCTACGTACTTGCAGAAGCTTTTGGAACCTTTACTGAGGACTGTGATCACATCTCCTGAGTGGCAGCATGTTAGCTTTGAGGTGGATCCAACAAGGTTTGAGATTCAAGGGGAGGAGCAAATGTATTTATCTGTAAACATAATTCCCTGGCATTGTAAATATAACAGGATTCCTTTTTCCTTGTTGCAAATGTTTCTCATACCTTCATACTGTTCCACTCCTCACTTTTCCAGACACCTTACTTGTCTCTGCTGCCCTCATACCCAGGGAGGGCTGTTCAGAGGGTTTGCTGCATGTCCTCTGAGCCCTGAGAAAGCAAGGAAGAGAGAGAGCCCTTGCAGGACCTCTTCTACTTGCTATTTCATACTTTTATGTAGGCCAGTAATAAGGGGTTTCCAGCAGAACCAGAAAGCACCTCTAGGTCAGTGACTGCAGAAGCAAGACAATGTGTGCATGGTGTGTGTAGTCTTTTTGCTTTAATTTCTCTTATCACTTCAAGACCTGGATTTAGTAGCTGTTGCTCTACTGCTTTGAATTATCTCTCTTACAAAGATTATAAGTATTTATCTCTTAAGTAGCTTACCCAAAGGATAGGCCTTCTTATTTATGGTTTAACCCTAAAATACCTGTGTCTGCCTCAAAAGTTCATTTCAGATAAACCATCGTGAAACTGATAATGCATTTATCAGTTGGAGTTGTGTGTGCATGCCTTTGTATGGAATGGTCTGAGAGACTCCCACCCACAGCCTGTCCATTACTGAGCTTTACACGACCTTTTATTTGCATCGTATGTGGTTTAAAATAGTGATGGAAGCTTCTGTGTAAAAGTTGCTAAGCATTTCCATGAGAAAAATGAGGCGCTGAGATTGTGCCGAGCACGGAAGTGCAGCCTGTGTGGTGTGTTGCACTGCTGGTCACGCGTGTGCGGGTCTGTTTCAGGCTGGAGCCCGCAGAGAGCCTGGAGGAGAACCAGCGGAGTCTCTTGCAAATGACTGACAAGTTTTTTCAGGCAATCATTAATTCTTCCTCGGAGTTCCCACCCCAGCTGCGCAGTGTGTGCCATTGTTTATACCAGGTATGCCTGCAGTGGTTGCCTGCCCCTGAGCTGTGGGGTTTGTTTGGGAAGCTCCAGCGCTGTGGAGCTTGGGGCAGTTCACAGTGGACATCTCTAAAGACTCTTCTCAGACACTTGGTAAAAACCACAAATCTAAATGTAGGGGTGAGTGGTGTTTTAAGATTTGGGTTGGCAATGAGGAGGGGACTCAATGTTGGTTTTTCAAGTACCCCCATTCCCCGAGCTCCATCCCCACTCCTGTGCCCTGTCCTGTTTCCCCGCTCCCTGCAGCAGCTCAGCAGGGCCCTGCTGGCTCTTTCTTGCTCTTTGTGTGGTTCTGATGGATTTAGCTGTTCTAAAAATCCCAGTAGGGATCCCCTCAGTGTTTCCAGTCCTGTTGGAGGACTGTGGAATGCTGTGCCTGGGGGAATATTGGAGCTGTGGTCTCAGGGAAGTGCTCTGGAAGACCTACTTTAGGCCTTTGGGCCATAGAGTGTATCTCAGGTCTAAAGCAAAGAAAATAGCTTTTCTGAACTGCTTGAACTAATGATGAATTAATTCTGGGTTAATCAGGGCAGCTGCTGCGATTCCCAGAGCTTGGGAGAGAGGAACAGTGAGTTTCTTTGGGACTGTTGTGGTCTGGGGTGTGTTGTGAGCTCCTGCAATGAATCAGGTGTGCAAAGGCTGTGCCTTGTGTTGCTCTAACAGCTGAGTGAGCTCTAAAGCCATTGCTTTCTCCACCTGACAGTGGCTGTTTGGGTTGGTGGGGGCTGACTTTGGGGGTTTTTGCTGTGTTTGGTTGCTGAAATCAGGAAATGCAGTGGGCAGGTTGGTTTCCATCATGGCCACAGTCTCACACATCAGTGGGAGAATATTTGAGTGTTGCTGAAAAAGTCCCACTACAACCTTGGTTGTTTCTCCTGTTAGTGGATATTTTTCCCCACATCTGATCCCAGAATTAGGTTTATATGCTGTTTCCAGGAGGTATCAAGATTATTGCCATTTCAGTGGTAAGTGCTAGAAATTATCTCTATGCAGACCATTTGTGATTCTTGCTTGAAATGGAATTCCTAAAATTTGCTCACCAGTGGGCATTCCCAGAGATTTTTCTATGGAAACCTTTGCAAGTCTGTTGGCTTTATTCTTGCCTTTACTGCATTTGGTTATAAGGGTAATTTGTTCCTGAAAGAGATGATTTACTGCCAAATAGATAACTGATATACACTGATATTCAGCTTCAATGTTTACTGCTTTAGCTGTTTCTAGTAACACCTGTATCATTGTACAAGTGTTTGTTCATCACAAATAGTGTAGTAATTCATTCTGTACTTAAAATTCCCAGGAGTTTTGAAGAGTCTGGCCTTTATCTGAAAGAAAGTAGAGTCAAGATCTGATTTGGGAGTATTATCATAAGAACCAAATAGGTGACTTTTACAGATAACTTCACTTTTAATAAGCTGAATATGTTCTGTGCCAAGCACCAGTGTGAAAGTAAATGAGACAGAATTTTGTGGGGTGTTTTAGTTCTTAAGAGTTTTAAAGTAACTGTGTGTGCAAAGAATACTGCCCAGGAGTGTTCTTTAAATGGTTAGTAGCTAATTTTAATCAATGTAGCAACGCACAGAAAGGTGTCTTTAGTTGGATGTTGGTGTCTCTGCTGGCTGGTTTTCCTGTTTTGGGAACAGAGCCCAGAGCCCAGCAGGTGTTTTCCTTTGGCAGCGTCAGTAAGTGGCTGCTGTGACAGTCACCTGGCTCCTCCCCGGTGATGTGTGTTCAGCAGTGGGCTGTGGTGAGGAGCAAACCTGATCAAAGTAACCCCTGCAGAGAATTTGTTCTGACTATTTCAGAACATCCCCACAAACATACACGATTTTTCTTACTGAAGAGGGTGGGAAATGTCCTGTACCACAGTAGCTGGATGAGTGGGGTGTGTGTACAAGTGCTGCAGCAGCCACTCTGTGGAAATTTGACACAGAGCAAGGTGGCAGAGGTGCCACTGGTTAAATATTAATGGTCCTACCCAGCTTCCAGTTCAGCTTTCACTGCCTGCATTGGTTTGGGGGTTTTGCTTTTTACTCTGTTCCGTTGTCAAGCTGTAGAAACCCTGTCCCAGTTCCAGGGTGACCCTGAAGGTCGGTGAGTGCTGCAGGTGGCTGTGGATGCAGCCCCAGGGGTGGCCTCGGGGCTCCCGGGGATGCTGTGCCAGCATTCCAGCTCACAGCGAGGCTGCAGATGGAGCTCCAGGTGCTCTGGCTTTGCCCAAGTGCTGGTGGAAATGGCACAGAATTTGATGCTCCTTGGTGGGTCCCTTTGCACCGCAAGGAAATGCAGAAAGAAACACAATCCAGTCAGATCTCTTGATTTGGAACTCTCTAATGTTAACATAGACCTGCTGGCTTTTCTCTTCCTTTGTCCACAGAGTGTTTCATGGCAGTGTTAGTTCTCCCAGTGGGAATAACCTGGATGGTTTACAGGTCTAACTAAATTGAAGGACACACAGAGAAACATTGGGAAGATTTAAAACTCTAAATTTAATTTTAAAAGTAATATGTATTTCAAAGGTATAACATTACTATTTTTACTCTTGAAATTATTTGGGGATGGTGAAATACATTTGAAAGCTGAATATACCATTTAAGGCCCAATATTTTATATGACGAGCACATTGATGTGGTTTGACTTTTAATCTAGCCAGAAATAGTAGAAATGATTGAAATTCAACATTTGCTTGTTTTGTATTTAGTGCTTTGTAAATAAGATGTAATAAAAATGTGAAATAAAACCTCCATCATCAGTCTTTAGTTTATATATTTCATTTTCTGTTGGTTATGTTTGTTACATTTTATTGTGTAATTTATGTACAAGTCAACATTGGTTTTTTGTTGCTGTATGTAGTTGGTGCTGTGACTTGTTTGTGCTCATCTCTGTTCTGTAGGCAACTTGCCACTCTCTACTGAATAAAGCTACCGTAAAAGAAAAAAAGGAAAACAAAAAATCAGTAAGTTTGGAGACCTTTTTATTAGCCATTTCTTTCAAAGCACAACAGAAATCTTTTGCTGTTTGTTCAAAATATCTTCACTTCAGTCTATTTGACCTCACTGTAAAATCATTCTACTAATTCTGGCACAAAATAGCTTTCATTTCAATTAACACTGGAATTAAGTTATATTTAAAATATTCTCTGTGTGCCTATTTGAGTAAACAAAAGACATTTTAACATTACTGCTTAGTGTTTAATACTCTGACTCTTCTAGCCTTGCCACCATCTTCAAATTAAAAAAAAAATGCTGAAGGGAAATGTTCTCTTTGGTTTTGAGAAAAATCTGAGTCTGTTGAGCTGCTTTAACACTCTGGCAGATAACCTGAGCTTGCATCCTGGGCAAAGAACAATTAATGATTGTGGGGCACTGACAAAAGCATCATGGGACATGTTTCTGATACATTTTCTTTTGTTTGCTTTGTGACTAAGCAAAAAAAAAAAAAAAAAGCACTTGTATTTATTTCCTGAGAAAAGCAGATTTCCATTTTAAGTAACTTGCTGTGTTAGAATTTGGATCTGTGGGTTGCTTTAGAGTGGTGTCATTAAAAGTTCAGATTTATCCTTTTCATTGGCAGTAACCTCAAAAAACAAAGTATGAATAAGCCAGGCAGAATGGAAATTTAGACTTTTATTAAATACTCTCTTATTTTTGCTGTAACTGAGCAGAATAGTTATTGTGTTTACAATTCAAAATCTGTGGGCAAACTAGTATTTTACGAGAAAATATCAGTATTTGCATCCCAAGGTATTGGACTGGAATTGCTATTGAACCAAAGTGATTCTTGGTGTATTTTATACTAATGGCTTCGTCTTGTTTAAGCAGCATGATTTGAGATTGCACTGGTTGTGTTTTGAAGTATTTTACTGAGATGGGATTTGTTTGGGGTTTTATTTCTTTTAAGCTATGCCTTATAATACCATGCTTGCTAATTTTATTCTGTGAAAAGGTAGAATCTGACTCGTTTTGATTACCCACTGTTACTCATTAAAATACACACAGGTATTAATGGGACAGATATGAAAGGACCCCGTGTTGCATATCTGAGAACTTTATTTTTGACAGGAAGCTTTGTCTCTAACTGTTCAAAGTCAAGTTAAAGACACCCAGAGAATAACTTTCCTCTCAGTAATGTGTAGTTGATTTCCTAAAAGCAAAGAGATTTCTTTTTTCTTACCACATTTTCAGAATTATTTTTTCCCTTGGTAGAAAAGAACCATATTTTAAATGTATAGTTGTAGCAAATTCCTGCTCAGTGGTTTTGGATGTGTGGGTAGGCAGAGAAGTGCACTGGCTACTCAGCTCATTGTCTTCCTGGGATAGTTCTGAAGAGTATTTCTGCAAATACCTCCTCCTCACAAATTTAAAATTACTCCTGAAACTTCACAGCACAAGTCTTATGGCTGGAGAGGCTCTTATGCTCTGCCAATCCCAGGAGCATTGTGTGTATCTGATGGAAGGCTGTGCACACCCGAGGATGAACATCCACCTTTCCCTGCTCCGCTGCCCTGGCAGTGCCTGGGGGGAAGGGGCAGCAGCTCCCAGAGTCTGTCACAGCCTGGGATGGAGGGGCAGCAGCTCCCAGAGTCTGTCACAGCCTGGGATGGAGGGGCAGCAGCTCCCAGAGTCTGTCACAGCCTGGGATGGAGGGGCAGCAGCTCCCAGAGTCTGTCACAGCCTGGGATGGAGGGACAGCAGCTCCCAGAGTCTGTCACAGCCTGGGATGGAGGGGCAGCAGCTCCCAGAGTCTGTCACAGCCTGGGATGGAGGGGCAGCAGCTCCCAGAGTCTGTGCAGTAGCTGCTGGAGCCATTTCCCCTGGCCAGGGAGGCTGTGCAGCAGAGGAGGTGAATGCAGCTGGTGTGAGACCCCCCTGCCCCTCACTCCTTCCCTCTGTTCTGATCCTCTGCGACGCGACAGAGTCCGCTTGAGTGCGCTGAGCGTGACGGGTGTGGAAGGAGTGCTTAGGCTTGGCTGACCGTGCAGGGCTTTCTCAGCAGGTTGCCCTGGGCTCACTGTCCGTGCTGTGTGTGCCCCGCAGGTGGTGAGCCAGCGCTTCCCCCAGAACAGCATCGGCGCGGTGGGCAGTGCCATGTTCCTGCGCTTCATCAACCCCGCCATCGTGTCCCCGTACGAGGCCGGCATCCTGGACAAGAAGCCCCCGCCCAGGATCGAGAGGGGCCTGAAGCTCATGTCAAAGGTGAGCCCACGTGTATTTTCACGTGCCCATATTTGATGTTCTACCTACCTTAGTTCTATTCTTTGGTGGGTATGAGAGGACGTAGGAAAACTTGGAGTTTTTTGTAGCAGCCGTCACGTTTAACAAAGGTGCAGTTTCCGTGCTGTGTTTGAACGCTGTGGCGTTGATGTTAGAGCTCCCAGCAAGGTAAGGATGGGCAGCAGGCTGTATGGGGAAAAAAACACCTCACCAAAATGATGGAGAAAAGAGCGAGATTCCAGCCCTTCATTTGAGCTTCTCATTTGAAAACAAGCAAATGACTGGCGTTACTGTGAGTACAGTGAGGGGAACAACCAGCACTGACTGAGTTCATTCATACCCCTGCTAGAGAAGGGATTTTCCCTTTAATCTCATTTGGTCATATTTCTTGTAAAAATGAAAAAAAGGTTTAGTGATGGCACACAAATTCTTTGACCTGTGCATATTATCCATTTTAAATGTTGATAAATTATAGTTTTCTTAAAATAGGTATGTGCTATTGCTTTTACTTGCCTGTCTAATTTCCAGGAAAAATAGTTAACATTTAATAAATGATGGTTTGAAAGATGATTTATTTTCCCGATTTAATGTGAATATAGTTCATAAATAAGTGAAGTGGTTTTCTGGTATTTAAAAGTCTGAGAAAGAAAAGACTTGGAAAGTGAACGTGTTTTAAATTAATTGGCTTATTGGCCTTTTTGTTGTCTGGCAGAAACAGTTTAACTGTTAATTACTGTAACAATTACTACATTAAACCTTTGTATTTTTACTGTCTTTTTACTCTTTAGATACTTCAGAGTATTGCCAACCATGTCCTGTTCACAAAGGAGGAGCATATGCGGCCTTTTAATGACTTTGTGAAAAGTAACTTTGACGCAGCACGAAGGTGAGGCCTGGGGACACTCCAGCAGCGTGTGGGGTGTGCAGAGGGAGCTGAGAGTGCCCTCACAGCCCTTTGATTTGCCTGGAGTCCCCCTGGGAGGTTTCTCTCACACCCCGATGCTGTGGCTGGGTTGGAATTCCAGGTTTTTCCTTGACATCGCGTCCGACTGCCCCGCGAGCGACACCGTCAACCACAGCCTGTCCTTCATCAGCGACGGCAACGTCCTGGCCCTGCACCGCCTGCTGTGGAACAACCAGGAGAAAATCGGCCAGTACCTTTCCAGCAACAGGTGAGGGAGGTGGGAGGGAGGGAGTTGCTGATGGGAAATGTATCATAGAATTTAGAGCTCATCCAGTTCCACCCCTGCCCTGGGCAGGGACCCCTTCCACCAGCCCAGGGTGCTCCAAGCCCCGTCCAACCTGACCTGGGACACTTCTAGGGATGGGGCAATCACAGCTTCCCTGGGCAACCTGTGCCAGTATCCCACCACCCTCACAGGGAAAAAGTTATTCCCAATATCCAGTCAAAATTCAACCTCCTCAGCTTAAAGCTGTTAATACTTGGAATATTCTCCTATGCTTCTGTTATTATTATTGAGAAGAATATCAGTATTCATTGAATACGCCTTTTATTTTTTTTGGAAAAAGAAAATCCAACCAGCTCCAGCCTGTTGGTGGGGAAAAAAAAGTAGGAATTGCTGAGTAAAGCTCTTTTCTTACAAGGAATATGCTGTTTGCAGGGACCACAAGGCTGTTGGACGACGACCTTTTGACAAGATGGCCACTCTTCTTGCCTACCTGGGGCCTCCTGAGCACAAACCTGTGGCAGATACACACTGGTCCAGTTTAAATCTCACTAGTTCCAAATTTGAAGAGTTTATGACGAGGTAAGGAGACTGTTGCGGTGGGGACACACAGAGGGGGCTTCCAGACTTCACCACGTGTGGAGCTGTGAGCAGTTATTAAGGCTCCTGCTGCCGTTTTGAAGGGGAGTTTAAAAAGCCAAATCTATGTAAAGCTTTTAGATTTCTGAGTAGATTTTAATTAAAAAAGCTAAACTGGGCACTGGAAGTGGCAGTAACATTTGTGATTTAACGAAGGCTTAAAATTGTGTGAACTTAATATTTTTGTTTAAAGATGCAAGTAAAGAGGGTTTTTTTTATTATTTATTATTATTATTATTCTACTTTTTTGAAAGGTAGTTGTGAAAGTTGATGTCCATATATTGCTTTTTAGGCATCAGGTACATGAAAAAGAGGAGTTCAAAGCACTGAAAACGTTGAATATTTTCTACCAAGCTGGGACATCCAAAGTTGGCAATCCTGTTTTCTACTACATCGCTCGGCGGTAAGAAACCTTTCACCTTCCCAGTCTGAAACAAACCTGTCAATCCAAAGTATCAAGTGTGTATAAGAGACACCAACTTTGTAACAGACAAGAATCTGAAAATAGCTTATTTGTTAAAATTTGCTCAAAAGTAATAAGGGAAGCAGATGTTGATATGTGAACTTTGCAAGAGAGTGTGTGTTTTTCTGGTTAGCCAAAATTTTGAAAGTTTTAAGTGTTCCCTGCTTTGGAAGGTAGTGATTCACAGCAACAAATAGCATGTGCTGCAGTATTGGAGAGTTTGGGAAGAATGTCCCAAGGGCAGTATTAGACAGGTTATGGTCAACTAAGTCACAGTTCTCTCCCTTAAAGGAAATCAAAATTAAATAAACTAGTTTTATTTAAATTAATATTTGCAGTTGTAAAGCTTCAGCTAGAGTAAGGCAGTTCCTGAGTAGCTGCAGTGTGAAATCCCTGGAGGACAGATGTGGGGAGCACTTCCACAGCGATTGCACCGGGACCAGGAGTCTGTCTTGGTGTCAGTGGGACAAGGCAGGTGCTTGTGCTCCCCCAGGTGTGGTCAGAGGCAGCTCTGTGCAGAGGGCTGGGCTGCTGCCCCTGCTCTCTGACGGCTGCCTGTGCTGTGGGTGGGGGTGTTGCTGGTGGTGCTGGCAGCACTGGGGGCTGCTTTGGGAGGCTGTGGAGGTTCTCCCCGGCCCGGGTATCACCCTGGCACTTTGGGGTGCTGGCAGAGCCCCTGGGGATGTTCCTGCTCTGGTGGTTGCCAAGGTTATCTCGTGCCAGTGGGGCTCATGGTTTGCTTCTGCTCTCGTCACTGTGGTTTCTGCTGGTGGCAGCTGCCCGTGGCAGCAGGGCTGGGAGAGTTCCCGCGGTTGCTCTGGCTCCTCCTGGTGCTCCTGTTGCTGGTGTGTGGTGCCATGGGGTGCTGGCTGTGGTACCTGGCTGCTGCTGTGCTGAGCTGTGCCCTGACAGGCGTGGTTGTGCTCCTGGGCACCGTCTGAGCTGCCTGCTGGGGTGAGGTGGGAGGAGCTCTGGATGGTGGTGCCGGTGTTGGTCCCTTGGGTGCTCCGTGCCGGCTGTGGCACTGCTGGTGCCACTTCCAGTATTGTCATGAGGGGATGGCATCAGTGGTGAGCCTCCTGCAGAGCCTTGGATGTTCCTGTGAAAACACGGAAAGAAGCAGAGGAAGCCACTTCCTTAGCAGCATCTCCTGTTTGTATCCAGCAGTTTAAAGAAATAGTCAACACATGCTTGCAAGCAAGTCATTCTGCAAATTGCATGTTTCTAATGACAGTAATGCTCAACAGGCACGTAAGATCTTTTCAATGAATTAAAATTGTAGATCCTAATTTTATTAAATGTTTCATTGTTTTCAGTAGTGCTTTTTGCTCTGTAGGTTGAGTTACAAACCTCCTTTGACTGGGGAAATTGCCTTCCTTTAGCTTTTCTACATTTTCAACACCCTTGACTCTTTGAATGGAGTGGGAGAACACAAGATGAGTAGCATCACTTATCTTCTGTCCTGATTTTCTGTCTTCAAAAGCCACACAACAGTCCATGAACCTGCATGTGGGCTGACAGAAGGGGCTGTCCCCAAGAGAAGCTTGGATGCCTTTTTGCCTCACCTAAATTTCCTTTTTATTTTTTTAGAAAGATCCCTAATGTTTAAGTCCCTTCCATGTATAGAGTAAGCAGTGAGGGCAGCCTTTGGAATTCTCTTAAAAAAATTCTCTGCTTCCCACGTTTTTCTTCTCTATTTTGTTCCATTAGGCACAGTCCTATTTCATGTCACGTAAAACAGAATGCCTATGTTGTTATCCTGTCCTGTTCAGACAAGAAATGAGGCATATAAATGTGGAGAATAGTGATAACCCATCTTAAGAAGTGGCTGGCTGGCAGTGATCCAAGGCATCCTTAGGTATTCTGTGCACACCTGAAACGTGTGGGGTGTTTCTTTGCAGAGCAAGAAATGGTTATTTCATCTGCAGAGAAAGACTTTCTGGAAGTAAATGGATACAAAACTTGCAGCACGTGTTTGCCAAGCCCAGCTCTCTTACCTCCCCCTCCTCTAAAAGAGGAGGACTGAGATGGTCCCTGTCTGCCTTGCTCCTGGGTGGAATGTTGCCTCTCCCTGGAGCAGCTGCTCGGGCAGTTCCTCTGAAGAGGCTGCTGTGAAACCCAGCAGGACAGGCTTTGCTCTGGCAGGATGCTCTGGCATCTTCTCTTGTCATAGGGATGTGGCTCAGTGGGGCTTATTTGGGGTGTTTGTCACCTGGTTGTGAGCCAGATGTGTTTTTAAGGTATGAAATGTGGAAAAACTGTTTAGACTGGAGCTACCAGTATGTTTGAGGGCTTGCAGCAGGGATTTTTTGGGTTTTGGTGGGTTTTTTGGGTTTTTTGGGTAGTTTGTGATCTTGTTGCTAGGGCATTGTTGAGTCGTTTTACTGATATATCTGGATCAGTTTATATCGTTCTTGTGCTGTGAAATTTAATTCCTTCTGTCATCTATCTTCACATTTTGTTTCCTGGGCAACAGCCCTGCTTCTGGAGCCAGTGCTCTTCTGTTTCTAAGCCCTATCCTGTTACTAAAATGATCCATAAATCAATAAATATTGATCCTGAACTACTGCCATTAGGTTTTAAAGCCGCTCCCAAACTAATTAATAGGAATACAAAGCTGTGAGTTATTGCTGCAGAGCACATCAATCCCACGGCAATTTTAGCCTTTGGAGAGCGAGCACAGAGCTGTGAAAGGTGTGCCAGAGCGTTTTGGGGTATTTTGAGTATTGCCCTGAAATGCTAACTGGTTGTTTTGGAAGATAATCTCACTGAGAGCAGGTTATTTGGTGTTTCTGGTGCTCTGAGCGAACCCCATGTTTACAAACCAGGCCCTGGGTTTAGCTCAGTGTGACTGCACAGTTGCCCAGCAACAAGTGCTGGGCTGCCACACTGCTGCCTCCTCCAGCTCCCTTATCATTCGTATTCCATTCGTATTCCAGAAAAATACAGGCAAGCCTAAATTCCTGTCTGCTTTGTTGAAAGCAGGCTGAGGAAGAAGCCCTGGTGCTCTCCCCCAGCAGGGTTTGGGCAGGAGCAGAGCCCTGGAATGTGGCAGGGCCGGCTCACTCCATCCCCAGCTGCAGGTTTTGTGTCCCGGCTTCCCCGTCCTGTACCTGGATATGGAAAAACCCCCAACCCCACTTCCAGCCTTGGATTAGCATGCTGAAGACTCTGAGGTCTGGGTAGCAAGTCCTTCAGGGTGAGGGCTTGCAATTTGCCCCAAATAACTTCTGGAAAACAGCGCTTTCCTATTGCTGTCAGTGAATGGTGTCGTTGGGGGTGAAACATTCTCAGAGTGTTTAAAGTCAGTTCCGTGGAGGTTTTTTTAAAGCAGTAGAATTTGGCATCCTGTATTGATCCTGCAGCAAAGGCACGTGGAGGATTTCATGTAATTCCCTCAAATCTGGCAGTTCAGTCCCAGCCCTTGTTCTGTGATTGGTCCCCCTGTGTGGGATGGAGCCATGGGAATGAGAGCTCTGGGAATGCAGAGTTCTGAGCACCATGAGTAGGCTGGGGCTGTGTTACAGTCAGCCAGCACTCAGCAAACACATGGACTGCCCAAAGACAGTGACAGGCAGGGACGTTCTAGGGATTTGCAAGTTCTGAAGGGCAGGAGGGGAAGGATAGTCCCAGTGTTATGATCATGTCATCAGCTTATTGCTATACAATATTAGGGGTACATCAGTATCAAAATAGTATAATTTAACTATAATTTTCCCCCATAAGACATGAAGAGGGAGCCAAATGTCTGCTTGAAACAGGTTTGTGCTTATTTGAAAAGAAGCGCTGACATTAATTCAGTTCAATACAAACATAACTTTATTTTTACTTAAATGCCAATGAAATAACTGTACAAATCCATTGTGTAACATTTACTGTTAGAAATTAAAACACGTTTCCGGTTATAGAAATACTGTTCACAGTTGGAAAGTTGTGATTTCTCTGACACCAGTAGTTGTAAATGGTTTACAGCCCCCATTGACACCTTTAGGAGAAACAGGTAGAGGACTCCAGTCTCAGTTGTGAGGTTTTCTGGGTTTTGTAGCACCTTCATGCTACAATAACTGGAAATTAAATGGCCTGGAATGAATGGAAAACATTGTATAAGATCTGTAATATTAAGTGAGTAATACTTTTTCAATTAACTTGTTCTTCAGTTTTCATTTCATGCTGTTTGCAGAACTTCATCTGTAGTATATCAAGTACCTTTGCCATAATTTAAATAATTTTCCTAGAGTGGACAGAACCATGCGTGCAGCTATTTCTACTGGCTGACGGTGCAGATGGAAGGAGAAGAGCACCCATGCTCGCCCTGGGGAAGCAGCGTTTGGGCACGTTCAATGCCATGGACTCAAGTAATTCCCTGTGAAGCCCCAAGAGTTGGGATTGTATCACTGACAGCTCACCAACTAATTGCTTAATTGATTTGTTACATGACTTGTGCTAGAAACTGGCTGATATTTCGTTTTCCTGGTAGCAGTTTGCTACATTCTGGCTGATTTTAAGCAGAATATGTTAACATTTCCGGACGTCACTTGACGTAAAGTTAAGGAGTTCCATGTCGTTAATTTGGGCAGATAACTCCCTGGTGTTGGAGCGTGTCATGGCATTGAACATCTGGCCTTTTCCTCTACTTCTATCTTTTTTTTTTCTTTTTTTTTTTCTTTTTTTTTTTTTTATATTATGGAGAGAGCAATAACTTGCCTGCAGTCTCTAAGTGGAGACAGAGCAGAAGGATACCGGCCCCTACCACTTTCCCATGCTGAAGTTGGACCATGTTGCCTTCTCAGTTTACACCCTCTTAGCAGATATCATGGCGTTGTCGTATTTAATTCCTAAATTCAAGACTGTTGTTCTTCATATTTATAATATCCTAGTACATATGAAGCAAACATAGATACACATGCTAGCAGTTTTGCTCAGGAATAACTTCTTATTAGTGAAACAGCACAGTTTAGTTCCTTTATTTTTTTCCCTTCCTTTTGCATGTTGTCATAACTTACAGAGCATCTGTGCTGCTATATTACAGGAATTGCTCACTGGCAAGTTAAGCAAGACAATGCAGATATGATACAGGCCTTCTTTTTTTTTTCCAGTTGTTCAATGACAAAATCATACATAAAATCAGTACTTAAAATTCTGATGTGTTTATTCTGTGCAAGTAAAATGAAAAATTTAAATACAAAATAAGCACATTTTTAAAAACAAAATAATAGGTTAGTTGTACTCAATTAAGACGTATGAAAATAAGTAGCAGCTTAGTATCAAGACATTAGTGTGCACGTCTTTCCGAACTGTTATTTTCTTTAGAGCAGAGTCAGAGCTCTGCATTCCTTGTGTTTTGATTCATCATTTCAGCTGGATGTCTCGGCTCCAGCTGTGTATCCCAGGAACACAGCGGGTGGTGTCTCCCGGGCAGGAGCCCTCAGTGGGCAGCCATGGCCACTGCGTGGAGCAGGAGGATGTAAAGCAGGGAGAGCTGCCGGGTGCCGGCTCGGGAGGGCACGCGCGCGTGGGGAGCGCCCGTCGTGGCCTCCTCTCGGCTTAAGGTAGCGGTTGTGCTGTGAGGCACCTTGGAGTAGTTCGTTGGCATTCCACTGGTGATGCTTAAAGTCATGGGCGTGGTGGAAGATCCCGTGGAGTTGCCCTGGGTCGGATCCACGGCGTGGATCGTGCGCGTGGCTGCTGCTTCCTGGGGGCCGCCGTCCCTCCAGGTCAGGCCGTCGGGGTGGCGGAGCAGGGGCTGCTCCGTGCTGGGGAACAGAACCGTGTGGCTTTGGGTGGCCAGGGGAGTGACTTCCTTGGCTTTCAGTTGTTTGTGCGTTTTGGTCGCTGGGGTGGGTTCGGCTGCCTCGGCAGAGGTGGCTCTGTCTGTGCCCATCCTTCCTTCCATCAGGGCGCTGGAGTCCCCGGCCGTGGGCGCGGCGCTGGCCCAGAGCCCGGCCTGGTGGGCACAGGGAGCCCCCAGGACACGGGCAGCTGTGCCCTGCACCCACTGCAGCACGTAAGGGATGTTCTGTTTGTCGCTGCACGACCAGGGGTTGTTGTATAGAGTTACCACCTGCAGCTGAAGGAGCTGGTCAAAAGCTTTGTCGGGAATGTACGAGAACTTGTTGTTGTGCAGGTAGAGGCTTGTGAGGTGTTGAAGTCTCACCAGTGTTCCTGGGAGTATCTGGGACAAGAAGTTATTGGATAGATCCACCGTCTCTATATTGTAGGGGATGTTGGTTGGAACTGTCCAAAGTTTGTTGCTGCTGAGATTGAGAAACTTGAGACTGCTCAGTGTGTTGTTGATCAGGACAGCTCTTTCCACCATATTCCTGGAAACATCGAGCACTCGAAGATTCCACTGGTAAGCTGTATCAAGTTTCTGAAGAACTTTAATGTTGTTGTTTGTGGCATATAACTCCCATAAGGATTTAGGCAGATGAGCGGGAACATTCTTGAGCCAGTTATGTGAAATATCAAGGGTCCTCAGATTGGTGAACCTCGTTAGCTGATGATCGAGATCTACAAACTGGTTAAAGGACAGATTTAAATATGTAAGGTTGTCTTGGAGTCCCTGGGGCAGTACAGTTAAGTTTCTGCCTGAACAGTCCACATTCCTGTCGTTTCCTGAGCATGTACAGCTAGAAGGACAGATACCCAAACCAGTGGGTAGGAAAACCAGAAGGACCAGCAGACAGGTAGATGTATTCAATATCTGGTATTCCATTGTTGCCTGGAAATAAATATACCAAAATGACACCCTTTAAACCCATGTAATACATTTTATCTCTGTATAAGGGTTGTCTGGGCAATGGCCACTTGCAGGAGAAATTAAGTAAAAATATCAATAACCCCCTTTGAGGCACGGTCCTTTTTAGAATTGTTCAAGAGAGACTTCACAAAGCATCCCTTCAGCCTGTCATGTTGTCTGGCAGAATGAGACTTGTTTTTTCATCTCCCTTTCCCCCTCCAGCTCAAATGAGGGCTTTCTTCCGAAAATGCAAGTCTCTTCCAAACGTTATACAATGTCTGCTTCTTGTTTTTAGTGATTTCAAGCCTATATTATGTTTGGAATAATGTGTTCTTTTATAGAGGATGAAAAAATGGCTGTCAACTGGATCTGCTTCACAAATCTCTGCAGTAGTGTAGCAGTCCCCCCCATCCAGGGATGCCGTTTGCTTAAGTAAATTGGTTAAAATACATCTTAGGAATGGAGTTTGAAACGCAAATTCCATGTTCATGCTCACATGCACATTAGTATTTTTTCCTCTTTACAGCGTTAATCACATTCTCAAAGCTGGTAACACATGTCCAGAGCCCAAATTGCTGTTAGTAAGAAATCTCTGACACTGCAGCAAATTTCTGGTGCAAGCGTCTGTCAGCAACTCCTAATTCCGCTCCTATTTCCGTCTCTGGTTCCGCGGTAGGTTTTTGCGATTAAAAACAAAAAACCACAAACTTACCGTGGTCTCCTGCGGTATCAGCACATCGTTCCCGTGATGGATGGGAGCTTAGAGGTCGCCTTGTTCTGGAGAGCAGCTCCAGAGGCTGCCGGGGGCTGTGCTCGTCTCCTCAGCTGCATCGCGTTCCTGCGCGCGGCTCCGCAACCACCTGATCCGCGGCACTGCAGAGCCGAGGGGCTGCTGCACAGCTGAGCGCGGCCAGGAACCTCCCTGGGCTTTGGGAGCGGGCAGGAGCTGCTGCACAGCCACAGAGCAGGCTGTCAGTGCTCCAGGCAGAGCTGCTCCCCAGCTCCAGGGCAGGCTGTCAGTGCTCCCAGCACGGCGTGGCAGTGCCTGCAGGGACGGACCGAGGGCAGTGTCTGGGGGCTCTTGGAGCCTGAGCTGGCATTGCTGCCTTTGGTGTTTCTGGGTGAAAAGTCAGGTTAGTTGTGTTCCTTTTTACCTTTGATTAACCTCTCCTTCTGTAATAGAGGTTAATGTTAATTTAGGCTTCCTGTCTTAAGCTTTTTTAAGCTCCACTGCCAGGGTATATTTTCATCATTTTAAAATACTTTTCCACTCCTCAGACCAGGCTGTCGCCGTATTGTCATGTATAATGTAGCTCAGCTTGTAGGATTTTACAGATTTCTACAGGAAATCTCTACCTGAATTCCTTAAAGCAATATGGTAAGAGTGTTTGTAGTTTATAATGCTGTAAATTCTAACAGGTTATAATGCAATGAGCCTTAAAAAAAAATCTTTGTATAATTGTAATGCTATTCTTTAGGCATATCCAGCCATATAACTTATGTAAGAAAAAATTATAAATATATTTTGCTATGGCTGTTATATGCACAGCAGCCAGGAATTGCACTTGCATAACTTACTGCTCTTTGTGGTAAAGATGCTGAAGTTCATTGTGTGGCCTGTGGTGCTACATCCACAAATTATTCCCTGCTCAAGCAAACTCAAAACTCCAAACTCTGCCATTTTGCAGAACTGTCATGGAAAGTTAACTGTGGCATCTAGCAGCTTTTTGCTATAAATATGAATATTCAGCACAGGTAAAAAAAATAAACATTAATTTACTTTTGAGACCACCCTGCTGCTTCCCACCCAAGAATTAGCTTAGCAAAGGCTGGTGTTAGGGGGGTGAGCTTTGCTGGTACTCAAGGCCCAGTGAAAAGCATGTAAAGCACTTGAACACCTTGAGTTCAAAGCAATCTGGTATCCATGAAACATTAAATGAATTTTTTAAGGCTCTATTAATAATTGAAAGCTTTCAGAAAATACTGCTTCAGAGGAAGAAATCAGTGAATGTGCACAACTAGTCCTGCTTATCATCTACCTGAGCGTGCTGCAAACTTTCCGGTTTATGCACAACAATCCAAAGGCTCTTGGTACAAGAAAACCTTTTTGTAGTTGTTCTTCAGGTGTTTGGAGCGTTTTAGTGACCATGATATTAACTGTTCCCTCATACTGTTCTCTGCTTTACCAGACTGGAGTGTGAAGGGACTGGAGATTTTACACCAGTCAGCTCTTGGCTCATATTTGACCTAAAGGAAATCTCATTCCTGGTAGTAAAGAACAGCCTCTGGCTGTTGGGAGGATTTGGTTGGTACCTGTAATCCACAGGTACCAGGTTGTGACCCTGTGACAGGCAGAAAACAGGCCTGTATGTGAATCCCACGATGGTTTGGGTTGGAAGGGACCTCAGAGCTCATCTCGTTCTACCCTCCCTTTGGAAGGGACACCTTCCAAACCATGGGGTTCCTCCAAACCCCATCCATCCTGGCCTTGAAAACGTCCAGGGATTCCAGATAGTTCAGACTTTGTTTTGAATTCGAAGCTCTGTATCAAAGCAAATACTCAGTTGGGCTTTAAGTGACCAAAACATCTTTGAATCAGACAGCTTTATTAAAATGAACTGGAATTCACTGCATTGACTGACACAGCCCAGTGGAGCAGACACTGCCCGAGTCCCTGTGGGGCTGTCTGGGAGCTGCATCTCCCTGGGTGCATTACGTGGATCTGTCTGTGCTGGAACACCCAGGCACGTGCACTCTGGCTTCTGCAGTCTCCACCTCTGGAATCTCCAGCAGCAGATATGAGTGGGCACGGTTTGTGCCGGATTTGGAAATTACTTGCTTCAGGCAGAAGCAGGTGGTTCCCTCTTGTGAAAGCTGAAGTTGGGAAACACCAGGGGAACGCCTGTGCCGTGGCCTCACTGTTCTTGCCTGCCCCAACTTCTCCTTTTTTCGCTTATTTGAAAAATACTTGCTTTAAGAAGAATGTGGAGTATTCTGTAAATGACTTGTGACAGTCTCCAAAGGGTATTCTGGCTGGGGCAGTGGTTGATGAATGTCCTGGATAAGGAGCTCAGGTGGTGGGGGCAGTGGTTCCTCTGCTGCCGAGGGAAATGCCGAGTGCTTGCTGGGATCTGAGCTGGGATCCTCAGGAGGTTCCCTGAGCCAGTCTGGTGGAGGTGGCAGGTCGTGAGATTCAGGTGGAGTGTCTGGGTGAGGACAGGAGTCACCTGCAGTGTTCAGTGTTTCTGAGGAGGGAGCTGGAGGGGGGTCTGTGCTGGGAGCTGCTGTTCCAGCCGGGGGAGGCAGCTGCCCATTGTCATTGCTGGTAGTTTGGTGGGATGGGTTCTCTGATCCAGTGGGATCCTCCTGTGAGTTTGGGCCTTGTTTCAGTTTCCAAGGCAGCATGAATAAAACTGATGACCGTTTGTTGTCCTGGTCAGAGTCCAGGAAGAGCTCTGGAGTGTCTCCATCTGCGAAGGGAGAGCGGCCTGCCCAGTGGGAATTGGCCAGAGCAGGCCCAGGCCTCACATAGCATTTCCACAGGAGAATGACAAGAATTGCCACTATCATACCAAGTAAAATGATGCCAATCAGCAGTCCTGCTACCCAGCTGCCATCACCAGCTTCCTCCTCTCCCGTGGGCACCGCAGGTGTTGTAACAGCCAGTGCTGGGCCAGGTTGGTGTAAACTGGGTCCAGGTGCTGCTATGGAAAGGGACTTCCAGATTGCTCCACAGAAGAGAGCCAGGATGACCTGGTTGCTGGCCATTTCCCTCCAGCCTCTTTAAACGTGTCCTCTCCTAATGCAGGGAAGAAATAGAACGTGGTGAGTTGAAGACTGCATTTATTGTATGGTTACACTCTACAGTTCATGTCAATACCATGGCAGTGAAATAACACTTGACCCAATGTTTCAAATTTCAAACCTATTCCCATTGGTATGATCAGCAGATTAGCCACTGACTTTACAAATAACAGCAGATTTTCAACATTATTGGTTATTGTAATTAAGTGACTTTTAAAAAGAGAATGTCTTGGTTGTTATTATCTTTTTTCACCTTATCAGAAAAAGGCATCAGCAGGGCAGTCCTAACAGGGCTTCAAAATAACCTTTGTCAGTCGTGTAACTGGTCATGTACCTGGAACACTCTGCAGCACTGGCAGCAGGATCGACACACAGTGTTGCCAGGAGTGAAGAAATGGTTTGTTGTGATGAATGTAGGCTGAGACCAAAGCAAAACTCTCTTCACAGATCTCTTAAATCACAGATCTTTTATTTCCTGTTCTCACCTCTCTTCAGCATAGCAAAATATGCAAAAATTTCCAGGTACTGGTGCTGTAATGGAACAGCATTCTGATGTAAACTGTTTTATAAATAAATTCCTGCCCAGGCAGTGGAGGAGATTGCACAAATGTTTAGCTGTTGGCATGAGACAGTTTTTTTTTCCTATACTGATTAGAGTTCAGATCTCTGAACATCTCCTTATGAAATAAATGATATAAAATCTATACCCTACACAGAACCTTTCCTTCTGAAGTTACTTTCATGCACTTTGAGCTAATTCGTTAGCTCCAACAGTGCTAGTCCTTGGAAGCTATTTCTGAGAAATTAATATGCATGAGTCTTTATGGGTTTACAAATATGCAAAATTGAATTTTAAATGCAACAGTGTAAACAGACACGAGTAGTTAATTCATGCATCTTGAGAACATCAGGATCCAAATTCTGTCAGGTTTGTAAGAGGTTAAAACAATTCAGTTGAATTTTTATACTGCTCACCTCTTTTCAAAAGAGAGACAAATAATACTTAGACTTCATGGTAATTCATAGCAACATCCACAGACAACAGATTTGAAACCCTCCTGCTTTTAAGATGCAGACATTCAAGAGGAGCTCTGAACACACCCTGGAGCTGGGATGGGCACGGTGCTGAACACGGTGCAGCTCCATTTCCACCCAAACAGTACAGATCCTGAGCTCTCCCGTGCTGGAGCTGATCCTTACCTTACATTCGTCTTCTCTCAGGCAAGCATCGTCTCACTTTGTTTGAAGGCTCGGGAGGACAGGGAATGTGCTCCGAGCCGAGCTGCTTAAAATGGCCCCTTTCCTGCTGAGGTTGGTGCAGTGAGAGGAAGTTGGCCAACCCTCGCTGCAGGAAGTGTCGGGAGCGGGGAGCTCACGCTCGTATCGCGGCGATGGCGCGTTCCACAAGCAGATTGTTCTGCTCTGCTGGGTTGGACTGTTACAGAGGTGTTGGTGGCTTCTGCCACGTGAGAGACACGTATGTGGAAATTCGTGAATGCTCGTTTGCCTGTCTTGGTAGAAAATAGTTACAGTTTCTTCTCTGTGAGTCAAAAGCTATGCAAATTTGGGCTAGATTGGAGTCACTGGTGTAGTTTCAGTGGTGGGTTTGGTGCCCTCAGGATTATTAGTGGGAAAACCAGCCTTGGGCAGTGAGTCACGGAACGCTGTCTGATCACATGGTGTGCTGGCTGCTTGCACATCTTCAGTTGTGCAGTTGCATGAAGAGGCAGATGAACTCCAGATTCACCCTTGGCCTGTCCCCCACTGTTGTGTTCCTGTCTGGACCATGTTGGTACCTGCTGCCATCATTGATGGGGGCCTGTGCTCTGAGCTGCTGTTTCCCACTCTGTTGTTGTGCATACCATGTAGTGTAACTCCAGCTTCTTGCTTTGCCTCCTTGACCATTTTTGCCTGGAAAGGCTGCTTGGTGAAAAGACACCCACACCAAATGTGTCCTCATGGCATTTTGCGTGTTCTTTCAGTGGCTGCTGATGGATTGCTCCACAGCTTCTTCATCTCCTCCTGCCTTTCCTGTTGTGCCTCTCTTCTGATTGCACTGCTTCTCTTTTTGAGACTGCCCCTGTTTCTGCAGCAAACACACATCCTGATGTCGTGCCCCCACTGTAACTCAATATTTCCTGTCTGATTCCTGTGTCTCATCCCCATTCTCCTCAGCCCCCAGTCTGCCCTGGCTGTTCCTGTGTGCAGTCTGGCTGCCCTGTAGGGATCTGCTCTCCTGGGTCAGTTCTCTTCTTGCCTTCCTGGCTGGGAGCAGTTTTATTCCAGGGCAGATTCTCACGTTGGCTCTCTCAGAGCCTCTTTTCAGTCCTTGCACAGTCTCTGCTGTTGCTACCTGTGGCTGTTTCGGGGGAGGAGGAGGTGACTGCAGGGCAGCACCCCCTGCCCTGCCCTTCAGCTCTTTGTCACCCCTGTGAGGTGTTGTGTTTGTCTCCTCTGGGTCCTGGGTTGTCATCACTGCTCTGTCTCTGTCCCCTTATTATTCTCCTGGCCTTTCTCCTCATCTTCTGGAGTTGCCTGACAGAATCCTGTGCCCTCCCATCCCAGTGTGCTGGACTCTTGAAGCCCTTGGGTCTGAATTCGTGGTTTAGGGGAGATTTATGGGACTTTGCCTGATGGGTGTTTTTTATTCCCATGAACTTATTTTCTAACGACTCCCAGTTCCAGGCTAAGCACGTGAACTGCTTTGTTCTCCTTGCTGCACAACCCCCTTTGGGCTGGGCAGTTGCATTCTCTGGGCTCTCTCTCCTGGCTCCAGGCTGCTCCTGCCTCTCTGCTGCTGCTCCACCTGCCCCTCCAGCCGAGGTGCTGGTGATCCAGTGCAGGGGGATTGGGGGTTCAGTTGTGTCCTGATCCTTTCAAATTCGTACAACCATCCCACGTGCCAAAGCTGTGACAGCTGCCCAGGCTGGTTTTTGGAGCTTTGACACCAAAGTGCAGTCTCAGCACTTGTAACCCCAGTGCAACAGATCTGCGACCCAAGGAGCAGCCTGTGGAAAGCTTCTCATGTTTCCTTAAAACAGCAAAGCTCTGCTGCAGGGAGACCAGGCAGAGGCATCTTTCTGGAACTGTGGTAAATCACATCTCTCTGAGAATAAAGAAACTGAAAGTTCTTGTGGTTTTAATAAATTTTGGGCATATTTTAATTGGTGATAGAAGAAAGTGGAGTGTGTTTCTGTGATGCAGGAAATCACAGCGAGTCATCAGAGACCTTTACTGAGCTCAGCTGATGTTACAGGAAATTCCAAATGCCTGGTGTCCTATTTTTTTTCTAATATTTTGACTCAGAGAAATAGTGTCACATAAGTCGCGTTGTTTGAAAATGGATGTTGCAAGTTTATTGGGATAAATTGAAACAGTTCTCATGTTCTGACAAATAGTACAAACTTCAGCTCTTCATACACAGCATGGAAACACAATAAATATGTTTGAATCTTAGTCTGGTTCCAAAGAGATTAAGCTGGTTTAAGAAGTTCTTGATGGGAAAACCCAAAAGGGCATTTTGAGAGGGACTAGATCCTGATTCAGTGGTTGAAGTTGTGACTGATGTATGGTTTTCCTAAAAAAACATCTTGGTTATACCTGTGCAGTGTCAGCTGCTAGGGTGTGTTTATCAGACTAACAGTCTGTTCTCTTCTTCCCCCTCATGGTCTTTGAGTGTGGGCAGATTGTGTCCCTTTGTTTACCCTGTTCGGCTCCTGTCACAGTGATTTCTGGTCAAAGGAGTAAAACCAGTGATGCCACTCCACACAGAAAGCTATTGAACACAATCTTATTCCTTCCTGGATCCACACGTGGCTGCAGCATTCCCACTGGCATAAATAATACCTAAAATCTGAATTTAGCTTCCCCAGGGGAAAATTCATGTTGTTTCTTAAAAGCTGAGTTTTTGCCTTACATTACTGATGTAAAAAGGGCAAAAGATGATTTTTTTACCCGAGTGTGAATTAAATCTCAACTACAAAATTGGTTAAAATGGGTTTGTGTGACTGGGATGTATCTTTGTTTTCCTGGGCATTATCTGTTTCACCTTCGGTTTTCCTTCTGTTCCTCGTGTCCCTCCCTCCTAGCAAGTCCTGCATTATCAGCTGGGTTCCAGCTGGCTCCCTGGGCACCCTCTGCCACGTTCCTGCTGCCGTTGGCCATAAGCTGCTGGTGGCCACAATGTCACCGTTGCTCCTGGGCCTGCGCTTCCCCTGCTGAGTTCTTTTGAGATAGGACAGTTTATTTGCTATTACAACTGTTGACAGAAATAGGAAGGTGCAGATAAGCACAAGTACTGCAATGATAATGAAGCAAATCACTATGAGAGACTTGTTGTCTTCACATGTTTCCCTGGTCACTGGACTCCTGGGTGTGCTGGTGTTCCTGGGTCCTCCAGTGGCAGAAACTGCACTTGTGGCAGGGGAAGAGGTTGGATTTCGGGCCGTTGTGGAGGAGAAGGACTGCAGGGTACTTTGCATTTCAAAAGTAGTTATTTCGCTGCTGAAATTGATGCTGAGAGGAGAATTTGTATTGGCTTCTGTTCTGTTGTGGCTCCCACTGAGGTTCTGGCTGATGGGACTCCAGGTTTCCTCTCTACCCTGAGGGTAGGTGTGGTTTGCACTCGTTTGCAAACACAGGGAGAAGATCATCGTGACAGGGAGGGCCAGGCCTGGGTTATTGCAGCTCTTGGTCTTCATCCTCCCAGTTAGTCCCCTGCCAAAATACAAGTGGTGCTGTTAGTTTAGCAGGTGCTGGTTCTTGGGGGTTTGGACCGGAGTTCTCAGGGAATAGCAGCCTTTCTGGTGGACAGGGTGTGTAAGCTGGCCTCAGTTCTAGTGGATGTAGGACGTGTGTTCAGACACTTGGTTTAGTGAAAGGATAAGTTGTCTCCGACTTCTGACAGTTTGGGGTTTGTAGAAAATATATGAATATTAAAAAAGAGGGAAGTGTTTCCTACCACCTGCCCAGGAATGTTGGGGCAGCCTCTGGTGGTTGCTGCTCTCCAGCACTGACCATGTTACACTCTGAGCTCATCCCTTCTGCTGCTGCACAGGGGAGGGAGGAACCATGTCAGGTTTAGTGCTTCCCACCCCCTGAATGCCCCTGGGCGTGGGCACTGGAACCATGATGGTAGAGACGGCAAGGGGAAAGCTTTCACCCAAAATGTTCCTGTGACAGCAGTGACTTTTGTGAACTGTTTCTCTTTCCTAGCACAGCTGGCCAGAGTACTTTAAAATGCCCAGGAAAATCTTTGTTCTCCAATTTTTCTGCCTTTTTGTACAAAAAGCTATTTACATAAATGTACTTGTATTTTTCTTCAAACGTGCTACAGATTGTGACATTTTTTTTAAAATGCCTCAGATAATTATGCAAATGAGATTAACCATTAGTATGTTCTGTTTCACATTTGGGTGGTATTCAAATTTGTACTTGTTGAATTTGTCTGCAGGGCAGGAAACTGATAGTTTCTGATACTGGTGGGTCTGATATGGAGATAAAAACCTCAGAATAGCAGCGAGGAACGAGCCAAGCTGTGAGCCAGGGCTGCAGCTGAGGCTGGGCCGTGCAGGAGGGGCACAGCACAGGCACAGCCAGCGCTCCCAGCACTGCACACTGAGCCCACTGTTCATTGTGGTGGCCCAGAGCACGCGGGCCTGCCTTAAAAATCAGCAGGCTGATGGCGTGAAGGGCCCCGCTCAAAATCACGAGAGCAAAGGAACTGATCTTTAAAGAGCTCTTTTGCTTTTTAGTCCAACCCCTTGTGTCTGGGTGTTGACAGAGACTCAGTACCCAGCGAGATCCAACAACAGAGCTAAGTAGTGACTGTCACTGCTAATTCCTTGGAGTCTGGTCGTGAATACCCTTTAACGTGACTGAAAATACAGTTTATCAGCTCCCTTGATTCAGTTGAGATAGTATTCCTACAGTTTGTTACTATTTTTGAGTTACTTAAACTTCTTTAAAAATACTTTTGCATATAATTTTCTACAGAATATAAGAAACTTAGAAGTGCAACTTAAAATAGGAGAAGGAAAATGGGTACTTACCTTGCCAAGATGTGATCAACAGAAAATGGGTGTTTCAGATATTTAGTCCTTTACCAATAAAATTTCTTTGTGCATATGTTTGCTCTGAGGATGTAAATGACCATCAGTGTGCAGCAAGGACCTTTGGGCAGTGCTGGTGTTTTTTAGGCAAATGTGTAACTGAAATGACATGTCGTTTGCTGTGCGTGGGGAACTCAAACCACAGTGATGACACACTTCCCTTTGGTGACAGCCAACCCACTGCAGTTGGAGAGGAAAGCCCCGACCTGCCCAGCTCAGCTCTCAGGGGACAGGAAGGGACGGGGACAAAGCCCTTGGGCAGAGCAGTGTTCAGTGTCCGTGGAACCTCCTCCCGTGTCCTGCACTGGGGTTCAGTCACGGCTGCCCCAGCACCCTGCAAGCTGCTTCTGTACCTGCAGCATTTAGCAGCTCTGCCTGTAACCTGCTGAGAGTTGAGTTGGTGACAGCTTGGAACAGGGGCAGGGATTTAAAAGTACCTTAAATTTTTATGAGCTACTGATGTATTTATCTTTAATTAATTCTCCTCAGTAGAATTCTGTCTGCTGTGTGAACACTGGAGATGTGGTTCAGGCAGATGTGTTGCCCAGGCTCAAAATTCAGAGGATCTTTGAATGAGAAAAATTATTTTTAATTATGTGAACATTTTTCTGGGAAGAGTTATTTTTGTAGACAAATCCTCTGTAGTCCTCAGAGGACTGACCATTCTTGGAAACACTCCCCCAAGCATTAGAATGTTGCAGGACATAGCAAATGGAATGGGTCTGATTCCAAAAAGTTGGTGTGTAGATATTTATTTATTCTTATTAAAACTTCTGAGATAAGTATATTTTTCCACATACAAAAATAGATATAATTTGAATGTCCAAAGTGGTAACAGAGGCACTTTTATTTTTAAAGAAACTCTTGAGCTCTTTCTATGCAATCCAGTTTTGATCCAGCTGCTGCTCCAGCATGGCTTTGATTGTTCTCTCAGTTAACCCCACCAATGTCTGTCTCCTCCCACAGGTTCAAGACTGGGCAGATCAATGGTGATCTGCTGATCTACCACGTGCTGCTGACCCTGAAGCCATACTATGCAAAGCCATACGAAATCGTGGTGGACCTCACCCACGCTGGCCCCAGTAATCGCTTTAAAACAGACTTTCTTTCTAAATGGTTTGTAGTTTTTCCAGGCTTTGCTTATGAAAATGTCGCAGCAGTTTTTATTTATAACTGTAACTCTTGGGTCAGAGAATACACCAAATACCATGAAAGGCTCTTGACAGGTCTGAAAGGAAGCAAAAGGCTTGTTTTCATAGACTCCCCAGGGAAGCTGGCAGAGCACATCGAACACGACCAGCAGAAGCTCCCAGCAGCTACCTTGGCTTTGGAGGAGGACTTGAAAGTGTTTCACAATGCTCTCAAACTGGCTCATAAAGACACCAAAGTTTCTATTAAAGTAAGTGCTTTTCATGCTGTTCCTGATGATTTTTGTGTCTCTTGGTTCTCCTTCCGTTTTGAGGAGAAATCACAAATTTCTAGTACGCCCCTTTAAGAAGTACAAAGTTTCATACGTTTATCTTTTATGAAATCAGGAGTGTCAGGCTTTTCTCTTTGTATGATTAACAGTAGGTGCTGAGCCAGTTTTCTGTTGTCTTTCCAAGGTTGGGTCGACAGCTGTGCAGGTGACATCGGCAGAGCGAACACGAGTCCTGGGCCAGACAGTGTTTTTAAATGACATATACTACGCCTCTGAAATCGAGGAGATCTGTCTTGTTGATGAGAACCAGTTTACCCTGACCATTGCCAACCAAGGCACACCACTCACCTTCATGCATCAGGAGTGTGAAGCCATCGTGAGGTCCATCATTCACATCCGGACACGCTGGGAGCTGTCCCAGCCGGACTCCATCCCTCAGCACACCAAAATCCGTCCCAAGGATGTCCCTGGAACGCTGCTCAACATAGCACTGCTCAACCTGGGGAGCTCAGACCCCAGTCTGAGGTACAGAGCTTTGAAATCAATACCAGCTTGGGTCAAAATGCGGGAATTCTCTCCGAGGCTTCCTTAGTGTTAGAAAATCTAATCATTTTTCTGCCACCACAGCTCCATAAAAAGTCATTTCTAATAAAGGAAGATTGGGTTTCTATAGGTGAAGAAAGGCACGTACACTGAGAGGAACTGAAGTCATGTAGGAAGCTAAATTTCTCTTTATAAGGAGAAATACTTCTGCCTTGCACTGTGTGTTCATTAGGTACCCTCGATTTCCATGGTGTTGAACCTGTACCCCTTAGAGCAGGCTCATGATCCGTGTCTGAACGGGCTGCTCTGGGCCCTGGGCAGGCTCTGTCCAGCAGCTCAGCTGCACCTGGAATGATTTAGGATTTCCTGGAGCTACAAGCCATTCTGAGAAGTCCCATACAAAGCCCTTCAAGCACACTCTGTAACCTCAGCAGAAATTGTTCAGAGCAAGTGGAAGAATAATTTCTTCTGTTTCTCCAAGGCAAGTGTGTTTGTCTCTGAATTGTAACTGGTGCAGGTGAATGTAGTGCAGGATTTAGATGTAATTTCTGTTACAGATTTGGGTTTTAAAGTGGATGTGGTTTTTAAAATGTCAGGGCTGCTACTGTGATGAATAATGTGTATATTTTCAAATGTACAAGAAAACTCCTACAAATCGTATTGTTTGCTTTGTTACAGGTCTGCTGCCTATAACCTCCTATGTGCCTTAACCTGTACCTTTAATTTAAAGATTGAGGGCCAGTTACTGGAAACTTCAGGTCTGTGTATTCCTGCCAACAACACACTATTTATTGTATCTATCAGTAAGACTCTTGCAGCAAACGAGCCACACCTCACTTTGGAGTTCTTGGAGGAGTGTATTTCGGGATTTAGCAAATCTAGTGAGTAACTCCAGTGTTTCTTAATGCTCACCCTGAATTTGAAAGGGTTTAGGTTGGTAGCTGTCTAGCTTAGTCAGTTAATCTTACTGAGTCACAGCAAGTTGAAATTGCAGATTGTTCTCGGAGCTGATTTGCAGATGCTCTGTTTCTGTGTCCATGTAGCCCAGCAGAATAATGCCCTGAAGGCAGGCAGTTTCCCAGACTGGATGGCAGCTCTTGGAACAAACCTTTTCACATTTGAATGTGCCCTCTCCTTTCTCCTGAAGCAGATTAAAAGGCAGCTGCTGCCTTTTTTTTTTTTATTTTTTTAACTGAAATTAATGTTAAAACGAGCTTTACTGGACATTAGAGAGGTCAGTTCATCCAGAGAGATCACAATACAAATGATTCCTTTCATATCCCTGGGATAGTTTGTACAGTGATTACTTTGGGAAGATTTCTGTCAGGTTGTTATTAATGCACCAGAAGTGGAGAATATTGCAGAACAAAAACCTAAACTTGAAGTGCATGAGAGTGAAGGGTTGAACTCTGGAATATCCATCCACAGAAGAGTTACAGGGTTCTTCAGTCATATGAGAACTAATCTTTTCAGAGGATCCTCCCTCTCTGTTGTACATCTGGCTCAGTTGCTCTCCTTGTGCATCTCTTTTTTCCAGTCTTAACACAGCTCTGACTTTACTGCTGGGAGCTGCTCATAATATTTTCCAAAGATTAAAAAGACAAAGAATGATTTGTGAATAGAGGCCAGTGCTGGCTCTGTGTTACAAGGTGCTTTTCTCTCTCAGGTATTGAACTGAAACACCTGTGTCTGGAGTACATGACTCCCTGGCTGTCCAACCTGGTCAGGTTCTGCAAGCACAACGACGATGCCAAGCGCCAGCGGGTCACTGCAATTCTGGATAAACTCATAACGATGACAATAAATGAGAAGCAGATGTACCCCTCCATCCAGGCTAAGATATGGGGAAGCCTTGGACAGGTACAAATTCTGCACCATTTGTAAACAGATTATAGAGTTTTTAACCACTTAAATGTCAATGCAGAGGAATAAAATGGCTCTTAACTAGCCCCTGTCTGTGAGCCACGTGGAGAATAGTGAGCAGGTTCTTCTGAAGTTTCCACTCTGTAAAATACTCCATAAGAACTTGGACAGATGAGACCTTGCTTATTTTCTTGGAAGTACATTTTTCTCTGCTTCAAATCTGGTTCCTTTTTACTGTGTTCAGCATTTTATAAATAGTTATGCTTTTAAAGTGAAAACTAAAATAAAAGTACTGCAAAATAAAATACAGTTTCTCCACAGTACTGAAGCATTTTGAGTAAAACCTGATGGAATTCAGCTTTATGGTTCTAAAATTCACATGAGGCTTTTTGCCAAAAGAATAATGAGTTACTAAAACTGATGCTTCAGTTTGTGATAGTTTTGCATCTTCAGCTAAAGAAATGTACAATTGCTGATTTCAGTTGTGCTTCGCTGTGGGAAACCCAAGTTAACCTGCCTGGTGAGAGAGGATTTCTTTTCTGTCTCAGATAACAGATCTCCTGGATGTGGTGCTGGACAGCTTCATCAAAACCAGTGCCACGGGGGGCTTGGGCTCCATCAAAGCTGAGGTGATGGCAGACACTGCTGTGGCACTGGCTTCTGGCAATGTCAAACTCGTGTCAAGCAAAGTGAGTCCCCTCTTTGCCTTAATTTCCTTTTATGTAATAATTTCAACTTACTTACTAATGTGACATGGGGATGCTTTCTGATCTCAGTACAGACAGTGATGCAGAAACCATGATAAAATAGGTTCCAAGCAATAGAATAATTCCAGTGTTGAACTGTGATGGTTGTTCCTGAACTTTGAGCTGTGCTCCTCATTTGAGTACAACAGAACGGTCGCTCTCTTTGCAGGTGATTGGGAGAATGTGTAAAATCATCGACAAGACTTGTCTGTCCCCCACTCCCACGCTGGAGCAGCACCTGATGTGGGATGACATTGCCATCCTGGCACGCTACATGCTGATGCTGTCCTTCAACAACTCCCTGGATGTGGCTGCTCACCTCCCCTACCTCTTCCACGTGGTCACTCTGCTGGTGGCCACAGGTCCCCTTTCTCTCAGAGCTTCCACTCACGGTCTCGTCATCAACATCATTCACTCTCTGTGCACTTGCTCACAGCTTCACTTCAGTGGTGAGTTTTTCCGGAGTTTCAGTGAAGATGATTGCTTCTTAATTTGTTTAGGAAATATTTGAGTTGTCGTTCTCTCTGCAAACTGTTCTGAGAGTCTGAAAATAACAGCTGAGCTTTGTAGCTCAGCTTGAATACAAATCAGAATGAAGATATGATCAACGAGAAATGAGTATGGAATTAAAAAATATCTCATTTAGAGCAGATGCATAATGGAAATTGTTTGTATAATTTTCTAAAACCCATTATGCTATGGGTTTTAGAAAAAGAGAAGAAAGTACCAGTGAGTTTCTGATAAGGCAAAGGAGAAAACACAGTCTGTGCTAAAACTGGCTGATGTGCATCTTGTGAGGGGTTGCGTAAGGTGGTAACAGAAATATCAATTACATAAGAGAATTGTGAAGCTGTAGTGTAAAACAGGTATTTTATCCACTATTGTATTTTAGCAGTCCTAAAGTAACAGGTATTAGCAATTGGCCCCATCTTGCCCCAGGAGCACAGTGTAGGACCAGGCTGGATTTTGTGCAGAAAAAAAATGCCAAGTTTCTGTAATCTTGTCCTTGTTTAGGAATCTGAAAGCTGGAGTTCTGTCTGTATGTATGGAAGGAGTGAGTGGGGGCACACACACACACATTTCTGGAGAGGGGCTTTGGCAGGGCCTGGGAGCCTCCCTGGAGCCCTCCTGCTTGCACAGGGGCTTGGAGTGCACTGAGATAACCTGCAAGGGCAGAACTGTAAAAATAGTCAGTGCTGGTAGCAGGCCATCATTTTCTTCTGCTTTGTGGCTTTCTTCACGTCAGTGCCAGAGCCAAAAGCAGAGTTTGCTGCAGTTGGAACCTGCAGTTCTGTTGGTATTTCAGAACAGGAACGCTCTGTGTTTCCCTTTACTGAATCAGTGTGAGGAGAAATCACAGAACCGCATCCTTAAGGAAGTTGCTTTGTACCTGTTTTTAGAATCCCTCTTCCTTGTGCCTGGTTTCAACAGTTGGTGCAAGGGAGCACAGCTGTTGTGGTGTATTTGGGGAGCTGTAGCAAAGGGAACAGCGCTGGAATGTGCAGTGACCTGCAGGAGTCATCTGTTCATCTGCTCTGGTGTGCCTGGGAGGGTGAGGCCTCAGAGTGTTAAAATGTGGATTGGGATTTCCGAGGTGTAAATCTAGTGTGTAAATCTTTATTCAACAGAGGAGACCAAGCAAGTTTTAAGGCTGAGCTTGACTGAGTTCTCCCTGCCCAAATTCTATCTGCTGTTTGGGATCAGCAAAGTGAAGTCGGCCGCGGTCATCGCCTTCCGCTCCAGCTACCGCGACCGCTCCTTCTCGCCCGGCTCCTACGAGAGGGAGACCTTCGCTCTGACGTCACTGGAGACCGTCACCGAGGCCCTGCTGGAGATCATGGAGGTGTGTGGGGCCACAGGGAGGTGTCCCTGGGGGAGCAGGTACTGCTGCCCGTGCTGCAGCCCAGCAGTGCAGGGACAGGTCCCTCCTGGCATGGTTAGAGACAGCCAAGAGCTGCCTTCGGAGAGTAAAAAACTGCTGCACATCCTGAATTTGAAAAGTACTTCTTCTTAATGCCACGTGTATTCAAACAGTCTAATTCTTTTTAGGCTTGTATGAGGGACATTCCAACGTGCAAGTGGCTGGACCAGTGGACTGAACTAGCTCAAAAGTACGTTGTAGATCTCACACCCTGCCTGTGTAGCACCCCCCAAATTCTCAGCTTTTTGTTATATGTATTATTTGTTTGTTGTATATGTGTTGTTTAATGCAGTGTCTCTGTTTCTTCATAGGTTTGCATTCCAGTATAACCCCTCCCTGCAGCCAAGAGCACTGGTTGTCTTTGGCTGTATAAGTAAACGTGTGTCTCACGGACAAATCAAACAAATCATCCGAATTCTCAGCAAGGTATGGGGGCCTGTCTGGTTTTCTTTGTGACTCATAAAGTAGCTGATTTTAGCTCTGTCTTCCCATCAAATGTAGAACTTGGCATAATTTGAGGATAAATATATTTTTCAAGCATATTTTTGTAGACAACTGATTGGAAATACACTTTCTGTAGGCCAAGCTGTTTATTTTGAATTGCTTTGGTGGCAGTAAATTCTATTAGTGCTGTGACTTGTAGAGTAACAATAGGGCTCAGTATTGAGTTTAACATTTGAGACAGAGGTGGATTCAGCAGTCAGTTATTTAAATAAATGAGAGATTTTCTGTTAAGGCATTTACCTGCATTCCATTTTTCTGAAGAAGGTTGTGTTCCATAGCAAGTGAACAGTGTGCTAGATATGTGTCCTTTAAGCATTAAGAGGTTTATGGACATAAACTTTAATTGAATGGCATCTAAATGATAAAAGAGCTTTTCTCCAGCTCTTCCACCCTGCTCTGCACCCTGACTGTTCTGGTGCCCATTGTGCAGCTGCTGTCAGCAGTACATGTATCACTGCTGTGTAAATCTCCATTTGGAAAAGTTCTTGAGAATTGGTGTAAAATGAGCTCAGGCTTTGCAAATAATTGAGAGCTGCAATTATTGTGTAGAGCTTTGATCTTCTTTTTACAAAGCAAAATGTAATTATGGTTGTATTTTTAATTACTTTATTTTCTTACAAAAAGGGACTTGAGAGCTGTTTAAAAGGCCCTGATAATTACAATAGCCAAGTTCTAATAGAAGCCACAGTAATAGCCCTCACCAAGCTGCAGCCTCTTCTTAACAAGGTAAATAACTGTCTTTTTAGAGTAAACAGAGAATGTATTTTATAAATTAAAATAATAATTGTGGGTATAATCTGAGATAAGTGTTGGGGTATCTCAAGTTCCCACTTCACTGCTGTGACTCATGCTTGGAAATACCACATATGGGACATGTGGCAGATTGTCTGTGGGGCTGTGCAAAGGCTTTGGAGATGCTGCAGGATGTTCTGTTCTGCTTCCCCAAACTGGGCCATGGCCATGTGGGCAGGGGCTGTTCCAGGCTTGCTTTCCACAGCATTTCCAGCCCTGACTCTCAGATGTCTGATTGCTGGTACGTCCCTTCCACGTCAGGGCTGTAAGAAATGGCTGGGCCTGGTTTGCTGTGAATTCACCCAGCTGATGGTACTGTCAGGTTCCCTCTTTGAGCAGCAAACCAATAGGTACAGGTACATCTGTTTTGTTGGAATGGATGTGGCTGAGGACAAAACCTGCTGCAAGGGGGACAAACCCACCCGCCAGTCCTGGTTGTTGTTCATCTACAGGAACTGTCTCCAAAGTGAAATGGCGGCTCTTTCTCTCCCCTGCAGGACTCCCCTATGCACAAGGCTCTCTTCTGGGTGGCCATGGCAGTGCTGCAGCTGGATGAGGTGAATCTGTACTCTGCAGGAACAGCTCTGCTGGAGCAGAACCTGCACACCCTGGACAGCCTGCGGGTGTTCAATGACAAGGTGAGCTGGCAGCACTCAGCCCTGCCTGACCCTTAGTGATTTCAGCAGTTAGAGCTGTTAAAGAAGGGGAAAAAAACCCAACTTTGTCCTTGTGGACACTGCTTAAACAACTAAACCTGAAATTTGCATTAGAAATTGTTTCATTTGAGTGATAGCAACAGCAGAACTAAGATGTGGAGATGAGGCTCTTACTGCTCTGTTTGAAACTGAAACAGAAATGTCCAGATGTGATTTGTGAGAAAATGTCTGATATTTTCCTGTGACCTCTTAAAGGAACTATTTCGTCACTTAAAAAAAGTAACTTCCAGTGAGGTACTCTTTTATTTTATTTCCTTTGGGTCAGAGCCCAGAAGAGGTGTTCATGGAGATCAGGAGACCACTTGAGTGGCACTGCAAGCAGATGGATCATTTTGTTGGGCTAAATTTCAACTCCAACTTCAACTTTGCACTAGTGGGACATCTCTTGAAAGGTAAGAGTGTATACTGCTGTTCCTTTTAGAGGAACACTCTTAATTTGGAAATAAAAACAAGTCCAGTCATAAAGGGCACAAACAGGGTGGTGGATTTTAAGTAACTTGGATTACAGAGTAGATGCAGAATTAAATATTCTTTGACTAAAGGACTTTGCCAGGTTTCCTTTATACATGTCCTACAAAGGTCTTTAATGCTATAAATTCTGAACTGTCCCAGGATGTGAGGCTTCATTTGCTGCAGTTCTTTGCTTCTTCCTCCGGTGTCTCTCTCTGTGTTTGCCTGCACTCAGGCTCACTGTTCCTTTTAGAAGACTGATTTGTGGGGCAATAGATACAATGCATGCACAAAGATTTGAAATTATGCAGTTTTGAGGGATGGGACAGAAGGAATTAGTCTTACATATGGAATTTCTGTCAGCACTGTGCTTGCTTCCTTACCCTTGAGACAGAGTGTCCTGAGAAGCTGCTGGAAAATATTCATAAACATTTTTAAAATATGAATGCTTGAGAAATATGGGTTCAGGAATCAAATACAATAATTTGTTTCTTAGGGTACAGGCATCCTTCTCCTACCACTGTAGCAAGGACAGTGAGGATTTTGCACACACTCCTCGCTCTGGTCAACAAACACAGGAACTGTGACAAGTTCGAGGTGAACACCCAGAGCGTGGCTTACCTGGCAGGTAAAATGAACCAGACTTCCTTCTGAGTCTGTGCTGATGGGAAAGCAGTGGATTATTTGGGAATTCCTTCAGGTTTAGGTTGTTAAAACTGTACCAGCATAAAGGAAACTTGTAACTGGAGTGGGCAGGGTGGGTTCCTCAGGGAAAGCTTTTTGGGGACTGAGGGCTTTGCCAGCACAGCACCTGCTCTGCAGCTTTGGAAATCCTTCAGGGGGACTGAAAGTTTCTTGGTGTAAATACTGAAGGGTGTGTCTTAGAGCATTCAAATTTCTGGTGTTCTAGAAACAGAAATGGTGACGTGTGAGGGCCAACGTGTAAATCTTGTCATTGTCACTGGATGGGGAGTATAATTCTTTTTAAACGCCCTGCTTTGAATCTGTACACTTCATAAGGCGTAAATACAGCTCAGTGGTCTTCTTTGGGCTCAGTAAAACCTGTACACTGATGGAATGTTTGTGTTGTTGACTGCATTTGCAGCTCTGCTGACGGTGTCTGAGGAGGTTCGCAGCCGCTGCAGCCTGAAACACAGAAAGTCTCTCTTGCTGACTGACGTGTCGATGGAAAATGTTCCCATGGATACATATCCCATACATCACAGTGACACTAGCTATAGGTTGGTTGTCTGACTTCTGGATAAGTTATCCAAATGGCAATATCTGTTCCCTTTGGGAAGTGACCTAGAGATAACCTGTGGTGTGTTGAGGGCTGAACCCTCACTGACAGCACCGAGTTCCTGGGCTGGGACTGCTTCCTGACAATTTACTGCTCCCACTGTGATCAGGAGTCAGAGACAAATTTGGGCCTGGAATTCGTACAGATTTAATTTTCAGATCCATGAAACTGTTTCAGAGTTTAACTGCTCTGGAGGCTGTTGTGCTTTTTGCTGGCAATCTTTCTGCAAACCTGATTTAGTCTTTTTAATTTTAATTTTAGAAGAAAGTTATTTCTTATTTTCTTATTAATTATTTTCTTATTAATTTTAGAAGAAAGTTTTGGTTTTGCTTTTAAGAGCTCCAAGGCATGTACTTGTCTGTGCCACTGGAAAACCCTGACACCTTATTACAGCCTGTCTGTTTGCAACCAGAGACATCAGCCAAGGGATCAGCCTGGAAGTGCCATGGAGAGCCCGTGTCTCTCGACACAGGGAGCACTTTGCTCAGGATCTCTATTTTTAGCACTGAGTGGGGAGTAGCTGATTATTAAATATGTGGCATCTTTCCCCATAGGCTGATTTGCTTGTGTTCTTTTAATTACTTTAATTTTTTATCTCCTCAGCATTACATTCACATCAGATTGTTTGGTTTCACTAGCTCAGACATTTTTGCAAGCAGAGTAATTTCTGTGTCTTGGTCTGTGTTTAGGGGGATTAACTTGGTAGGAAAGGTGGGTTTAATAAAGGATATTTTGGCTACTTGAAAAACTTAGGCCGAAATGTGCAGAGTTTTAAAGATTTTCTTAATTGGATTTCTTTGCACTTGCAGGACACTAAAGGAGAACCAGCCCTGGTCATCCCCCAAGGGGTCAGACAGACACCTGGCTGCCAACTACCCGACCGTGGGACAGATCAGCCCTCGCACCCGGAAATCCATGAGCCTGGACATGGGGCAGCCTTCACAGGCCAACACTAAAAAGCTTCTAGGTTATTTAAGATAACTCAGTTACTGATTTTTCTACAGAATACCCTGGGAAGCGTTACTGGAGAAAAATTATTCTCTCGTGTTGGTTCTGACTCCAAGGGCTTAGTCCTGATTCAGAGGAATATGTGCAGGTTCTGCAAAATACAAATTGCAGGACACTGGACAGTTAAAGAGGACTCAGTTCTTTTGGTCATGAAGGGGGGGAGCAAGAGTGACACTCAAAATGTGCATGTGAAGTGGAAAAGGGAGAAAAGGAAGAAAAAAAAATATATTCCAGTCACTAAAGATTCCTCGTGCCAATTTTCTGCTACCAAGTCCCATCCAGCAAACCCAAGAAGTGAATACTTAGCTCAGCTACTCTACTGAGTGCTCTGGTTTGTGCTAGAGATGGTCCCAGAACACTGGAGATGGTTTATAAGCAATCTGATTTGTGTTCATGGCTTCTCAGGGCATCATGCTTACAAACAAAGTCTTTTCTCGGAGGAGCAAGCTGAGCTGCTTGGCAGAGCTTGTGGGAGCCCTTTGGCCTTACACAGGTGGCAGAAGAGGGGCATTTCCTCCATTGCAGCCCTGTTACTGCTTCCTTTTCAGTAACCACGTGCCATGTGTGCTCAGTGTGGTGCCCAGGGGTCCATGGCATGCCCACCTGACTAACTGCATGTTCTCCTCATGTGTGTTGTGAAGCACTTTGGAAACTGTGATGGAGAGCGGCATGGTGTGACCGTCCTGTCTGTCCCACCCCTGAGAACGGGAGAATGGCCCCAGATTCCTGGCAGGACACGGTAGAGAGGGGAGTAGCTTGGCCAGAAAATCAGAAGAAGTTAGAAAATGGGTTTAGGTTTAATGTTTTTAATTGCCTGATAAATTGTTTTTAGGTACAAGGAAAAGTTTTGACCATTTGATATCGGACACAAAGGCTCCTAAAAGGCAAGACATGGAATCTGGAATCACAACGCCTCCCAAAATGAGGAGAGTAGCCGAAAATGATTATGAAATGGGTGAGAAACAGGACTACCATTTTAAGAATAATACTAATTATAAACGCTTTGTATATCTATACAAAGGATTATTTCTAAATTGAGTGTTTATTTACCAAGGTTATCCAAGGTAAGGGAGAAGCACCTTTCTTAGCAGTGCTTCTGCAGGGTGCAGCCTTCATACCACTGGCAGCTGAGGCTGGAATTGGAGCTGCTCAGTTTACAGGTGCAGAATCAGGGGCAGCTCCAAAGTCCTGCATATAGGAGTGCAAGGAAATAAACAACATTTGGCTTGTTAGAAATTAATAAGCCCCAGCTGCAGATTCCTGCAGGAGATGGAATGTGACCTGATGCCTGGAATGCCTCTCTTCATCTTCTCCCGCATCTGCTTCCTGTGCCCCCACCCCCAATTGCAATGCAAGACCAGGGTTCTTCTCTCGTATCTGCCTGACCCCGAATTTGGTACTTACACCCCTGGGCCTGTATTTCACTGACGAGGAAATTGGGGTTTTTGTTTGCCATCTGATGCCACATCCCATGTCCTGGTGCAGTGCTGCTCTATTCCAGCACGCTCGGTGCGCTCACCTCGCTGAAGGGGCTGGTGAACTCTGAGGTTTGCACATGACTGAGTCTGTTGTGCAGGAGCTGATCCTGTCTTGCTTTGGGTTTATTTTGCTCTTCTCTATCTGGCAGAAACCCAGAGAATATCACCACAGCAACACCCACATCTCCGGAAGGTTTCTGTTTCCGAGTCAAACGTCCTCCTGGATGAAGAAGTTCTGACTGACCCAAAAATTCAAGCTCTGCTGCTTACAGTTCTTGTAAGCTTTCTTCTGTGTATTGTCTGCTATTTTCTGATGTCCTTCTGGCTCCCAGTGAAGCAAATGTGTTCCTTGGAGTGTTTCCTGTCTGAGTTTTACCATAAACTAATTTTATATAATAAAAGATTTTTAATATATTATAGTTTAAAAGAAATGAAAATTGTGGGAATCCCAGCATAATTCAGTTTAAAAGTCATTAAATAGTAATGTGGTACAGTCTGATAGACCTTCCTTCAGCTGCACCAATGCAGTTCCCAGCCCACAGACAGCTCACAAAGACTCGGACACCTGTGTCCAAACCCAACTAGATGAATTTACTGCCAAAATAGGGGCTGTTACCAACTGGTTTTACTTTTTCCTAGTACAGACATAAGTGAATCTTTTGTAAAGCTGCCTTGTGCTGGTGAGAGCTGCCAGCCCTTTCCCTGCAGAGGGGCAGGGGGTGCCCCGTGGCTGATGGAGTGCTTTCCCTGCAGAGGGGCTGATGGAGTGCTCTCCCTGCAGAGGGGCAGTGGGTGCCCCGTGGCTGATGGAGTGCTTTCCCTGCAGGCCACGCTGGTGAAGTACACCACGGACGAGTTCGACCAGCGCATCCTCTATGAGTACTTAGCAGAAGCCAGCGTTGTCTTCCCAAAGGTCTTTCCTGTTGTGTAAGTACCTGGAGTTCTGTTGGAATAACTCTGTACCTGGCCCTTCCTCTGAAGGTCTCTGGCCCGGGACAGGCATCTACAAGGCCCTTGCTGGTGTGTAGGGTACGAGCTGCAGGCTGGCCATGGCTGGTTGGGTTTAATTTGTCCCCCAGGTGTGTTTCAAAACTGATTTAAAGCCTCCTGCAGGTACTCTGGATGTATTTCTTTAGATATCTGTTGTAGTTTGGAGCAAATGTGCATAAAGGGAGCCCAACTGCCAGAAATGAAGGTGAGCAGATGAGCACCATTTAAAGGGATGCTGCCTTGTGCTGGCTGTATAAAATCATGGTCAAAGCCCACCCGAGTTCTGTGAGTTACTGAAGCCACGATTGGCAGCAACTGGCATTGACCTTAAAACCCCTAGCGTGCCCGAGACCTGCAGGGGAGCTCAGAGGGACAGAGCTCCACAGGTTATACTGAAAGTGCTGCCCATTGTTAGAGTCCTCCTGGAACACTGGGAATTGTGTTCTGGAATCACTGAGGGTGTAAAACACCCACCTGAACTGCTGGTTACTAAAGTCAGTTTGGAACTGCAGATTTATTTTATTTAATGCCAAAAAAATAAGCCACTTCTCTTTTCTTCAGGCATAATTTATTGGACTCCAAGATCAATACCCTTTTATCGCTGTGCCAGGATCCAAACTTGTTGAATCCAATCCATGGGATTGTGCAGAGTGTTGTCTACCATGAGGAGTCTCCACCCCAGTACCAAACATCTTATCTACAGAGTAATTATTTTCCCCTTTGTTTCAAAACTGCTGTATTTTGAGTTACATTTACTACTGAAAATGTTTCCAAATTGCAGCCCTCCTGGACTAGCCAGTCAGGCTGGTGTGGCACCTCTCCAGCTTCAGGTATCTGAGGAAAAGCAAGAGTTTGCAAATTAAAAACAGTCCTGACATGAATATTAGAACTGCTGCAGTTGTGCACCAAATATTAAAAGTATTTCACTGTCTATGTGAGTAAAAGATGTTGAACCTCAGGATTCTGCTTCCTCCAACTTTAAGAAACACAGAATGTGAGTGATGGTGACAGGTGATGAACTTTGTTATCCTCATTAATTAGGGGTTGCTTTAAGTACTGATAAATTCCTTAGTGCAGTGTTTGGGTTTCAGGGCCCAAGCTCACTTGAACTGTGACACTTAAAACCTAAACGTGTTTTTATGGTCCTTAGTCAACAACTTCCCAGGAAGATCTGTAAGAAGCAGGTTACAGTTGAGAAAAACTTAAATGCTGACAATTTTGGAACTGAGATGTGGAATCACATGGTCAATTCACCTTTTAAAATGAGGGAGCACCCTCTGGTCATTGTGTGTCAGTGAGAGCTGGGCTTTGAGGGTGATGTTCCATTTGTTGTTGCAGGTTTTGGATTCAATGGGCTGTGGAGGTTTGCTGGTCCCTTCTCCAAGGTAAGAGCTCTGTGCTCAGGAGTGTTTGGCCTTTCTGGGGCCCGTTGGTGCTGCAGGAGAGATGCACATAAACAACAAGGCACAGAATTGCTCTGAGCAAGCAGAGCTTCCAGGGCAGTGTCAGGTGGCTCTGCAGCTCAGTCCGTGGGGAAACAGCCCCCCTTCCTGCCCCTGGGCTCCCACACACTGAAGTTACACCTGCAAGTGGTCTTTAATGTGCACGTTTAGATTGGTCTGCAAAAGACCACAAATCAGTTTTTACGGATACACCAAATGCTTTTTAAAATCTCCAGTGGGATTTCAGCGTGAGCTCTGCAGCAAAGCTCACACTGACGGGAAAGTACAAAGAAAACAACCATCTTGTTTTTTTTCCCCACCCATCTCCCACAGCAAAACCAAATCCCAGACTATGCTGAGCTCATAGTGAAGTTCCTTGATGCCTTGATTGACACGTATTTGCCTGGAATCGATGAGGAAGCCAGTGAGGAATCTCTGCTGACCCCCACGTCTCCGTATCCGCCGGCGGTGCAGAGCCAGCTCAGCATCACCGCCAACCTCAACCTCTCCAACTCCATGACCTCACTGGCCACTTCCCAGCACTCCCCAGGTCAGTGGCTGCTCTGATACCGCCTGGGTGAGGGAAGTGTGGGAATTTCAGGGCTGGGAGCCAAACACTCTGTTGGCTCTTTGGGTGTGTTTGTGCACCAAAAGTTGGCGCCTTCCAGAGTGAAGGGAATATTAAACTGTTCCTGAGCTCTCACCCCAGTTCAGATGCTGGATTTTATCCAGCACAAAAGCTGTCTCCCAGGTCACTCCACATGAAGGGAAGAGCATTAAGAGCATCAGAACAGACAGCAGCTCCATCTTCATGTGGAACATGTGCAGCAGTGAGGGCTTGGAAAGGAATAAATGTGAACATGTGATCATGCAATTTGTGAGGAGAAAATGCTGATCCGGGCACAGCAAGGTAGAAAATGTTGGGAAAAATAATCCCTAAGTGTGCCATGCAGAGTGTGCCTGGGCTGAGAGCTCCAGCTGACTGTGTGATCCAAGGCCAGTGCCCACACAGCAGCAAAGGGGGTGGACTCAGCCTCCAAGGAGGAAAGGAGTTCATGTGGATACGTGAGGAAGGGTCAGCTCAGAATGCTGGATTGCCAGAAATAGGCTGATGGCAAAGTGAAGGTGTGCAGGAAAAGAACAGTCGTCCAAGGCACTCAAACTCCTGGCAAGGGGAGAAGGGAATTGCAGGGGAATGCAGAGGTGAATTTAACAGCAAAGGTTTGCAGGGGGTACATGAGTGAAGAGTAAAAATCACTCAGTGTAGCAGCATAAGGTAGAAGAAATTAAATATATGAAGAAGGTGGAATTTATGTCAAAGAAATCTGCATGAAGACTCTTCCTGAAGTGGTTCTTATATGGAGGAAATCTTTCCTATGTTATAAAAATTACACTGTGGCATATTTCTGAAGGGATGATTTAGCTGCTGCAGTTCTTAATACACAGTTCAACCAACTTTTAATTCTACTTCATTTCTAAGCCCAATGGAAGGCCTTGGATTGAGGTGTTTTGGGTTTTTTCACTCTCTTGCTCCCTGGTTTCTGCTCCCTGCACTGCTGGGCTGGGCTGGGCTCTGGGCAGGAATCTGCCCTTGCAGGGGCTCCCCTGGCTCTGGGCACTGGGCTGGTTTGTGATCAGGGTGCAGAGGTGCAGCAGGGGGAAAACAGGGCTCTGTTTGAATGATTTGGGAGTGGGGATTTCTGTGGGAACAGACCTTGCTGTCAGTGTGGGACAAGGACATTCTGGCCAGCATCTTTCTGTTCAGGACATGGGTGGCAGCTCCAGCAGTTCCTTTCCAAGGCTCAGGGGATGGTGCAGGATTGGGCTCCCTGGGAGGGAAAGAAGCATTTTGCTCTGTAAATGTCCTCCTTCCTTCTGCCCCACTTTCTGTTCCCTATCCCTTTGCAAGCTGAGAGGAAGGAATTAATCCAGCCTGTCAAACATTCCTTCCAAGTGCTCTGCAAACAGATGGCTTTTGTCAAAGGCTGGTTAAGAGTCTCCACAAAGAGAGCTGAGAACCAGGGAACTTGTTCAGGTTAATAGTGAGTCTGAAATGACACGCTGATGACACACACAGTGCACTGTTTGCTTGGAAATTAAATGTAAAATACCGGTGTGAAAGCAGCACCGAGTTCCCTCACCACACTGAGCCAAAGAAACAGTTTCAGCCAAGTGAGTTTTTGATTATGGTTACAAATATACTAAGTTGCAAATACATGAAAAATTAGTTTCTTGCATCTGGGAACAACCAGGCGAGATCACTGTTTATAAATGTTTTGTCTGTCACCATCTCTGCTCCTTCCCCTCCCCTTCCCCGTCTCATGGACATTATTCACTTATGTTTATTTCTTTCATTCTGTGTCTGTGAAGCTTCTCTGCCTTGCTCTAAGTCTGCAGTTTTCTTGCAGCTGCCTCATCCAGGTACTCTCTTCTTTCATCATATTTGCACGAAATGCTGCTTGAGCTGTGTGAGGGTCGGGCTGTGGCATGAGGAGCAGTTACTGACACCGGAATGGCTTCGGCGAGCGCTAAACTGGGGCACTTCCTGGGGGATGCCAAAATATCTGGAGGTAGAGCAGATAAAGAGCCAGTCATGGCCTCAAGAATAAATCTGGCAATGGTATGGAAGTCACTGTGCTGCTCGTGTGAAGCTCAGCTGAAGCACTGTTTGGTGTGAGCGCTGTAGATTCACCAGGAATCAGCTCTAACCTCAGTGACTCCCCAGCAGACATGAGTTCTCTGGGCTGAGCTGCAGCAGACAGAGGTGCAGTGGATCAGGAGCTCCACACCACTGCGTTTGTGCTTTGGATGGAGAACCAAGAGAAAGCTGCAGAGGAGGGTTTTTGCTCACACCGTGGGTTGTTCCTGTCCTCAGCGTAGTTTGGGGTTTGTGCTGCTGCCCACGCAGGAGAGGAAGGTGCAGCCTGCAGCAGCCTCTGCTGGAACCTCACATTGTTGCTGTGCCACGTGGGGAGGGTGTTCTTTGTTCTCATTAATGCCACTGACAGTCACTTTCTTGTACGTCATTGTGGAGATGTCACAGTAACAGGATTTTGTTCTAACTTTTGTGTTCGCTGTCAGACATCCTGATTTTTGCTGCTGATCGTACTTGTAGCTTCTTTCCTAAAACCACCCATCCTGCTCCTCTTTCCTGTGCTGCCCCTGCCGTGGGTGTGAGGGTGTTAAACACTCATCAAACAGTCACACCGTGACAGCTACTGAGCCACTGCTGCAGGGCTGATGAACTCACGGCAGAGGCAGCAGGAACAGGAACAGTTGATGGGAGCAGGTCTGCACTAAACACAGCTCTTGGCTCCTGGGGCTTCGAGTGCCGGTGCCCGAGGCTCAGGGATGGATCCCACGGCAGCTTTGGGGTGTTGTGGTCGTGTCAGCACCAAGTTTACACTAAAGCAGTTCATTTTTGAAGGTTGTTTGGTGTGAGACTTTTAGCAAACCACAGTAGTTATCTTGTCCTGCAGAGAACACCTGAAGCTTCTCAGAAAGGTGTAAGTTGTGCCCTCAGAAAGGGCACAAACCTCGGCCTGTCCCCCACAAGCCTCTTCCTGCCACTGGTGGGGCTGAGCTTGGGCAATAGCAGTTCTTGTGAGGAGTCCCAGTCTGACCTGCTCTGTGCCTGTTTCCTGTTAATGCCTTCCGTACAAAACTGTTTCTTTACTTGTTAAAAGTCGATTTGATGGTTGGATTCGATCTTAAAGGTCTTTTCCAACCTTAACGACTCTGTGAGTCCATGAACTGTTTTTACTGACAGTTTGCTGGGGTTTGAATCATTACAGTTGGTGTCTGCACTTGACACCCAGCTGTTCAGGTGAACCTCTGCATGGGTTCTGTTCCTGCTGAGTGCAGCATGAACTGAGCCCTTCACTCTCCTGGCAGTGAGCCAGAGTCCTCTGAACGCTGATCTGCACCTTACCTGCTTTTACTGAGCTTGTTTGTGAGCCAGGATTCAGAGTTGAGGGGAAGGGTGGGTACTGAACACACAAATCTTCTCTGGTAGCAAGAATCAACCTCTGCCACTGCAGCAGAATCCAGTGGGTTCAGAAATGAACCTTCCTGTCCCTGCTGTGCCCCCGTTCCACAGCAGCCGTGGATTTCTGGCTGGAGGAAGCCCGTAAGTTTGACAGTGTTGGCCCTTCCTCCTGGAGAATGCCAGAGCAAGGCTGGAGTGCAGCTCGCTGGCTCAGTGTTCTCCCGGCACTCCTGCCCGGGCTGCCCGCGGGGGCAGAGCGGTGCCTTCGCTTCTCTGCCCCGTCCTCCCGCCCTCACCGAACCAGACCTTTGGTTTTCATCAGACACACGAGATTTTTGCTTTTCCTCTCCCTTTGCCTCCGCCGGCCCCGAGGGCTGCAGGCAGGGGGGGAGGGAGGGAGCAGCTCTGTGGCCCTGACCTGCCCGTGGGTGCCAGGGTGGGGCTCCCGTGGGACTCAGCGCGGGCCTCGTGTTTCCACAGGGATCGACAAGGAGAACGTGGAGCTCTCGCCCACGGCCGGCCACGCCAACAGCGGGAGGATGCGCCACGGCTCCGCCAGCCAAGTGCAGAAGCAGCGAAGCGCCGGCAGCTTCAAGCGTCACAGCATCAAAAAGATCGTGTGATTGTTGCTTTTTAATTTTATTTTCTATCTTTGGACCCGACTGACACGCTGGCCCCTCGCGGAGGGCCCCGCGCCGGGTGTGATGCTGCACTTGATTTGTACAGTTCCCATCCCGTCGGCCGCGTGGCCAGACGATCAATTCCTGACCCGTGTCCCGAGTTAACGCCTTCATCCCTCCCTTCTGTTTGGTTTGAGTGTTCCAGAGCCCGAGGGACGGAGGTCTGGAGTGCTGTGACGCTGCAGAGCCGCGGCTCGTCCAAATCCAAAGCCATTTCCCGAAACAGCCCCGCTGTGCACCTGCTCTGGCCTCGGGTGTTCCTGCTCTAAAGGGAAGTGTTGATCCTTAACCCTCTTTGCACACCTCAAGGTAGTGGCTTCCTGAGCCAGGGGAGTTTCTCTAATCCTGGTTTTAATCCAAACGTGTAAGATTTTAGCTGTGGACTTTTTTTTACCATACTGAAAAGAAACTCACGATAGCCACAGTACAATGAGCTCAACAGAAGTGGTGGATTAGGTTAAATTTCAGGTAATTAGCAATAAATGGGAGAGGAAAAGGAGGCTGCAGGAGCCCCTCATTCCCCAGCTTCACACACTTGGACTGTACGTGGACCAGACTGGACAAACTGGCTTTTTTCCCCAACCTTTATTTTTTCTGTACTTTACTGCCCTGGGGAAGGTGGTACAGGGGGAAATCCCCGGGAGCTGCCCCTCGGGCTGTCACTGTAGCACCGCGGGGAGTTCATCGCCTCTTCCTTCCACTGAACACGCGCTCGAGCGCTTTAGTTCTGCCCTTCCCGACAGAGCTCCCTGCAGAGCAGCCAGTGGGGCTGGAGGAGCAGCGGGGTGGATTCACTCCTGGCTCTGGGAATGGTGTGTGGCAAAGCTGCCCCTGTGCTGCCCGGGCAGGCGCAGCAACAGCCACGTCTGCTCGAGGTACATGAATTTCAGTGAACTGACACTGTCGGGTCAGTCCTGGGGCAGGGCCGGGGCTGCCCCTCTGCCCGTGGGACCCCCGGGGCGGGTCTGGGGTCCTGCAGGGGTTCCAAGAACTGAAGGTGCTGCCTTTGGTCACTGCCAGGCTCTGGGGACAGCGCTGGGGACGTGCTGCTGTGCGAGGGAGGAGGCGGGAGCTGGGGCGGGGTGTCCCTGGGGGCTCACGCAGCTCCTGCTCAGGAACAATTCCACTTCCCAGTGTCTTATCCCTGTGCTGTGGTAGGAATCAACAATCCTTTGGTGGCTTTAAAGGAAAAAAAAAAAAAATCCACTAGGTAAAAGCCAATCCTCCAGTGCAATCATTAATGGCTTTCAGTAAATCAAACTCCACAGCTAAATTATTAGAGAATGGTACAATTAAGGGTTCCGATTTTATTGCTATAGCACACAATTCCCATGTATCCACACAGTAACAATGTAACATTTATGTAAATAAAAATACCTTTATTGTATTGATTCATAAAATAACAATTTCTTTAATTTGTTTACAGTCCTGGAAAAGCTATGAACACAAACTTAATATGCAAATAGTTTGTTTGCCAAAACAAGAGGAAGACTTAGGATTAGCAGTCTTGGAATAAACACATTGGAAAAATGAAGTGGTGCAATTAACCCAATCCCTTCCCTCGGGGTGGTGCAGGTGCTGCAGCAGGAACGTGGTCACTGGGGACACGGAGCGGGGTGTGAGCAGGGCCTGAGGCTGAGCCTTGGGGTCCCCAAGTTAGAAACTGTTGTCATCTCACAGCTCAGATTGTGAGGAGCCACCCCTGGTGTCACTGTGGTTTGTACCCACTGGAGCTGAGTCCAGCCCTTCCCCTTTGGCTGAAGACAAGGAACTGTAGAAGCCTGAGGATTTGTGGGGAGGAGGAAAACAAGAATCTTGGGAAGGTGATTCGCTGTTTTCACTTGTTTCTCCTACGAGCAGGTTTCCTGTAAAGAGGAACAGGAATTCCAGAGGAACTGCCCAACTGGTTTTGCTTGGGCAGAGAGGAAGTGTCCCTCCTTCAGAACTGCTGCCTTCTCTGCAGCACAGGGGACAGTGATGAAAATCACCTTCCCTGGGGAACTGCTCCCAGCTCTCAGTCCCAGCTAAAAATCTGGTCTCTTCATAAAGTCAGTGAACAAAATCTAATTTCCTCTTTCCTGGAAGGAGGGAGTTGGTTGGAGGTTCCCCTGTGTGAGAGGGCCTGGACTCTGGCTGAGCAGGGGTGTCAGGCCCCTGTGTCAGGTAGTGGGGGTGGAATTGGGGTGTAAGGACAGCTGATGGCCAAGGTTTCATTTGGGATCATGTGTGCCCCGATATGCAGGAACGTTGTCTTGTACTGGTTGTTGGGAAGCTCGTGCTTGGCTCACAGGGAAGCACAGCCTCTGTGTAATGATTAAACTCCAATCAGTAATTAGTTGTTGAGTGCCTTACTGTCTCTCTGTTGCTCCCCTGCTCCCTCCAGCAGCCACTGCTGGCACTTTGCCTCTTTTTCTTTCTCACATCCTCCTTCCTTTGTTCTTTCCCTGTTTGAGCACTCTCCCTCCTGCCCCATTCCAGCCTGGGCTGCTCCACCTCTGCCCACGGTGAGCAGCAGTTGTTGCAGGTGACACTGTGGGTCTGAGGGCAGCAGTTGTTGCGGGTGACACTGTGGGTCTGAGGGCAGCAGTTGTTGCGGGTGACACTGTGGGTCTGAGGGCAGCAGTTGTTGCGGGTGACACTGTGGGTCTGAGGGCAGCAGTTGTTGCGGGTGACACTGTGGGTCTGAGGGCAGCAGTTGTTGCAGGTGACACTGTGGGCAGCCCACGGGCAGTGGCTGCAGCTCCGGTCCCTCTGCAGGGCTGGAGCTGCAGCCCTGGAGTCCCCCCATGCTTTGCCGTGGAAACTTTAGATGCAGAAAAATCCCAACAGGAACACGTGGACCACGTAACACCCTCGCGGGGATCGTGTGTGACACCCCTGGCTCAGAGCCCGTTCCCACCCCACACTGACCACAGCTCAGTACTGTAAAGACAATTAACATTCTGTTTGTGTTGATATTTTCCCTGACTTAAAGATAACTCAGTAGTATTTGAATAGTGCATAACCTACCTGTAATGATGCCGATGTTTCTGCTTTACCGTGCATGAGGTTCCCCGGACAGGGAGCATTTCCCCAAGTCTCGTGGGCCGAGCCCCTGGCCCGTGCCAGGGCTCGCTCCGACCCAGGTTGTAGGTTTTAGGGCTTTTTCTGTTTCATTCTAAGGTTAATTTCTATCAATGTCATGAAGCACGTCCTACTGTTATGCAACAAACCACAGACAGTCACTCGGAGTGTTGGTCCCACCTTTTTTTTTTATGCAGTATATTCACCTGTAAATAATTTTTGTGTAAAATTTGACAGAAAAGTATATTTACTACACTGTAAATACATGTGACAATATATTGTATTATTTTGCTTTTTTTGTAAAGCAGTTAGTTGCTGTATATGTATAACATATAAATTTGATTATTCTAGTGTTAGTAACTGTTAACTCCTCCTCCTCCCTGTCGCTGGAAGCAGAAGTTGTGTCCCACACACTCCCCCTGGGTGTGGTCTCACTGCTCTCCCGCTGGAGCGTGAGCCTGGCCCTGCGCCGGGGGAGCTGAGGGTCAGAATGGTGGAAACCTGGTTTCAGATAATTATTGTTCACCCCACTCTCCCCTCATGTATGTACTTTCCCTTTTTTTTGAAGTAAAATGTAAATTGAACCTGCTCCCAGTTGTTTGAAGGTCATTCCCGGGGGCTGTGGTGTGGTGGACCTTGACATCCCCGCTCTGCTGGGACAGTGAATTGGGGTGGGTTCTTTGGGGCTGAACCAAGGGATCCAGCCCAGTCCCAGACCCAAGAGCCCACTTCTTCTGGGGAAAATGAGAACCAAGTTGAAATGCAGTGTCTGGGGTTTGTCTTCCCAGACTGGTGCTGCTCTGGGTGTGGGAACTGCACAGATCGAAGGAATGGAAAACCCAATTGCCTGTGGTGACTGAGGACAGAATAAAGCCCATTGTCATGAGTTTCATGTCACTTCAATAAGATTATCATAACTGAATAATAAATCAGAATACTTCTTTTTAAAATGTAAATTTAATATTGTAATAAAACAGCTGCTTGGTCTTTAAAGAACAATTCAGTATAATTTGTCTATTTGAGCTTTTCTAGCTTAGAAGCTTGAGGTTTCAGCTGTCAGACAACTTCTATGACAAATGATTAATCACACCTATTTTTCTTTTAGGGGGATACATTACTTTCCCATTAAAAATGTATAAGTACTTATGTTCTGGCTTTGTGAATCGTAAAAGGATGTAAAGACACATTAAAGTGTGACTGCATTGACTTCTTCTGAGACATCTTATTGTTCCTGCACAGTGAGTGGACAGACAGACCTGCAGACACCTGGCCAGGTGATTCCTGCCGTGCCCCTGCTGCCAGCTGGGGCTGCCCGAGTGGAGGAGCAGCAGTTTGAGAACTGTTCCGCTTCAGGAGCACAATTTCTGCCCTTTAGAAGAAATTTTCATTAGTCCTAAGCTGGAGCTCCGGTGGGAGCCGACTCCTGAGCAGCCCCTGCTCAACCACTGCTGCCAAAAACATTCCTCAGCACAGGGTCCTCTTTTGGGCAGTGGAGCCTCCCTGCTGCTGGAGATCACAGACACACTGTAGCCACAGGGATGGAATGAAAGCAGAAAGAGTTTCACTTCACTGATGTCTTTATGCACTTGGAAAAGCTATACTTAGGGGAAAATTGTACCCTTTGAGCAGGCAGGTCTGTCTAAGGAAACAGCTTCAACATCCCTGCCCAGCTGCTGATAAAATATTTTTCAATGGAAAATAATAATGTAAAAATGCACTGATGTGGGGATAGAAATTCTGTTAATGAGCTAAGAACTCTACAGAGAAAGAGAAAGGAAGTTGTTAATCACAAGCAGTAAGTCTGACCCATAGTATGAGTGGCTCATTCCTAGATATTAAGCTGTTTCTGGAATAAATATTTCCAAATACCTCTGACTTGGAATAACGAGTTTTCATATTTTAGATAGCCCAAAATTTACACTACATTTGTAATTCCCTTAGTAGGAGACTTCCTTAAGCATGCTGAAAAGCTGCAAACAAGCAAGCAGAGACATTCAAATTAAAGCCCTTTCCTGCCCTTGCTGCATGTTCCTGTTCCTGGCTGAGCCCAGGATGGCTCAGAGCTGTCCCTGAGGGTGCCCCGGTACTGTCAGGGGTGAGATGGTGAAATCTGGTCCCTTAGGCCTCACCGTAGGAGCAGATTCTGCTGCACTGGTCACTTCTGCCATTGTCAAGTGCTTTTTATTGTCTGTCCTCCCCTTAGGCCCCTCTGTGTGGGGCAGTGACAGCACACCTGAGCCTAAACAGTTCTGATGGGTCAGCTGGTGTCACAGGGGTGTCAGAGGACAGCAAAGCCACCCTCCTGCAGCTGGGCAGTGCTCCCAACAGTCCCTTGCAGAGCAGCCACGGCCTTTCCCACTGCTGGAGTTAGGATTTCCAGGAGTGAATCCTTTGTGCCCTGGAACAGGGGCTCTCAAATGAAAATCACTCCCAGGGTTGTGTGGGTGGAGAGTGTAGAATAACATCTCCCATGATGTGACTTGTTCAAACAAGTATGGGTTTGTTCTTCAAAGGAATCGTGAAAGAACCTCTGACGACGGCATCTTTCGGGATATTCAAATGACAGCTCTATGAATAGCCAGGAGTAACTACCTGCTCAAGAAAATCCCACTGAACTATTAAATTGTATTTTAATTTTTTTTCTCATAGCAAACTGTCCTTCAGAGAAACTAGAAATATCTGTTCTGCTGCTCCCATCCCCAGCCAGGGACTGGGAGAGCCAGGTCTGCCCGGGAGAGCCGGGTGTGCAGAGGACACGGCACATGCACTGAAGAACTGCTGGCCCAGCCCCCTCCTCCTCCTCCTCGGGCTGTGAGGACACAGGGAAATGAAGTGGCCAGGTCCAGAAGAGGGAGGTCAGGGACAGACTTGACTGGGAGCAAGTTTTCCAAGCTCTAGTTACCAACTCTGCTTCCTGAGGCTCCCTGTCCAAGGTGTAAGATGCCAGGCAGGGGGGCAATGGGTGCCTCTGTCTCACCTGCTCTTGGCTCCATTCCCTTAACTTGTTTTCCATGAAGTTCCTCCACTTGCTGTTTGTGCTCCCCAGCTCCTGCACCTTGTGCATGGGCACAGCTGTACCTGCCCCTGGGACTCCCCCCAAAGAACATGCTGCCCTCGAGATGCTGACAGGCCTTACCTCTTCCTTTCTCCTTTTACTTTGTGTGGGGCCAGTTTTTCTTGCCGGGAACACTTGCTTGTTCAATCCCCATGAACATGGAACAGGCAGGCTGGAAAGCTGTTCCCCACTCATGAAAACTCCAGAGACACGAACTGGTTCTATCAGGAGACGGTGACCTGTCACACAGGGAAGCAGTTACTCTGTTAGCAGGGTTTGGTTTATTTACAAGCAGTGTGATTTGATCTTTACTCCACAGCAGATGTTTCTCTGTTCACTGCAGTGGAGCTCACAGCCCCTGGCTGCTGTGAGAGCTCAGCCAGGCACTGCCACAGTGCAGGACACGCATCTGTCCCAGGAGCTTCACCATTTGTGGTCCCCGTGTGTGACAGACGTGGCTGTGACCTTGGCCAGATGTGAACATCTGTCCACCAGGCATCGTAAACGCCGCGATTGCCCAACGGTCACAGCCAAGGGTGGCTGTCAGTTGGGAATTCCTAACGGACAAACTGCTGAGATCCTCGGGTTAATTGCATTAAAAGGGCAAAGTCTCAGCACCCATGAATTTTTCCGCCTCGAGTGTGGCATGATTTGTAGTCTTTAAGGGGGTATTTATTATTAATTCCTGACTGCTCTAAACAAAGATTGAGGCGAATCAGAAACTTTTCAGGGAAAAATACTTGGACAAATCAGTGCTTTAGGAAGGACAATCCCACTGAAACACAACTGTAATTTCTCCAAGTTACTCATTTACACCCCCCCGTACCAACTGCCTGCTGCAGACACGTGTAAATAAACAACTGGCAGGTTTGCCCCCAGCCAGCCTGGGCATTCCAATAAACCTCTCCTGTGTCCCACAGTGAGGGTGTTTCCAGCAGGTTTCTGCAGCATTACCTGGTGCAGAGCGTGCTGCCCACAGCCAGCTGAGCTCCTGGGAACAGCAGGGCTGAGACTTGGGCACTGGAAACAGAGGAGGCTGATTGGGGAATAATCTATCTAGATGAAAAGGAAGCTCAGGCTTTCAAGCTGACAGGAGTATTTTCCTGCACTGTTGCAGCTCCCACTGGATGCCCCCAGGAATAGCTCTGGTTTATAACTCACTCTTGCTCTGCTGCTCCCTGTTCCCGCCCCAGGGCAGGCTTGCATGAGCCGCCTCTCCCCGGCCTGTTTCTTCCCTCTGACTTTGCCACCGAGTTTCCAAAAGATACAAAGGCAGCCTAAGTTGTTCCACGAGGAAATCCAGAGGCAGCTGTTCCCACAAAGCCAGGCCCAGTGACAAACCCAGAGCAGTTTCCTCAGGAGCCCCAAGCACTGCGGTGTCCCGGTGCCCCCTGACCTGCCCGGCTGCGTGGGAAGGAGCAGCACCCGGACACCCAGGCTCCTGGCACGCCGTGTGTGTCCATGCAGCTGTGCTGGACTGGAGAGAGGATTGCTCCTCAGAACAGCGACAGCGCTTTCCCACAGTCTCCCCCAAGTGCCCTGCCCGGGATCCGCAGTCAGTCACACAGTGTGCCAGCGCTTCTTTGCTCTGTATCCCCCAAACCTCAGGCGTTCGTCGGGACACAGGAATCATTTACATACACTGGATTTTCTTTCAAGGATGGAAATCCCGTCAGGAGCGATCCCGGGGCCGGGAAAGCTCCCGTTCCCCTCAGGCCGGGAAGACTCCCGGTCCCCTCAGGCCGGGAAGGGTCCCGTTCCCCTCAGGCCGGGATGGGTCCCGGTCCCCTCAGGAGCGATCCCGGGGCCGGGAAGGGTCCCGTTCCCCTCAGGAGCGATCCCGGGGCCGGGAAGGCTCCCGTTCCCCTCAGGCCGGGAAGACTCCCGGTCCCCTCAGGCCGCCGCCGGGTCGGGCGGGGCCGCGCGCGCGGGCGGCTCTCGCGGGACGCGGCGCTCTCGCGAGAGGGGCGGGGCGGGGCGGGGCGGGGGCGCTGCATGTCCGAGCCGGCGGCCCGGCCGGGCGGCACGTGGGGCTGGGCCAGCGCCGGGACCCCGGGACAGCCGGGACCACCGGGACCCCCGGGATCACCGCACCGCCGGGACTGCCGGGACCAGCGGGACCGCCGCACCGCCGCCCGTGAGTACCGCCGCGGGGCCGCGCCGCGCGTCCACCGGGGCTCCGGGCCCTCACGGGGGAGCGGCCGCGCCGCGCTCCCCCCCCCCGGTGCTGCCCTGCCCGTGCTCCCCGCGGGCACCGCGGCGGGAGCGGCCCCGCACGGCCCAAGGTCAGCGGCCGACCCTGCGCGGTGCCCGGCGGTGGCGGGGCCGGGGGCCGGCGCGGGCTGTGCCGGTGCCGCCGCTCGGGGCCCAGTGCGGTCCCGGGGGCGATGCGGGGCAGGGTGCGATGCGGGGCAGGGTGCGGGGCAGGGTGCGGGGGGCGAGCGGCACTGCTGAGCCTGGCGGTGGTTTGCGTGTTTTCCCCCCCCGGCCCCACCGTGGCCGCCCTGGGAGGCCGGAGCTGACTCGGGCGGTGCAGCCCTGGCCGTGCAGGTTGAGGCAGCCCGTGCTGTCTGCTGTGTGTCTGGTCCGGCCAGCCTCGCCTGTGTTATGGTAATGGCCGTAAAAACTGTTATTAGCAAACTTCTAATGCATTGCTGTGACTCCTTTTGTTTGTAAGCCAGCGTGGAACACAGTCAGGAGCAAAGGAATTAAATTGTTGCTACCGAGGAAGTGATGTTTGGAGAGCCTTGCTTTCCTGGGAGAATCCTTGTTGTCTGACTCGTTTTACTCTTTTGTTTTTCCTTCTTCTTGCTCCTTGAAGCCAGTGCGATCTGAGTTACTCGTGTTCCAGAGCTGGGCAGCCTGCTGTGTGCTTGGCCACGTTCTGTATCAGAGCAATCCATAGAGCAGCAATCCCAGAACAGACAGACTGATCCATCCAGCAGGAGATGGAGCTGGCCTCAGTCTGTGTAGGGAAGAAGTGAGGGCTAGAGTGGCAGCGCTGGGGCCTCTCTGTGTCCGCAGGGCTGTGCTGCACCTGCCGAGCGGTGCCGGCCCCTGGACTTTGTCTCGGGTGGTTGTGGGGAAGGTGTTGCACTGGTGGAACTCTGCTCTCCTCCGGTTGGCGTTGTGGTTGTGAATGATCTACCAGCACAGCCCTGGGGGAGCACGTGGGGTGTGGGAGAACAGCACAGCTCCCCAGGGGCCACGGCCCTTCCCTGGGAGCTGAGGGAGCAGAGCTGAGGGAGCAGAGCTGAGGGAGCAGAGCTGAGGGAGCAGAGCTGAGGGAGCAGAGCTGAGGGAGCAGCTGGGCTCGGCCGGGCTCCCTGTGTGACCCAGTTCAGGTCACTCAGCCTCCTCATTCTTTAATGAGCTGAAGGGTGAAGGTCTGTCCAGGCATCTGCTGAGCTACTGTACTTGTCCTCCAGTAATGCCCCTGGAGCTGTGATTGTGGCAAGGGGCAGCACAGCTCCATTAGCAGCATCTCCTCGGTTCACTGGTGTGCTCGCACGTGCTGCACACTGTGCTGGAGGAAATGACAACTTCTGAGCAAGTTAAAGGGGCTGAGAATCCTGTGGAGCTTGAGCTATGCTTGAAGTGGGATGGAATCCACCCTCTTACTGTAGCACTGGTCCTGCTCACCTGACAGTCCCTCAGCTTCTGCTTCAATGTTTCATTGAGCTCTTGAAGGACTTTTAAGAGCTCTCCTGGGGTTTATGAAGGTCAGTCTCTCACCAGTGTCTTCTACAACAGGCTGTTTGCTCTCAGACATGAAAAGTGATATTAGGGCTGGAGAGTCTGTGTGGATGGCACTGCAGGAACCCAATTCTTATGAGTGTTAGTAGCTGTTTCTTACTCAGGAGTGCTCTCCTTATTCACACTGGGTTTAGAAACCCATCGAGGAACCATATTCCTTTTTAGAGATCTCTAGACGTGCTCTGAGACACTAATACTGAAAATCATCAGGTGCCTGGAAAGCCTTGGTTTAACCTGGACACCTCACAGTGCCTGAAGTGAGGCAACAGGAATCCCCCTCTCTGCCCGGGGTGTGAGGTGAGGGTACCTGCAGCCCAGACCCACCACGGTGTGTCAGTCCCCAGCTCCTGCAGATTCCCTGAGGAGTTAACTGGGACAGGATTTTGCTGGAGGATTGCAGCCAAAGCTCTCTGAGCCAGCAACAGTTGATTTATGATGTTGAGACTCTCGTGTTCATTTTGAAAACATTGCAGGCTGGCTGTGGGGGGATTGCAGAGCAAGTGCACTTCTGCAGTAGCAGTTATCTGAAGAGCATAATGCTTTAAAAGCAACATACCCCACTTATCCGTGCTTCTCACCGTTCATGTGCACTTCACTGCTGTGAAGGAACGATTTAAGGTATTTCTGGTGTCCAAGGAGATTGTAATAGGATCAAGGCTGATATCCCAGTTGCCCTTAGCAACATCTAGAACTAATAAAAAACATTAATTATAGCATTAATTACTTATAATTGTTTCATGTTTCAGATCTAATGATTAGCCTTTTTAAAATCCTGATTTCTAACTACAGTGCTTCTGTGGAGCTCTTAATGCAAATAGCTGGTTAGACTTTGTGAAGTGATGATTAACTTCAGGCAGCCATGCTCAGATACTCTGAAAAAGCTGTTTTATTCAGTAGGTGTTTAATATCTCCTGGAAATTAAAGCTTTTGCATTTGTTTTTCATGGGGATTGCTAGAAGGGGACATATTTGCATGTCCCTCACTGCTTTTTCAAGTGTTCTGTCTTCAGCTGCTTTACTGTGAGTTTTTTGTTGTCCACTGCGTGGATTGTGTTCAGCTTTGCTGCCCCTGCACTTTCTCAGCTGGAAGGTGACTCAGTTTATGGGCCCTGCACGTTATTGTTAGCAGAGCTGAATATTTCGTAAAAGATCACTTAAAATCATTCTTGAGCAAAGGAATCCCTGCTGCAGACCTGCTTGCCTTTGACCTCTGCTGCCACCTGGCACTGAGGATGAGAAACCTGCCATGTGCTGGGGCTGGTTTTTGACTCTGGGTATAAATAGCAGCGGTTGGCTCGTGATTTGCATGAGCCTCTGGTATTGGGGGCCTTGGCTTTGCATGGGGGTAAACCTGGGACACTTTGCAGTGTGTGTCCCCATAAATCTCAGGGCTGCAATCCTGTGGTTTCCCCTTCCTTAGGAGCTTCTTTTTGCTATGAACTTGGACTTGTATTTGGATTTCTTGTTGAAATGCAGGGGTAGGAAGAATTCTTTGGTGTTCGTGGGTGCAGGAAAGAAATTAGCACGTCCCTTCCCCAAAGTATTTCCAGTTGAATGGAGTGCTTGCTGCCTGTTAGAGAAGGTGGGCTCCCCTCTCTCCAGCTGGAATCCTTTTTTTCCATTCCTTGTGTTTCCTTCAGCTCCATGTGACTGTAGGAAGGTCATTTGATCTGTGTCTTGGCTTTGCTTTCTGAAAAGGGCTGCCAAAGCTGAGGAGAGGAGGCAACTTGCAGTGCAGGGGAGGCTGTTCTGTGAGAGCTGCCCCTGGTGTGGTCCAGGCAGGGGTTGGGGATGCTGCCTGGTCACAGTGAACGTGTCTGTCTCTGATCAGGTCTCGAGTGGCTCCTTGGAGCACTTGTTCATGCACACAAGTGACCTCCCTGCTCTCAGTCTGAGTGCCTCCCCAGGACAAATACAGGGCACCTTCCTCACTACTCTTTGCTGTCCTGCTCTCTGGGAAGGATACAAACTTCTTCTGCAGCTTCTCACCAGGCCCTGGGCACGAGGCTTTTGCTGTCCTGTGCGAACCTGGCCCAGCGTTGTTTTGGGAAGCTGTTTGCCAAGGTGTCCTTGAAGTGAGCAGGGCTGGCTGCTGCCCCCACGTACCTGAGAGCTGTTTGGTCTCGGTGCCGCTCTCCTGCGGCACTATCAGCATGTTGTGGTGTGAACCTCCCTGTCCTGTCTCCTTGAAAACACGAGTGTTTTGTGTCCTGTGTGCAGAGTACATTGGAAGCCCTTGGTTAGTTTAGTCTCAGGTTTGTGGAAGTTGATAGAGATGCAAGGCATTTGACTTGGATGGTTGCTTTGAAGTTTGAATTTGTAATCTGTACCTGGAGTGGCCACTACACTGTGCTGCCCAGAGCAAGGGCTGCACTGGCTTCTTTGGTGTAGAAAGGAACACAAAATGCTAAGTATTGAATGCTTTTTTTCTGAAATTCTGGAAAATAGTTAGTTATATTCTCCAGCCTGTGTGACAATGCAGAAAGAATGGAAGGTGATAAAATTTTTCCCAAGTCCAGATTTTTGTAATATGTTGGTAAGTTATAAAGGTAATAACAGCTGCTTTGCCTGGTCTGTGGGGGTAGTGGTGAAGTGGTGCAGAAGCCATTTCTGAAGTTTGCTGAAGTATCTGAGAGACCCTTCTGGGAAAACAGGGGAAAAGCTCTCGTGCTTCCCTCTGCAGTAGAGGATTCACAGGGAGACACTACCTGGAGTGAGGAAACCATAAATAATGAAACAACTGGAGCAGGGAGGTAATAAGATAGAAAGTGCAGTATGGAGCTTGATAACCTGATAGGGTTAATATTAATTACAAACTGTTCATTATTGCAGAGCAGGAGGAGCCCTCAAGGCCTTGGCTGACTCTGTGAGGCCGAGTGTGGTGAGGGCTGCTGGGGGTCAGAGTTTGTGCCTCTGTGAACTTCTTGATTTCCAAAACATCTTTTAAAAAAAAACCTACAGATTGGGTTTTATTAATAATAAAAGCACTGATGCTTTTATTGTAAAGCTCTGCTTCGGGGTGTGTAAATAAATAGGAAGCGTTCTGAGTCCTGTGTTGGCTTTAATGCTGCTGGAGCTGTGCGGGGCCAGGGTTTGGCTCCTGAGTTAGGAGAACACACAGAAGCATCAATGAATGTGGCAGGGGTTGTGCAGCTGTGAGGGGGCAGTGAGCTCTTGCAGGAACATCACTGAAGGCAGTTTTTATCTTGGAGATAAAAGGCAGCCTGGTGTTGGTGGTGTTTCTTGCTCCAGAGCACTAGTTCAGCTCTACATCAACCAGCTTTTTCAGCCTTTTACTTAAGTCACAATTTATGCTTTTGCAAATAGGAGACTGCTGGTTCCTAAATATTTTAAGGTTGTGGAGTGGCCTCGTTAGTGGCTTTTCATTTGCAGAGCAGCCAGTTTCTTGAGCTCATAGCCCCTGTTCACTGGCCTGTGAAAAGATGGTGTTGCTTAAGGGGTATCTCTTGCTCTTCTAGTCTCTCAGTGCTGGTGTTTGAAGCAGAAATTGCTGCAGAACACTTACCTCTAATTAGTTAAGTATACAGAAACTTCCCTGTTGGCTTTTTAAAATAGGTGTTGCGCGGTTTGAGATTTGGAGGCCTGGCTCCTGCCTGTCTCTGGGTGTCTGTAGCTCCTGAGTCATGTTGTCTGAGCTCCTGGCTCTGGGTGATGTTTAGTTTGATGGTGGTACTCCAGGATGGGCAGGGGAGGGGTGGAAAGGCTGTAAAGTCTGGTGGCCAAGGGACAGACACCCTGATCTGCAGTGTGTGATGCCAGGGCTGGCAGACTGCTGTGGCTTCACAGCTCCCTCCTGTACCATCAGCCCTGGGGATGCTGCCCTGCATGCAGAAAGCCCCTCTGCTCTCCTGCTGGAACCACACACTCTCCAGCAGGACCTGGCAGAAGGTCCCTCCATGGGGCAAGTTCTGCCTCCTTCATCTTGTATGAAACCTGAAGAAGCTGCAGTTAGATAAGGCAGTGCCACCTGCCAGTTCAACTTTCGATGAAAATGTGCCTCATGCCAGGGGTAGGTTATGTAAGCCTTTATGTCTGTTTCTGTGCAGGAGCTTTTCTTATTTTAAGATTAACAGTAGGGCCTCCGGTTCTTTAGGTTTTTGTCAACTCCTGTTCTTATGCCTCCTATAAGGCAGAGCATGTGCTACTAGTTATTTTTAGCATGGAAAATTTTAAGAGCCCACGTGGTCCCGTTTAGTTTGAACCATGCCAGGCTGTCCAGTTCTCTTTCACCCAGATAGTATTTATTTCCCGAGTGCTGCATCGCTAACTATAGGGTTTGTTGGGAGGTGTCCTGGCCTTGCTGTTGAAGCTGCATTTCCAATCTAGCTGCCTACTCCTTTGCTCTGTGATCCTTTGGGACGGGCTTTAATTCCAGCCTTGATTTCCACTGCTTTCAGGGTTTGGAAGCGTAGCCTCTCAAGTGCTGGGGCAGAGGGAAGCGGAGGAGCCGGGACCAGCAGCGCTGAGGGGTCCCTGCAGAGAATGGGGGCTCAGCCACTTGGGAGTCATCCTGGCCTCTCTCTTGGGAGAGACTCGAAGCAGCTCGCCCTCAGAACAGACCTCCTTGGGCGTGGAAAGCCCTGAAATTCTGGAGCGAGTGCTCGCTGAACTCCTCTCGGACGCTGAGAATGAATTATCTGACTTCCCTGGGAACCTCGTGCTGCAAACATTTCTAACCTTATAAGGCTGCGTGTGCTGAAGGGCTCTGTGTCCTGGCCAGGAAACAAGGTGGCTTTGAACTGCTCTAATGTGAACAAGTAGAGTAAGTTGACTGTCCTTGGCTTTTTTTTTAAGGTAGGTAATGTGTGTGTTCTTTCTTGTCCTCATCTCCTTGCTCTTTACCAGGAGTTTTCCATAAATCAAGTCAGAGCACAGATTTGGAGAGCTGACTGACCCCTACTCTCCCCTTAATCCCATCCTGACCCGCTGTGGGGATTATTTAGCAAGTCAGAGTCTCGTGTGGTGGCTGCAGCTCTGCAGCCCTGCGGTGACACAAGGTGTGACATTTAGGGGGGATTCCTGGCATGCCAGAGGGAAGTGGAAGTGGCTGGTGGTGGGGTGAGCGCATACAGTGCGTGAGCTCCACTATTTTTGGTGCAGGACTGATGGGACCCTGCTTGTTGGGAATAGTGCTGGGGATCCAGTGCTTCCTGCTGGTTCTGCCTCCTACAAAGCTGCTCCTCTCCTGTCCAAAGCCTCTGGAGCTGCTGTGCTTCCCAGCTGGCTCCTCCTGCCCAGAGAGTGCAGGGCCTGCTGGGCCAGGCTCCCTCCCACTTGGCAGTGCTCGAGGGCATGTGATTTGACAAGTTGCCATTTTCTGTTCTGCTGCTGGCAGGAAAATCCCAGGCTCTCTTCCCCCCCCCCCACGTGCATTCCAACGATCCCATTGCCCCTGCAGTCCTGAGCTGGCTGGCAGGTTGGCAGCAGAGAGGTGGCTGGGTCGCTCCTGAACGCCTTGGGCAGTGGCTGTGGGAGCTCTCGTGGGGAGGAAGGGAAGGAGAAGCCGTGTCAGTGCCTGTGGCTGGGCGGGTTCAGCCATCCTCGGGCACCACACACAGCCCTGCTGTGACTGGCATTGCAAGAGCTGCCTTCCTGAGCCTTCCTGAGCCTTCCTGAGCCTTCCTGAGCCTTCCTGAGCCTTCCTGCGCGTCTGTGCGACGAGGTGTTTGGTGGTGTCAGCTGTTCCCCAGCCAACCCAGCACTCCAGGATGTCTGCTGGCATCTCACACACAGTCACCGCCTTTCATCCTGCTCTAGCTGATGGGAGGATGTGGAGTTCTCATTTTACACCATCGCTGGTAGTGATGGAGCTCTGGCTAAAGGAGTAAATTAAAAACATGGAATTTAATGAGCGTCGCAAGGAGCCGTCAGCTAGTCCAGCAGTCCCCACTCATCCAAATATCACAAAGGAGTGCAGATCTTTATCCTAAATGATAATGTTCAAAATGACTCTTAGAACTGTTTTGTCTGCCAGACTTTGGGACAAACCTGTCCCTCTGTGGGGCATCCTGTGACTGTCTCCCTGTGCTGCAGAGCTGTGTGGGATGATTGTTTGAACAGTTGGTGCAACTTAGTAGGGAATCAGATAATAATAGGGCTGTCTGTTTAATCAGGAATGCTTGCTGGGAATGGACTTATGTGAGCTACTTTAATTTGGGTTTGTGGTGTGCCTGTGAGACAGCTTGTAGGGTAGTTCTGCATTAATTACAACAACTTCAGTGCACAGCAGATGAGCCCTTGTGGTGGCTCACAATGTGCCATTGTGCTGGGCAGCATGAACGGAGACCTTTTGTCTTGGGGGTGTACAAGCTTCATCCTTTCCACTTGCAAAAACCAAACATCCCCATTATTGCATAGGTTTGTTGGGTTTCTAATTCCAAATCCCAGATGTTACCGCTAACAGAAGGCTCACCCTGAGCAGTGAGTGCTGCTCCCCGAGTGCATACAGCTGGCTGGGAACAACTGGGATTTAGTTACTTCTTAGTTATCCAGTTTATTTAATCAGACACAAATGTCCAGTGAACACACTCGAGTTTCCTGTGTAGAACAACATAAATGCCTCATTTGTGATGTCCTGGGATATTACTGAACCCCTTAAATCATGTCTGCAGCTGACCTTTGATTTGGGATGGAACAGGCAGGTTTCTGGTCCCTCACTCTGTGCGGACTCTGCAGGAAGCGCTGTGGGAGCAAGGCAGGGGCTGAGGGAGCGTGGATGAGGTTGTGTGGTCGCTCCTGTGGGGTGGAGGTGAGAAATCTGGAGTGAGTATTGAATTATCTGAGCTCTGATACTCAGTTTGAGCCCGAGGGAGGCACGGTTGTGTCCCCCAGCTAGAATGTAATCAGCGCTGGTGAAGATCACTGCCCGAAGGAGCGGGAGCTGCGCTTGGGACACTTGCTCTGATAACAGAAGGGGTTTTTACAGTTGAGACAGACTAAGCACTGGGCCAACTGCCTTGATTGTCCTCTCTTCTCACAGAAGTATCATGCTTCTAAAGAGGAACCAGATAATGCTCTTTTCCAGTGCGTGGTTCCCATTTCTGGGATGTCACTATCTCCTCCAAACAATCTTTATTTTTGTTGCTCATTGGCAGGAGCCTCGAGGGCTGTTTGGCTTCAGGTCTGTCTGTATAAGCTTCCTCGCACACGTGGTGTTTTGCTTTAATTCCTGCACAGTGAAAATATAAACTTTGAGTGCTTTGCAGCAAGGCTGTTTGGGATGTGGTAACTGTTTAGCTTTGCATTCCAGCTGCAGACTTTCCTTAAGGAAAAGGAAAGGTCTGGCAGCCCTGCCTTGTGTGACCCAGGTGAGGCTTGGAAGCAGAGGAGCAGGACTGGGTCAGGAGTCTCCGTGGTGAGGAGGTGGGAAAGGAGTCACAGACTTTCTAGAGGAAAAGGGACAGCTGTTGGCTGGGGGGAGTCAGGGCAGTGAGTTTGGATGGAGAACAAACTTTGGAGCTGGGTTCCTAAGGTTTTAGAAAAGTGTGTGTTGTCAAACTCTGGAACTCTGGGGCATGGGATGCTGCCTTTCAAGGGGAGAGCTGGGGAGCCCTGCCATGTGTCGGACCTGTCGTGGAATGTTGTGGTACAGCTGGGCTTGAGCCCAGCCCAGTGCTGAAAAACCTGCTGTGCTGGAGGCAGGACTGACCTGCAGCCGAGAGGCTGGGGAAACAAGGGGGAATACAGTGCAAAGGTGAGGTGAGGTTATGGAGTATAATGGTGAGAAATGTCCAGATATCCCTGGTCTTGGGTCAGGATCTTGTCCTGGGGCCTGCTGCCAGAGCAGAGATGGGTATTTTGAGAGAGGCTGGAAAACGAGCCTGTTCATGCTGATGGCAATACCTCAGGAGACTTCAGCCTTCCTGTTACCTTCCCTGTGACTATTCTAACACACCTTCTTTCTCCTCCTAGGTGTAGTTGCTGAAGCTCTGTAAGATGGCTCTGCGCTTCCGCAATTTCGTCCCGTACGCCATCCCCGGAGTGCTGGCGCTTCTCGGCTGCTGGTGGATATATTCCTGGAGGAAGAAGTACGCGAGCTATCGCGACAAACAGGCCATAGCCATCGGAAGGGAGAAGAAGGAAGAAGTGTCAGAGAGCGGTTCAGCACCCAGAGCAGAAGCGTGTGTTCCTCGCAGACGGCCCCAGCCGTCGCAGGAGGAATGCCCGGAGCACCCAGCCTCGACCCTCCTGCTGCCCGCGGGCTCGACGACGCCCTCTCCTCTGTGCCAAACTCACGAGAGGCCGAATCTCTCACAGGACCTTCCAGACCCGTCGGGAACGACAGTTCAGCCCAGCACCCCCGAGGACGACAGTGAAAAACTGGAAATGACAGGATGTGCAGAGGGAAGCGGAGCCCCTGCTCGTGCTGCCCCCCCTCGCGTCCCCAAGAGCACAGAGCCGAGCCGGGCACTCGGGTCAGGCTCCACTGCAGACAGAGCTCAGCAGCCATCAGCATCCCTGGCACAAGAGTCTTTGGGAGTCAAGGTGGAGATCAGCAATGCAGAGCAGTCAGATGAGGCCACGTTTAAGCCCCCTGAGGAAAAGCAGATGCCAGGAATTGTGCAGTTGGATCCTGGCTCTGTGACAGCCTGTTGCTTGGGATTGGAGAAAGAAACCAATGCCCCACAAGCCTTTGTCAGCAAGGAAGCTGAAGTTGTATCAAGTCGTGAGGATTCTGCAGTGAAGATGTTACCGGGGAGTTTGGAGCCTGCCTGTTTGAAGCAGTCCAGGGAAGAGGAGATGCCCGAGTCCATCGCCAGTGTGCCTGTGTGTCCAGAGGACACACAGCCAAAAGGAGACGAGTTGGAAGGAGAGAAGATGGGAGGCGTGAGTTTGGACAAGGAAGTTGAGAAAATTGAGCAAGTAGCAATACAGATAATTTCCAAGGTCATTCTGGCAGCAACTGAGGAAGTGCTGTCGGGTTCTGCAGGCGAGGCGTCCCCGTGGGTCTGCCAGGCTGCTGTGGACCAGGCTGAGGTGCCTGTGGGTGCGGGGAGCGGTGCTGCCCCAGGCCAGGTGCCCGTGCAGGGGGCTGCAGGCGGTGAGGACGGGGCTGCAGGCGGTGAGGACGGGGCTGCAGGCGGTGAGGACGGGGCTGCAGGCAGTGGGGCCGCCGTGCACACACCCCCGCGGGCAGAGGAGCGGGGTCAGGGGGCCGCAGGTTCCAGTTGTCCTGCACACGGCTGTGCAGCCAGCCCAGGTCAGGGAGACACGAGAGACTGTCGGATGAAGAGCCACGAGAGCAGGGAGTCCCAGGGAGTCGATCGGACTCGTGTGGAAAACCACGCAGGGCCACTGGAAAAGTCATCTGTGGCTCTGGAGGACTCCGGGTACAGCACACACACATCCGAAGGTGGGACGAGTGTAGAGGAGCCACTGCAGAACACGGTGCTGTCTGTCACGTCAGAGCAGCTCTCGGACTCACTGAGCACACCTGCAGCACGAGACACGTCTGCTGAGCAGAGCTTGGTGCCAGGGGAAACCCCTCCTGCTCTGGGGCTGCCTGGGGACAGCTCAGTGCCATACAGCAATGGTATCCTGAAGGAGGATGGGCCAGACTCCAGCCAGGAGTGTAGCAGTGCGGCAGGGATGGATGGAGATCACTCAGAAGGTAAGGGTTTGAAAATTGAGTTTACCAACAATTGGAAGTTGGACCCACAGAACATTTTCACTAGTGAGAGTAACTCCAGGAAGAGAACGGTGCTGCCTCACTGTGAATGCAGGTGTGACAAGAAGGTCTTGGAGTGAGTTGTGGAGCCTGGTGGTGGCAGAGGCTGAAAGCACTGAGACACTGAGGGGTGGGAAGAGGGGATACAGCAGGTAAAACTGATAAGGTGACAGTGTTGGATAACAGGTCATCCCCCTGACCTTCACACCCGGGCTGTGAGACTCAAATCCTCTCCCTTGCCCAAGACGTCAGTGGCCAACAACTGACCCCTTTGCCTTTCTTAGCCTCTGTGCTGTGTTACCCTTTAAGGTGTGGCAAATGTGAAGCAGCTGCTGGGTTTATTTTTCTCTTTGGTCTCTGACTGGAGGGTCTGAATACTTGCAAACAGGTGAGGATCTTCATGCTTCTGCTTGTTAATCTGGAGGAAGGAGCAAGCTCGTGTGGCACTTGACTGTATCTGGGATCTGACCAGGAGGAGGATGTTTGAGTTTGACCCTTTCCCAGCTGGAAGTGTTCCTGCTATTGGCTGGTGGTTTAGGAACAAAACAGTTCAGCTCTTGCACCTTGTTTCTTCAAGCATATGATGAATTTGGGCCCCCTATTGGTGGGCACTCCTGGCACTGGGGTCACTGTGCAGCCCCTCCCGTGGGGATGGGAGTGTCAGAGTGTGGCAGCTGGGCTGTCTGAGTGCTGACACGTGTGCCTGCCTTGCAGGTTCGGACGCAAACAGCGTGGATTTCGTGGACAGTGGCTGTGCCATGAGGAAGACGGTGGCTCGCCAGAACGCCAAGCTGGAAGGAGGATCCAGCAAGCCCGACTTTGTCATCTGGGAGATCGAGGTCCCAAAGGTAACCACTGCTGGCCTGCTCGTGCATCCTGCCCTTCCCAGCCCCCTCCTGGTGCTCCCAGGCTGGTACTGGGTTGGTGCCATCCCGGGGAGATGGCAGTGAATGCAGCAGGACTGAAGCACTGAGCTGCCTTTAGGAGGAGTGAAGAGCCAGTGCACAGCGGGAAAGGTGCAGCATTCCAGGGCTATCCCCTGGGGGAATGGTGGTGGTTGGACTTATCTTCCACCCAGTCTGTGAGTCCATGCTTTGGAAGCATTCAGGAGGCTTGGAGGGTGCACAGGTATTAAAAGTCGGGGATCTCTCCAAATGAGCTGTGCTTACTGATCTGTGTCCACCTGGATTCATCACAGACCAGCTGAACTCGGCACTGATCCAGCACTGCCTTGTGTTTATCCTGCCTGTGCTACAGCAATTGGGAATGTGGGTGATACGAGCCAGAGAGAACAGGGATGTCTGACCTGCATTTCTCTTCCTGACTGTTGCTCTCCTGTCCCTTTCACACAGGAATTAGTTGGCCGTTTGATTGGCAAACAAGGGAGATTTATGAGCTACTTGAGGCAAACGTCCGGTGCCAAAATTTATGTCTCAACACTACCTTACTTCCGTGACTCCCAAGTCTGTCACATCGAAGGTGAGTGCAGTGTGTGTCTGTTCATGGTCTGATGTGTAGCTTGGGGGCTTTGATTAAATGGGTGAAGAATTTGAGTGGATTTAGTGGCTTTGAGTCTAGTGCTCTACAGAACTTCTCTGCTCAGTGCTGTTGCAGCAGAGGTGTGTGCCAGGTCACCTGTGCTGTGGCACAGGAACCTCAGTCCTAGAGCTGGGAATGCATTTTAGCATCTTTGGCTGCTGCAGTTTAAGCGACCCCTTTAGCAGGATCCTGTCAGGCTTGCAGGAGGAGCTGTGGGATGGGCATCAGCAAATGCAGCCTGGGCTGGGAAGGTGTTGGATTCACTGTGCCTGAAAAATATCTGCCAGTGAATGGGATTTATACTGGCTGTTGGAACTGAGACCTGGCAGTCTGAGTTGCCCATGCTGGTCTGATACCGAGTTACACGACCGGTCTGTTAAAATTTGCGCTGTTGATGTGGCAAAGAGGCTCCTGGTAGTTGTGTTCTTTCATGTGACAGGGCTGGGGGTGTCCTCAGCTTGTCCTTGCTGCAGACTTTGTGTGGGATTTTCACCTTCCAGGGACCTCACATCAAGTAGAGAAAGCGCTGAGCCTGATTGGCAAGAAGTTCAAAGAGCTGTGTCTCACCAACATCTACACCCTACCTCCACCCATGCCGGTGCCGCTTCATTCCCTCCTGGTTTCTGCCTGGGTGAGTCCCAGCGTGCTGGCTGTGCTGTGGTGAGACCTGGGTTCCCATCAGCACTGCTGACATTCCTTTCCTCCCCTTGGCAGCTGTTCCTCCCCGACGGGGTCACTGTGGAGGTGGTCGTGGCACACCAGGTCGATGCAGGGCACATGTTCCTGCAGCAGCACACCCACCCCACCTTCCACGTCCTGCGGAGCCTCGACCAGCAGATGTTTGCCTGCTATTCCCAACCCGAAATTCCAACCCTGCCAACTCCAGTAGAAGGCAAGTAAAGGATGCTCACAAGTTGATCAGTCGAGAAACTTCGAGGGTCGTGCCAAGGCCCGTTGTCCCTGAATTAGTCATGGGAAGTTTCCCAGTGGATGAGAATGTGATAGTTGACTTGTCATCTCATCTTTAAGCTGTTGCCAGAGTACAGATGTTGCTCTGCCCTCCCTTACCCTGCTCATCCCTGGAGTAGCTCCCCAGCCACTTGGCTGCATGTGAGATCAAGCCTGTCTCAGGTTATTTCCAGTCAACCTGGCATCTGGGTATTTCTGCTGACCAAGTGTGGAACTACTCCCAGACCTTCCTATTGTCCCTGTCTGTCACCATGTCTGCACGTGGTGTGCAGTGAGGGAGGCATCACGTGGAAAGGGGTTATTTGTTCTTTCTGGAGACAGACCTTGCTCTTGGTGTCCACAGGCTGGAAGGGAGCTGGGTACCTGGGCAGAGCAGCTCGGTGGTGGCAAACAGAGAGCTGACATAAAATCCCCCAGCCCTGTGTCCCAGCTGCAGGCCTGGTCTGGTGGGGGTGTGGGTGGTGTTGGAGGCAGGTGGGAGCAGCCTGAGAAATGCTGTGGGTTCTCTGCAGATATCTGTGCAGCACTGCTCATGCCTGAAGTGCTGATTTCTGGAAATCCCCTTATCCTGAGCCTTTCCTCTCTGTGCTCTGGGGTTTTGCAGTTGGCATTATCTGTGCAGCTCCAGGCCTGGATGGGGCATGGCTCCGGGCTCAAGTCATCAGCTACTTTGAAGAGACGGATGAAGTGGAGCTCAAATACGTGGACTATGGAGGATACGACAAAGTGAAGGTCGACACACTCAGGCAAATCAGGTCTGTAGCTCCTCTCCCACGGCCTGAGGCCACATCTGGCTCAAATCCTCATCACAGGCATCTGTATGGTTTGAATTCTTACAAGTTTTCCCCCAGCTGAAGTGGGAAATGGTGGAAAGGTTTCTCTCAGCAGTGGGTGTGGGTTCCTGGGAGCACAGCAAGCTCCTGTAAGACTTTCTGAGAGGGAGGGAGAGAAAATGGCAACTTCTGACACTTCAGGATAGAAGTTGAGTAAAAGGAGGCCCCAGAGTGTGGTTGAGTGATGAGTTAGGAATAAGCTCCCAATTCTCATTCCCCACTCCATTGGCTGGGGGAGCAGTGTTGGGTCAGAGTTTTCTTACACGAACCCATTAAATACTTGACTCTGCCCCAGAGGTGGGAGACAAGCAGCACAACCTCCCTGGTGGACATGGGTTTTGCTGGGAGCCTGATCCAACGTGGCATGTTAATCAAACAATTTATTGCTACTCTGAGATTGCTGGGAGACCAGTCTGATGTTTTGGGTTTTTTTTTATTTGACTGTCGTTTATTTAAAACTGAATTCCTGTCAGAGCAATTGATTAATCAATGTCACCTCAAAGAATGCAGAAGTAACTTAAAAGCCATGTTCTTACTGATTGATCCTCTTTTCTTTAAGGTCTGATTTTTTAACACTACCTTTCCAAGGAGCAGAAGTTTTACTAGACAATGTGGTGCCACTTTCAGGTAATGGAGCTCTCGATGTACCATTGGCACTTCTGCAGGTTTCCATGGATGCCAGCTGTGTCCAAGCCATGATTTTGTCAAAACCTTCCCCCTCCTATTGCCAGTGCAATTGGATGTGACAAGAGGAAGGATTGGAAAAATTGTATTGTATTCTTCTAAATGTGCTAGCATGGCATAACCTGTCAGAGTGCAGGGGGAAGATGATAAATGTCCAGGCTTTTTCCTGCTTGGAGAGGAGAATGAATTACTGTCGTAAGCAGGAAGTTGGCAGGACTGGCAGGGTGTAGATGCAGTAGCTGTAACTGCTCTAATTCTTCTGTCATAGAGTCACTGTGAATGCAAACTTAGTTTTTAATCTGCAGACAAATACCTGACATTTTCCTCCTGAAATGACTGATTTGTATAGTTCTGTGTTCAAAAGCCAAGCCTGCAAGCGCTGGGAGAATGTCAGCCACTGCCTAGGAACACTTTGATTTGTTTTTTTCTTTTTGTTTTCTCCTGGTGTTGGAGGTGGGTGCTGTGTTGGTGTGTGAGAGCTGCCCTTCTGGCAGGGAAGGGGTGGCAGTAGAGTGGGGGCCGGGTCGGATTTCCCCAGGGGGTTTGTGGCTGGCAGGATACCACGAGTTACAAACACTTCTGAGTTCATGGTGTGGGATCAGGCAAATCCTGAGGGACCTGGGCTTAGTTTGAGGTTCAAAACATTAATGGCAGCTCAGAGGTACTGCAGAAATGTGCTTTGCTGTCTTTAAAGCCTCCTAAATTCCTCAGCCACTTCTGCTCGTGCTGTCGCAGCTGGTGGCTGTGGGAAGCTCCTCATCCTTTCCCTGCAGTGGGGCACTGCAGCCAGGGGTGGGGGTTCCCTGGCCCAGAGTCTGGAGGGGCCAGAGAAGATGAGCTCAGCAGTCCCTGCTGGCCTTTAAAGCCCGTGGAAGATCTCACCTGTCCTCTCCTGCTCTGTCCACAGACGAGGATCACTTCTCCTCAGAAGCTGACGCCGCTGTCAGTGAGATGACCAGAGGCGCCGTCCTCGTGGCACAGGTACAGGAGGTGTCTGGGGAAGTCTCGTTGCTGGTGGGACAGCTGCTGGTGTGCCAGCCTCTGGCACACTCTCTGTCTTGTAATAAACCCCAAATCCAGACCCCACCAGCCTGGCTGCTGGGCAAGGCTCCTGGGAAATCCCGGGGCTGAAAAATCCCATCAGCTCTGCTCGGGACTGGGTGCTGAAGTGCTTGTGGTAGTGGCTGTAGCTGTCCATGTAAGTGAATTAGGACCAGAATTGCTGCACACTTAGGTTTTTCTGTTTCCAGGTCACAAATTACGACAGTGTCACGGGGCTGCCGCTGATACAGCTGTGGAACTTGATGGGAGATGAGGTGGGTATATCGACAAAGCTATTTTTTCTGTGCTGTTGAAAACTCCCTAATCAGCAACAGCAAGTTCATAGTGATAAACTTGTTAATGTTTCTTCCTGGGGTTTGTTCACTTATCTACTCTTTTTTTGTTTTTTTTTTTTTGTTCCCTCCCTTTAGGTAGTGTCAATAAACAGGACTCTGGTGGAAAGAGGGTTTGCTCGGTGGCTTGACTACTAGCGATGTCCCAGATGCCTTGACAACTCTTTCTGCAGAGAAACAAAAGACAAAAAAAATCTTGTTTTGCACTGTTACAATTTGGTTTGGCAACTTCCCCTGAGAAGACCCGTTTACACCTGCCCTGCCTATGGAGTTTTGTGGTCCATTGAAACACGTTTTACTCAACTGTTACCATTTCAGTAGAACAGATACCTCATCTCCTGAAAGGGGGTGTTCAAAGCCATAATGACAGATACTGTAGCTTTAAAGCAAAAAGTCCTCCCTGGCCTCTGCTCAAAAGTTGAATGGAAAAAGCCCTTCAGACCTCGGGGCCGGCTCGAGGCGAGGCCCCGGATCGGTAACTGCGGTTTGGCTCCGGCTCTGGCGCGCCCCGTGAACTCGGTGTCTGCCTTTTCCAAAAGTTACATCGGTTGTCCTTTTTTTAACAGGCTCTGCCTCTGTAATTAATGATTGTTATTAAGGAATTTAATGTTCAGTTATGGATTTTTTCTCCGTTGTGCCACTAACCCGCACAAACAGCATTATTCATCTTGTGTCTTCCTCGCGCCGGGAGGGGGATGAGTCGCGGCCGCTGCGCTCACCGTGGCACGTGTCCCACTGCAATCATGGATTTTAGGCTTCATCTGCTCTCCAGGCAGGGGCTTGGAGTGCAGGATATGTTACCACTACAGTTTTTGCCCCGAAATGTCACATATTTAAAGAAAAGAACTGCTTGCCAAGCCCAATTGTAGTTTATATTTTTCTAGCTGTGCAAGTCTGTAAATATATATAAAAAAAAAAATCATTGTAATATTTTGTACAAGAAAAAACACTGGAAACAAAGGGAACTTTACAGAAACTTTTTCACACCAAAATGTCCTATATAGGTAGAACTGGTTTGGAGTGCATTAGGGTAGCCAAATAATTTGGAGCATCCAAATGTTGGGAGTGTTTCAGCTCTGCTGTATCAGGATTAGTGTCCCCGCCTAGGTTGCTGTCTGGTTGGAATTGTGATCGCTGCATCCTTTGCTATGTTGCTGTACAGATCTGTTTAAAAAAAAAAAAAAGTAACAACTTGGCATTACTCTTGCAGTGGTGTTCTCTCTCAATTTTTTTTTTTTTGTTGCTCCTTTTTAGATTTCTATTATATATTTAAAATTTTGTTCAAGTAATTTAAGCTGACTTAATGCTCTTAAAGACATGCCCTCTAATGTGTATCATTTTAGATATGGATTGAGCTGGGATTTATTGCTGGTAGAGAAGATACTTGCCAGAAAAATGTTGATGTAGTCAGTCCTCAGAAGCTGTTTCAGGTGAGTCAGGGATGTGCTGACGTCCTGTGAGTTAAGGTGCCAGTGCATCACACCTTTTGGACAGCTGCCTGCACAAGCCTTTGGTCCAATCCCCCTGGTATGGAAGGGTTAGATCCTTTCTTGGAGTTCTCCTCTATTTGGCGCTTCTGATTAAATGTTCATGTTTGCAGGAACATCCAATGAAAACTAAATTGGGTAACTCAGATCTATATAAAAAGATATATCCTTTTGGAATGTTTCTTTCCACTTCAATTAAAGCTCGAATTTTAAGCTGTCTTAATCAAACCGTGATGACTTAAGAGCCTTCATTTCCTGCCTCCCTTAGAGCAGCCCTGGAGCCCTTGGGCTGCCCCCAGGGGGATGGATTTGTTGCTTTCTGTTCCTGAAAAAGTCTAACTTGTCTTAATTTTGGTGCTTTCCCTCGCTTTGAGGGGTGTCAGAGTTGGGAATCTGCAGCTCTCCTGGTGTTGGCTCCTCGTCCCCTGCCTTCTCCTGGCTCTGCAGTACTGAAGAACATCCTGTTCCCTGTTTGTGTCGTGAGCTGCCTGCTTCTTAAGCCTTAGTGAAATAGAGCAGTGTGGGGTGAGATGAACTGAAATTAGGAGGTGTTGGCAGGTAACAGACATCTCTTCTTCCTGAAAGTCATAACTCTCAGCCTGTACAGACACATTAATGGGAAGGGGGAGGATAATTTAGGTTTGGGGTTTTTTACAGTGTGAACAAAAGCAAATGGGTTTGTGGAGATGGGGTGGGAGTTGAAAATGGACTGCTTGGAAAAGAGCAGGGGAAAATACACAGGACAAAAAAGGACCAGGGGAGGTTGCAACAAGGGAATTGTGTTTGCATCCCCCTCTCTGAGATGGGGCAGTGGTGTTTTGTGCCCCCTCAGACCTCAGGGATGGGGCTGTGGGGGTTTGGAGGGGGTTGTGCTACTCCTAAATCCATCAGCATCCCCAGAGCAGCTCCCTAATCCTTGGCTCAGACCTGGGCACACACACATGGAGCTGAGCTGTCCCACGGGGTGCTTTGACTGAAGCCCTTCAAAGGGGCTTTCCCCTTTGCAAAGTGGTGATTTTATTAGGGGTGAAATGAATGAGGTCTCTGGAGATGCCTGATTTCTAAGCTGTGCCTGGAGAGCGAGGGCAGGCCGTGTGCTGTGCTCTGGTGCTCCCTGCAGCGTGGCCCCTGCAAGCACAGCTCCCCTCTCCTGGCTCTCCCAGGGATGAGAGGTGCTTCCTCTCAGGCTCCTTCCTGGGCGGGTGGCACCTTCCTCCCAGACCCTCTGGAACACCAGGCCTGGTCCTCTGGCAGAGCCCAGGTGTGATTCCCCTTTGCCACGCTGGCCCCAAAGCTCCTGGGTGGGGAGGAGGGAAGAGTTTGGAGCAGACAGTGTCTGCCAGTGGTGTGTGGAGCACTGACAGCAGGAGCAGTTCAGCTCCTCACCCCCCCAGCCACGTGTGCAGCTGGGAACCTGCCTCAGGGGCTCCCTGGTGGGAACTCCACTGGCAGTGGGTTTTCCTAAAAAGAAAAATCAGTTGCAGGCTGAGTTTTCACTTTCCTGTGTCACACAGATCTGTCCGGTCCCGCCTCGGTGCTGTCCCTGCTGGAGGCTGCTGAGCAAGAGTTAAAGAACATGTGTCTTGCATTTAGCTTGTTGCCTCAGAGCTGTGTTTTGGCTTCAGTCACCTCTGCTTCCTCTCCCCTTCCTCCCCCACCCCCTTCAAAAAGAAGACCAGCAACGCTGGAGGAAAAATTCCAGCTGCATTGGGCAACAGGGGGAGAGGATGGCACTTGGAGGAGAGGCTCGGAGGTCTTTGCCAGGGGAAATGTCGGAGCAGTTCTGCCCTGCCACCCTGGTCCCATCTGTGAGCAGTGCAGGGACTGCTGAGCCTGGTGTCACAGCCAGCCCAGGCTCCTTGGACACAGAACCCCTGCAGTTTGTCCTTCTGACCTTGACAGCACCCTGAGGACGTGTCCCAGACTTAACTCCGTGTGAGGGAACCAAGTGCTTCCTGTTTGCTTTCTAAATTGCCTGGAAGCCTCCCTGGCTCATCTGTCACCTGGGAAGGTGAGTATTGGCCCTGCTGTGGCCTGTCCACCCTGCCACAGAGTTCATGGACTCCTCTGCTGTCCCCTGTCTCTGCTCAGGCTGGAGCTGCTGGGCTGTGTTTAACCCCAGAGGTGGGAGCAGGGAGTGTCAACATTGCCCCAGACACTCAGCCCTGGGCCCTTTCTAGCCCTGCAGAGCCTTTGCTGAGGTGCAAACACGCTGTGAATGTTCTTCCTTTTGCTGAATCAAGACCACAAAAATGCTGCTGCACGTGCCCAGGTGAATGTTTTGGAGTCTGAAGGCAGGGTGAGATGTTTCTGATGGCATTCCCCACCCTTGTGGGGAGCAGGAGGGGGTGATGGGAGTCGTGCTGTGGCTGTGACTGCACCGAGGTTTCAGCCTTCCCCTGGGAGCAGGGAGATGGATCAGAGTGACTCACTGGTTTGTGCACTTCGTGTCCCAGCTTCAAAACCCTTCGTGTTGCCTAGGGGATGTTACTCTTTTTTGTACCCAAACTCTGCAGTTTGGAGTCAGGAACACTGAAGAGACATTTCAGGCTGTTTCAAGTGAGGTGCCCTCATTTCTGGATAACAGCACTCTCAGAGTAATCCCTGGATCTGCCTTTCCCTCATGTATGCTGTCTAGTGTGGATCTAGACTGTCTGTCACTCTACAGGTGCACCTGAAGCACTTCTCAGGCCCTCAGGTAGTGCTCTCTCATTTGTAGCCTCAGGTAGCAGCATGAGCATCTCTTGGTTCTGTCACATTCCCCTCCTGAGCTCTGCCTGCCCCAGAGACCTCCCCCAGGATCGCCCAGCATCACTGCTGTGATTGCTGCCCCTCAGCTTCCTGGCCCTGGGGTGGAGGGGATGCTCAAGAGGGATGCCAGGGAACCCAGTCCTCCCTCGGGAGATCCTTGTTCACCACTGGAAAGGTTGTTTTATCACAGGACAGGAATGTTTGGCTGCCTTGTCATAGCTCTAACTCTGCTGTGTCTCTGCTGCCTGGGCAGGTGCTGTGGCTGCACTTCTGGGGCACAAACCAGTGTGTCATGTGCAGGTGTGGGGTTAGGGATGGCAGCACTGGAGCACTGCAGGTGCCCAGCCCTGCCCTGGGACGCTGAGGCCGCAGGGACACCACAAATTACAAGGAAAGAGTCGTGATGATCAGAGGGTGGCTGGGGTGGGTTTGTATCTGCCCTGTCCCCTCCTCGCAGCCCCAGGTCCCGTCCCTTCCCCGGGAGAACCCTGACCTTTGGTGCCATGTGAAGCGTGGGAAGGAGGAAGGAGCGAGGGGAGCAGCAGGTGGCACTCGAGCATCGTCGCGGCGCTCACACAGGATCGCTCCGGGCTGAGCCGCGAGGGGAGCGCGGCCCTTCGGCTCCACACCTTGGAGGGAGATGTGTCATCTTGGGCTGTAAACTGCATCTACAGAATCTTGATTTGCATGCTTGGGATGTTCCTCTCTGCTCACAGGTCCAGACTGTATCTCTGCTTGTGCAGGTTTGTCCTTACACGGTGTCTGGACCTGAGATGATAAAGGGAAAGTGTCACTTTTCACTCGCAGAGCTTGGCCTCCAATTTGTTTGGATATTTTCTGGGATTGTGGTGTGCATTTCCCCCAGAGCTGTTGCAGAGCATTGAAACAAGATTTTTCTCTTTCTTGAATCAGATAATTTCTTCCCCCCCAGCCAAAATGAAGTGAGCTCGTTGTGCTCCCACTGAAAACAGACTTGGAGTGGAGATGGAAAGGTGAAGTTCAGTGTGTTTGTTACAGAGACAACAGCTGGACACGTGTGAATGAGTCAGGGAAAAATGTTCCTGTTGAGAGGGTCTTGGTGTGTGCTGGGCATGCAGAGAGATCCCTGGATGAGCTTTGGCTCCTCTCATCTCGCAGGGGACAGTCCCCTCGGTGTCCCAGCACTGTTGCTGCACTGCAGGGCTGTTTGCTGGGACAGCTGAGCTTCCAAGCATACAAACCCTGACCTGGATTCAGACCGTGCTCATTCTCCTCTGGACCCCTGGGAGACTCCCCTGTGGCAGCTGAGATGGGACGAGCCCCCTGAGGTGCCACAGCCGGTGCCAGACTCTGCCCACCTGGTTTTGCCCTTGGACAAGACAAGACATCTGGACTGGGTTTGTCCAGGAATGGGGCAGAAGCACCTGCAGGGTGTCTGCTGAGCACCCCAGCCCCTGGCTGTGTGTGCTGGACTCCTCTGCTGTTGAGAATGGGGAGAAAAAACCCACTTGTGAGTGCCCAGCTCTCTCCTGTGTGAGGCCAATACAAATCCACAGATTTTTGTCAGCAGCTTGACCTCTGGGGCACAGTTCTGGCTCTGCAGCAAAGAGCTGCCCTCGTTCTTCCTCTTGCCTGACTCTTCTGTAATGGAAGGGCTAAATGCTTATTACTTTTTCGTAGCCTTTTCCAGTTGCCAATCAAACATGTCTGGTTTGGGGTTTGTTTTGTTTCTGTGTTGCTGGGACTTTGCAGGATGCTCTATCTCACTGTAATTATGGTTCCATCATTGTCTTGGCACGATAACATCTGCTGTCTCCCTGCGATCTCCACTTCCCACTTCTCCTATTTCTTTTGAGAATTTCATGGATCCTGATGACCTTCTATTTTCCATAACATCTCGTGCATCTCAGCGTACACAGCTGTTTCTCTTGCATTCCCCTGGATTTCTATTTACCTCTTTTTCTCCTCTCAGCATCTCCAGTGCATTCCAATGCCTGTGAACGTGGCCCCTTTGCCCCCCGCCTGGGCTGCTTTCCCTCTGAGCACAGTGCACCCCCAGCTCCAGGGAAAGGCTTTGCTCTCCTCATTTAACACTTCCATTTTCTCAGGCTTTTTATTTCGAGTGTGTTGTACTCCTTGGCTCTGGGTCTGAGGTGCGTGGGTGCTGCAGCTCCCCCCAAGCGGGTGGGCAGGGATGTGCCGTGGGGTGGGAGGATGGAGGGATGGATGGAGGGTGTCATCCCTCAAGGTGAAGTCACTGCTCGAGCCAAACTGCAGCCAAGCTGGAGCGTGGCAAGGAGAGGAGCTGTGCTGGGCGTGGGGCTGAGGTGGTGAAAGGGCTGGGGAAATATGGGCTCATCTACTGGCTCTGTGTGACCTTGATAAAGAGCGTGAGGTCCAGGAGTGATGAACAGAGGTACTTCAGGTTTTATTCCATTCTGCCACCTCTTATTACTTGGACTTTGCCAGTATGCCTATCCTCTTAAAAATACTAATTAGAAAATCAGTCCTATAGCTGCTGCAGATGGACTAATAAAACTCTGGCATATGACAGGACCTTAAATCTCTGCTTTGTTCCCTGTCTGTAAAACGTGCACCCCAGTTCTCCAGCTCCCATGCCCCTGTCTCACCTGGCCCTGCCCCTCCATGCAGCTCCAGGCCCAGCCTGGCCCAGGGCACTCGATGATGCTGCAGCAAAACTAACCCTGGCACTGTTAAAGGCACACAGATTTTTGTCATTTTAGTTACTCTCAACTCACAGTCTGTATAGATCCGAGCTAGGACTGTCCCTTTCTGGAGGGGCTTTGCAGAAGCACCTGGAAGGTGAGACAGAGAAGGAGGGGGCAGGTAGGGAGCTGTGGAGATTAGGAAATCCTGCAATAACTTTGTAAATGGATGGAAATAACACCGTGTTTGCATCATCCCTTTTCCTCTCTCGGGAGTGTGTTTATGCAGAGATGGTTTTTACACAGATCTGCATTGCATGTGGGTGCTTTTACCCAAGCAGGACTGTGAAATCATGGATTAAGGGTTCTAGTCATCCCGAGGGAGTTATGTGGCTGTCGGAGTGGATGGTGACTGCCTGATTTGGGAGGAGAAAGGGTCCCATGCAGATGTGAAGCAGCGGGTTTGGGGATGACTCAGCTCTGTGTCCTCACCCAGACAGTGCTGGGGGAGCAGACCTGGATGTGGGGGCACCTTCCACTGGGCTTTTGTTCCTGGGAAGGGAGAAAGGCACCGGAAAGCACAGCAAGCCCTGGCTCCAAAGGAGGGCCTCAGGTGTTGGGCCAAGTGTGGCTCTGGAATGGGCCAAACCCAAAGGGAATCGCAGAGGGAATAAGGATTATAGGGAATAATCTCTATCACTTAATGCTTCAGTGACTCTGAAATAATTGGCTGTTTCCTGGGCATATCCAGATGAGCTGAAGTGTTCTCCCTGTTGCCTTTTGTACTGCAGTGATCTTTCAGAGACCTGGCTGCCCACCTCTCCCTCTCCCTTTACCTCCTGGGTCCCCCTCCCTCAGATTTCTCCTGGAGTTTGTATTTCTCCCCCCACGTCGTCTCTGAAGAATCACAAATGTGTAACGTGTGTCCCAGCACTTGGATTTTAATAACGTGCAGCAACCCCCATCAGCACAGGCAATTTCACATTCAACACATTATTGCTATTTAAAGCGCTGAGGTATAAAAATGATTGGCAATCGGGCTCTGCCAGCGCCGCCGCTGCCAGATTGTGATTTTTAATGTTGGTTGCTCTGCACAGTCGTTCCCTCACCTTTGACTTGCAGATTTCCCAGCGTCAAAATAGCAAAATCATTTTGGGCTGTAACAGGCACTTTGCTTGCTGCTGAAAGGAAGGAATTATCATTAAAGGTGCGGAGGGCTGGGTGTACACAGACACACCCGCACGGGCCGCCGCTGCTCCTCTTCCCAGCCGAGCCTTTCCCCAGCCTTGCGGATGTGTTTTCCCTGAGCTGCTGCGTTTTGGGGTGATGGGCAGGGGGTGTTGTGTTGTCTCTCTGTTATGGTTCTGGAGGAGGGAGGCCAGCAGGGTTCATCCTGGAGATGCTGCTCCACGAGGACTGGTGGATTCCGTGTTCCCAGGGCTGTGACAGTGATCTCACACGGGGCCCAGAGGTGCTGGCTGTTTACAGGAACGTGGTGCTCTGGGTTAATGTACAGTGTGATTAAAGATTAGACCTCTGTGAATTTCTGTTTAAGGCCAACTCACCCTGCTTACCTTGAAGTATGAGCTGACCAGAAAACAGCCTTTTTTATGTGAAAACAAGACTTTGTCTTCACTGAGGTAATGGTGCAGTCCAGGCTGGGATGGGGTGATGCTGGGGGAGGGCAGTAGGGATGGGTCTGCCAGGTTGGGTTTGTGGGGGCAACAAGATGGGAATTCTGCCTCTGTTTCCCTCCCAGCAGGATCAGAGCTCTGCCCTGCCCTGGAAGATCTGCCTGCAGGGCTGTTGACTCCTGGGTGCCTTTGGAGGGGAGTCCTTGCCTTCCCCAGCCGTACTCACTGCCTGGAGGGATGTGTCCCAGCAGGGCTGGGACAGAGCCAGCTCAGCAGGCCTTTCTCTTCCCTAAAAATACCTGTCCCTCTTGTTCCCCACAGCAGCCAAGGAGACTGTGCCGAATGCACCAGCTCCAGCACCTTCTGGGCTGGGAAAGGGGGAATCTTTTGGGTGAGCTTGGAGAAATCTTGGTGTCTTGTGCGGATGTGGAGCGTGCAAAGCCCTGGGAAAAGGCAGCCCCTGGAGCCAGGGAGCTGATGGCAGCACTTTGTCACCGTATTTACACTTCCACTGGCCCAACGTGAAGCGTTTGGCTCTCCTCCACTTGCGGAAGGGATTAGCTACTTCATAACATCCAGACAAGATAATCTCTCCAATTTTGCCTGGAAGAAGTCCCTGACAAAGAGCAGCAAAGCTACAATAATGCCAGATGAAACAGTAATTGAGTTTGCTGTCTTATTACTTTCTCGGCTAAGTTTGTGTTGGTTTAAATTTAATTTTTTTGTTGTTGTTGATACAGAGCAACAAAACACTGTCCCTGGGTTGACTCAGACCAGCAGAGCTACATCTGTGGTGAACCTCAGCGCCACAAGGAGGTGAGAAAAGAGGGGAAGGGGAGTGACTGGGAAAAGTTGCATGTGACATAAGTAACAGGACGTGTTCCATCTGCACTGGAGCAAAGCTGCTCTGCTGATGCATCGCACTAATACATCATGAGAGCAGCAGAGTTCTAAAGGTGTGTCACTCTAAACTGGCCTCAGGAAGAGGTACAGCAGTCTCTGTCCACTCCAGCTCAGTATCGTGCTGTCCCTTAGCTTTTCTTTTCCTTTAAACAGCGTCCTAGCAGGAAGGGTATCTGCTGGGCTCCTGTGGGCCTCCAGGTGTGGTTCCCCAAGGATGCAGAGGGTTTCATTTGGAAAGGTGAAGCTGGCAGGAAGGCAAATGTCACCTCCTGCAGTGTGGCCACGTGTGTCACCTCAGCTGGGGGACCTGGGCACGGCTGGAGGCTCAGCACAGGCAGCCCCAGCTCAGCACCCAGGCCTGCAAAACTGGGCAAGCAGTGATGCCTCAGAGACATTTGCCAGTGCCACATTATCCCACCAATGTTTTAAGGATACATAAGAGGGTGCTGTCAATCCTGACCTCCACACAAAACACACCGTCCTTATTTCCTTTCTCTGCTGACTAAGCAATAGCCATGTATATTTTTTAATGGATTGTCCTTTGGATTCTTTTTCTTTGTCATCCAGTTTCAAAGCTCTAAAGGTCACGTTTTCCAAGTTCTTTCCTTGGAGTATCAAAGACTATACATTTACTTTAAACAAAAACTAAAACCCCAGCAATTTTAGAAAACCACTTCATGCACAGGGACTTGGGAAAGCCCTAAACATCACCATGAGAGCTCAGTGCTCCCAGCTCAGCTTAAGAGCAGTTTGTGTGTTTACACTTACAAATTGCGCATTTGTAGTTGTGCCTGCTCATAAACAAGTTCTGAAAAACAAGTGTTAAATGCCCAGTTCTTATTTCAGTCAGTGAAGCGTTTGGTTCTGGCTCACCCCAGCTCCAGGTGGGATGGGGGTGTCACCTCAGGGCTGTTGAGTTCAGACTGAGCTCACCCAGGCACTGCTGGCAGTTTACCCTGGCTCTGTGCCACCCCCAGGGTGGGCTCACACGGGCTTTCAGATGTGTTTCAGTGTGGACAGTAAGCCACCACGTGGCAGGTGGATGATGCTGGAAGGGAAATGAAGGACTCAAAGGTCTGGATCCCAGAAGGAGCAAGGGGAGCATTGTTACAGACCTTGTCACCCAAAATCTCTTTCAGAAGTCTCTCTCCTGACCAAGCCTGTTCTAATTATTTGCATAGCTTGGTCTTGACATCAGTGGAAACTCCAGCTGAACTTTGGCCAAGAAGGGACGGGTATGTCAGGGCCAGTTGCTTAATTACGTTTACATCTAAATTGCTGCGGTAGATCTTCACTTCCTCGAAAGTGATTTTCCTTCTGCTCTTTAATTTCATAGAACAATATGAAAGACATGAATCTTCATGAAACTCCTCTCCTAATGCAGCAGTGTTTGCAGGCTTTGCTTTTCATCAGAAGAGGTCCCAGGGGAGGTTCAAGGTAGGATCCTTGCCATCCTGGCTCAGCAATCACAGAAAGCCAAATAAATAAAGCAGGAAGTTGGCAAAGCCCTGATTCAGCAAAGGCAGAAGCACAAATTCAGCATTAACCTCTCTTAGGATGATTTGGAACATAAGAGTTAATCTTATCGCTGCACAAAAGTCAGACCAAGAATCCAGGACCTTGACAGGCGGCACATCAGTGCTTTAAATCTAAGGGGAGAGGGTGCTTAAAGCTGAGGAATTGCTTAAGTATAGGCAAAGCATGCTCCCTGGTAGGAGCTAATCACTCAAAGACTGGGGTTTGGTCCATGGTCTGGTGTGGTTTTGGCCAAGGCACTGATGCTCTGAGGGAGGATGAGGACAGCAGCATGTTCGGGTGGATAAGTCCAGAGGAGGTTGTTGTGGGGTCCAGTGGCTCCTCCTCACTCTCATCCCCTCACCAGGGAAGACTGGAGGTCTCTGGGAAGGGTCTGGAGGCCGTGTATGAGCAGGGTGAGGGTCAGCATGGGTCACAATGCCCTCCCAGGGGAGGGGTGCAGTGTCTGCCCCTTTGGGGTGCACCCGGATGGAGCAGAGGGAGGGAGCAGAGGATGCCTCTTGGAGAGGTGGGTTTGCAGTCTAAATGGTGTGACATCCCCCGAGGAGGAAGCCTGAGGCTCTCCCAGCCCGGAATCTGCTCAGCCCTGCAGGGGCTGGGGGCACAGGGCGGCCGGAGCGCTGGGACACGGCTCCCTCAGCGGGCAAAGCCCGGCTTCCTCTCTCCTCAGCTCTTCATGCTTATCTGATCTGCACCTCCCTAATGATGTGGTTAGAATTGAATTATGGTGCTTTAATGTAGTTACAGCTGCATTTCCCAGGCACATTTCTTCCTGACGTACAATGCTGGAATTTAGGGTCTGGCCACAGGCTGTGTATGACTCCTTGTCTCCCAGGCTTGCTGCAGCCTCGCCACGTGCTGTGCCAGGCCCCGGCCGGAAAGGCAAACTCGGGAGCTCAGTTCTCGTCTGCTGCTGGAAAAGCAGTGAATTATGTGGAAAGCCAGTGAATTCCATTAAAGGTAACTCCAGGGTGGGGGAACCAGGGAGCCTTGGTGACAGTCCTGCGTGCACTGCATGATGCTGTGGCAGGGAGAAGAGTGGCTGGAGAACAGCCCCGTGCACAGAGAGGGTCCTACAGCTGGGCCTGGGTTTGTCCTTGTTTTGCAGCTGCAGGAAAATCCCTTCAAAGGTGCGCGGATGAACAGTCGATCTTTAGCCAATATACGTTAGTGTGACTGTGAGAATTTTATGCCCACTGAAGATCTGTGCTGGGATACTCTAAAACTTCATGTAAACTTTCTTGATCACCTCCTTTGATGTGAACCTAATGGTCATGGAATTTGCTGTATCAGCAATAAGAATCATTTGATTAACCAGAGAAGCAAATAAAGGAGTTAACTCTAAAGTCAGAGAGGAAACACCAAAAAGTGATGGGTTTGCCATTTCCATTGTGCCAGAGGCGCAGGAGTGCCCAAAATTCAAAATGTGAGGGTTCCCCACCATCTACAGAGAGGAAACTTTGCTTATCAACCTTTCAGGGTGTTTTCATCAGTTCTGATCTGCCTGTAGTTAATTTAGAGCGATGCTGTCCTCTGGGGAGTGACTTGTTTTTCCTACCCCTGATTCAGCTCCACACTTGTGAATTTTAAGTGCATGTGCACATATAAATGAGTGTCTGTATTTATACACATCCTGCCAGTGCACGTTTTGCAATGATTCTCCTTGGATGCTCTTGCTGTCTCCCACAGTCGATTTTTCTGAATGACATGGAACTGATAATGGATGTGGTTTCAGTGTGATCGGGCTGGCTCGTCTCATTCCACCTCTCCTGGTTTTGAGCAAGTGTGAGGACTTGCTGTGTCTATTTTAGATTCCATCATGAAAGGAATAATTGAGATTGAGGTTCTTAGTCACTCAATGCGGAAGGTCAGGGAATTAATGCTGTGTTACACCAGACCATTCATTTACTGGGCCTCCTTTACTGTCTGGAGAGGAAAACAAATGTGCCTCAGAGAAGGTAACGCAGCTTCAGCACCCCGCACAGCCCCAGCCTCTGATAATACACACTGTTTATCTTTATTTTGGGGGTGTTCCAGGATAGTTTTATCATCATAATTGATTAGTGGCAACAGGGAAAAAAAATCCAGGAGTAACAGGAAGAAATGATTCCAGTGAATCCATTGACTCGGTGGTAGCATTGATCTACTTCTGGGAATTATTTATAGGAGAAGATTCATAGTTAATAATATTAGTTTGGACTTTGGGAGCAGTTTATCAGAGGCTCTTAAAGGCCTTTGGTAAAAATTAATCAGTCAGAGAATAAGTTAGACAGCCTGGTTTTGGGAGAGGGAAGGAAATGGGATTCCTGGCATAACTCTGTCTACCTCAGAGCGAGAGACAGCGGAAGGGGTAACTTGGGGTGCTTGGATATGCCTAGGCACAGGAGTGGGAGGATGGATTTCCAGCTGCTCTATCAGCCAATGCAGCTGGGGAAAGGTCCTTGGAAAATTCCCCACTAAACCCCTCCTTCAGCTGAAGCCAAGGTGTCCACAGGACAGTCACCCGAGCCGGATCCAGCAGGGAGGACTGCCCAGGGACAGCACTAACCCTGCTCCCCCCCTGCCTCTCCTCCCCGTTTTGTTTTTGGTTTTAACTTAATTGATCTGTATCCTGCAATCCTACCCGCAGGAGCAATGACACATCTGAAAAAAGCAGGAGGATTTGTTTAAAGTGAGCTGCTTGGGTTTTTCAGTGTGTGTATATATAGAATTGCCTGGAAGTAGTAAATAGAATTAAACACTGAGGTTCTGAAAAACAAAACTCTCAGGGCTGTCTGTTGATTTCAAAGCTGATGAAAACAAAGCAGGCTTTGAAATCTTTCCTCGCAGAGCTTCCCCCTCCTCCCTTATCATATGAAAGATGGGCTTGATAATATTTGGGTTTTATTCTTCTTTTGAAACAGTTGAAAAAATGCTGTTTTCTCAGTTAAGATGAAAATCCTGACGTTTTTAATAAGGTCAGTGTAACATCTTCATTAGCAAATGCTGAAATAACTTGATGCAGATCTGGGACTTGACCAGGAAAAACTTCAGTGTCTACCCAAGATAGAGAGTCCCATTTGCAACAGGTGTGAACCAGTAGTGCTTCCCTAAAATTACTGGTTCTGGGATAGCCTATTCCAGTTTAGGGACTGGCTGCCGTGTTTTTAAGTAACTCCCAAACTCCAGTGGTTTTTGTTTGTTTTCCTGGGACAGAGCCTGGCCCTGGGCTCTGTGATCTCTGGGGCTGGGCAGGGTTGGGTTTGCTGGTTTCCTTTCAGATGAGGGAGCAGCTGGAAACAAAGGGAGGGACCGGCAACCTGGGAAGAGGTGTAGAGCTCACCATGAGGAAATGCAGGCGGATGTTAATGGACAGACAGCCTAAAATAAGACAAAACCAAAAATATCCCACGCACTAAGTCGGTGCTCTGTTGAAATTCTGTCTACAAATGTCACAGCTGTTGGGTGCTGAGCACTTTAAAACCTGTCCTCCACTGTGAATCCCAGACACACAGAGAAAGTGTTTGCCCAGCTTTTTGGAGATGTGGATGTTATCTGGACAGCCCTGACTCTTCTGAGTGGTCTGAAACCATGGACTCGGAAGACATCTCTTCCCTCCTCCGTGCTGTATCTTCTCCAAGACAGGGTTGCCACAGCCCATCTCCTGGTTTCTCTGCACTGTGCTACAGACACTGGGGTAACACCAAAGGCACAGATGCCTCAGGAAGACCAATTGTTTGCAATGACATATTCTGCATTTTAAATGATCTTTGATTTCCTGGCAGCTCCCCCGTGTATCACCCCCTGTAATTCTCTCTAAATAATGTTTGTCAGGTGAAGCCACATCTGGGCAGCAGACAGAGCAGTCCACAGAGCGCTGCTCCTCACCGGGGACTTCCGAAACCCACCGGCCGATCAATCTCCACAACTCGCTGAATGATAGATGGAATATAATATAGGTCATTATTCCTTCCCTATGCGTGAAAATGAATTATTCAGTAAAGATTTAGATCCTTTTTTATTACGACACTGAATTTATAGAGCATACAAAACATAAATGCAGATTTCTCCAGCACCAGAGAGATGAACTTGTTCTCCAGGCAGTGCGAGGGGGATGCAGCCCCTTGGCATCGCTGCACGGCAGAGAGGGGATGTCCCAACAGCCGGAGCACTGGGCTGCAGCCTGGGCAATTAGGACCTGCCCCGAGCTGGGCTGCCAGCCTGCTTGCCTGCCATAGCATCCCCAAACCCCCTAGCTGGTTTAGGAGCCCGAGATCTCTTTGTTTCAGAAATTGGGCTCTCAGCAGCCATGGATCTTCATGGGGGTTTGGGGTCTCACGTCACCTTGACCTTAAAAATGCTGATCTTAACAAACTCTGCATCTCAGTCTCTGATCTGAAACAAGAGTTGCCAGAATTGAAAGGCAATTGGTGAGGCTGAAACCTGCTAATGAGAGGCGGTGCTCCGTGAGTACATGGACAGACGTGGTCTGTCTACAGAGCCACTGTGGAGAATTTGGGCTGGTTGGTACCAATAGCAGTAACTTTCCTTGTTATTGGAATAAATGCTCCAACTTTTAATTGTGCAGCTTGGGAGAACATTACCCCTGACCGGCAGTTACAGATGTCAGCTTCGCAGTTCATTAGCTGCTTCCCGAAGTCCACGGGGAGTTTGGATTTTTAGCACGAACATTAGAGGTCGGAGAGAAGGAGAGCAGAGGGCAAGCCTGCAAACTCTCCTTGGGGTGGAGAAAAGTCTGGGATCAGGGCTGGAACAGCACCTTTGGGGATGGGTGCTGCCACGTGCCAGCCACGGAGCAGGACAGCGGGTCCTGGTTTGTCACCCATGGGCACGGGCACTGAACGAGCCCCTGGAGCATCCCTGGTGCCATGGGTACGGCTCCCTGACAGCAGCAGGTGCAGAGAAACAGCAAAACTGTCTGAATAGACCGAAACTGGGCACCTGTCTGAACCCAGCCTTGGCTCTGGGAGAGGCCAGAAAGAGAACGCACTGATAAAGTCTTCCCAAAGCCATTTGACCTGTAGTGTTCCCTGATGGAAGGGATAAAAGTGGAGATTTCCTTTTAATGTATAGAAATCCAAATTTCTCTTTGAGCCGTAAGCAGCTGTACTGAAGTTCCCTCTGTCCATCAGCAATATCTGTCTTGTGCCTGTTCATCCTGGAACCCCTTTAAAATTCTGCACTGCAGCCAGAGAGATTAAAGGGCAGGAACCGCACTCCTGACTAGTAATTTCCCAGTGATTATTATGAGAAATAGCTAAAATCTAAAGGAAGCTCAGAGAGGGGAGAAGAAGACTGTTCTTTAATCCCCCCCCCCCTCCATTTCCTTTGCAGGTTGGTGCTGCTCACCCTGCTGGGGCAGGGCCAGGTCAGCCCCTCTCCTGTCTGGAGCAGTTGGGGTGTTTCCTGCCCGCTTGGAGGAGCAGAGCCTGCCCTGCTGCTGAACCAGAGTTCAGCACTTCATGGCAAAGCAAACCCAGTAAAGGGGATTACGTGCCGTTTTACAGGGGTCGGCACAGAGCATGGAGGGGAACGTTTCTCCATTGGGCCTGACCTCCCAGCCCTGCATACATCTGCTGATTCCCACCCCGTTCGTTAGTCCCTGCTGGAAGGTACATCCACATGCTGCCCCCACCCCCAATAAAAATATAATCCCTGAGCTGGAAATAGCTGGCCACCCCAAAATAGCTCTTGCAGGCATGGCTGCTGAGCCAGGGCTTCGGTTGGGAGGCACTCAGTCCCGGGTGAGCGGAGATACTCAAAATCCATGGATGTTTCTGAAAATGTAGGGCAACGTGGCTCAGTCCCTTTGGGCGGGCAGCCCTCGCTCCTATGCTGTGCTCCTTAATTTATGGGAAGCTGATTGCTTTTAGATAATTACACCAGTACCTGGCAGCCCCATCACCGCTCTCGCCCGACACTGCAGGTGCTGAGTGTGAAATGCAGGAGCTGAGGGCAGAGCTGGCACCTGGCTGAGTGGTGCCTGCCAGGGCCCAAGGTGTGCTGATGCCAGGGCCTTGGGAAGGGGGGCACCAGGACGTGGGACATCAGGATATGGGGGCACCAGGATGCGGGGACATAAGGAAACAGGGGCACAGGGATGCTGGAGCCCTGGAACGTAGGGGCTCTGGAAAGTGGAGGAGCCAGCCCTCGGTACAGCCCGAGGGTCGCGGGGTCACGGAGCATCCCCAGGGGAGCCGGGCGGGCTGTGAGGGAGCGAGGTGTGAGTGAGTGGAGTGTGAGGGAGCGGAGCATCCCCAGGGGAGCCGAGCGGGCTGTGAGGGAGCGGGGTGTGAGGGAGCGGGGTGTGAGGGAGCGGGGTGTGAGGGAGCAGGGCAGCCC
>NW_020955328.1:958782-968925 GCF_003031625.1 Empidonax traillii
ATGCGTGAAAATGAATTATTCAGTAAAGATTTAGATCCTTTTTTATTACGACACTGAATTTATAGAGCATACAAAACATAAATGCAGATTTCTCCAGCACCAGAGAGATGAACTTGTTCTCCAGGCAGTGCGAGGGGGATGCAGCCCCTTGGCATCGCTGCACGGCAGAGAGGGGATGTCCCAACAGCCAGAGCACTGGGCTGCAGCCTGGGCAATTAGGACCTGCCCCGAGCTGGGCTGCCAGCCTGCTTGCCTGCCATAGCATCCCCAAACCCCCTAGCTGGTTTAGGAGCCCGAGATCTCTTTGTTTCAGAAATCGGGCTCTCAGCAGCCATGGATCTTCATGGGGGTTTGGGGTCTCACGTCACCTTGACCTTAAAAATGCTGATCTTAACAAACTCTGCATCTCAGTCTCTGATCTGAAACAAGAGTTGCCAGAATTGAAAGGCAATGGGTGAGGCTGAAACCTGCTAATGAGAGGCGGTGCTCCGTGAGTACATGGACAGACGTGGTCTGTCTACAGAGCCACTGTGGAGAATTTGGGCAGGTTGGTACCAATAGCAGTAACTTTCCTTGTTACTGGAATAAATGCTCCAACTTTTAATTGTGCAGCTTGGGAGAACATTACCCCTGACCGGCAGTTACAGATGTCAGCTTCGCAGTTCATTAGCTGCTTCCCGAAGTCCACGGGGAGTTTGGATTTTTAGCACGAACATTAGAGGTCGGAGAGAAGGAGAGCAGAGGGCAAGCCTGCAAACTCTCCTTGGGGTGGAGAAAAGTCTGGGATCAGGGCTGGAACAGCACCTTTGGGGATGGGTGCTGCCACGTGCCAGCCACGGAGCAGGACAGCGGGTCCTGGTTTGTCACCCATGGGCACGGGCACTGAAGGAGCCCCTGGAGCATCCCTGGTGCCATGGGTACGGCTCCCTGACAGCAGCAGGTGCAGAGAAACAGCAAAACTGTCTGAATAGACCGAAACTGGGCACCTGTCTGAACCCAGCCTTGGCTCTGGGAGAGGCCAGAAAGAGAACGCACTGATAAAGTCTTCCCAAAGCCATTTGACCTGTAGTGTTCCCTGATGGAAGGGATAAAAGTGGAGATTTCCTTTTAATGTATAGAAATCCAAATTTCTCTTTGAGCCGTAAGCAGCTGTACTGAAGTTCCCTCTGTCCATCAGCAAGATCTGTCTTGTGCCTGTTCATCCTGGAACCCCTTTAAAATTCTGCACTGCAGCCAGAGAGATTAAAGGGCAGGAACTGCACTCCTGACTAGTAATTTCCCAGTGATTATTATGAGAAATAGCTAAAATCTAAAGGAAGCTCAGAGAGGGGAGAAGAAGACTGTTCTTTAATTCCCCCCCCCTCCATTTCTTTTGCAGGTTGGTGCTGCTCACCCTGCTGGGGCAGGGCCAGGTCAGCCCCTCTCCTGTCTGGAGCAGTTGGGGTGTTCCCTGCCCGCTTGGAGGAGCAGAGCCTGCCCTGCTGCTGAACCAGAGTTCAGCACTTCATGGCAAAGCAAACCCAGTAAAGGGGATTACGTGCCGTTTTACAGGGGTCGGCACAGAGCATGGAGGGGAACGTTTCTCCATTGGGCCTGACCTCCCAGCCCTGCATACATCTGCTGATTCCCACCCCGTTCGTTAGTCCCTGCTGGAAGGTACATCCACATGCTGCCCCCACCCCCAATAAAAATATAATCCCTGAGCTGGAAATAGCTGGCCACCCCAAAATAGCTCTTGCAGGCACGGCCGCTGAGCCAGGGCTTCGGTTGGGAGGCACTCGGTCCCGGGTGAGCGGAGATACTCAAAATCCATGGATGTTTCTGAAAATGTAGGGCAACATGGCTCAGTCCCTTTGGGCGGGCAGCCCTCGCTCCTATGTTGTGCTCCTTAATTTATGGGAAGCTGATTGCTTTTAGATAATTACACTAGTACCTGGCAGCCCCATCACCGCTCTTGCCCGACACTGCAGGTGCTGAGTGTGAAATGCAGGAGCTGAGGGCAGAGCTGGCACCTGGCTGAGTGGTGCCTGCCAGGGCCCAAGGTGTGCTGATGCCAGGGCCTTGGGAAGGGGGGCACCAGGACGTGGGACATCAGGATATGGGGGCACCAGGATGCGGGGACATAAGGAAACAGGGGCACAGGGATGCTGGAGCCCTGGAATGTAGGGGCTCTGGAAAGTGGAGGAGCCAGCCCTCGGTACAGCCCGAGGGTCGCGGGGTCACGGAGCATCCCCAGGGGAGCCGGGCGGGCTGTGAGGGAGCGAAGTGTGAGTGAGTGGAGTGTGAGGGAGCGGAGCATCCCCAGGGGAGCCGGGAAGGCTGTGAGGGAGCGGGGTGTGGGGGAGAGGGTTGTGAGGGAGCGGGGTGTGAGGGAGCGGGGCAGCCCCAGGGGAGCCGGGCGGGCTGTGAGGGAGCGGGGTGTGAGGGAGCGGGGTGTGAGGGAGCGGGGCAGCCCCAGGGGAGCCGGGCAGGCTGTGAGGGAGCGGGGTGTGAGGGAGCGGGGTGTGAGGGAGCGGGGTGTGAGGGAGCGGGGCAGCCCCAGGGGAGCCGGGCGGGCTCTGAGGGACTCCCGGACACGCGCGGGGCGCGGGCACACGGCGCGCGGAGAGGGCGCGGTGACGTCACGGTGACATCACACAGGGCCACGCGCCGGCAGCGGCCCCGCCCCCGGGAGGGAGGAGGGAGGGGAGGGAGGGGCGGGATGGAGGGAGGGGAGGGGAGGATGGCGGCGGGGGGGGAGGGAGCGCCGGCGCGGCGCTGAGCTAAGCCGATCCCACGTGTGACGGATCTGGCTGCTGCCCCAGCGCCTCTCCAGTGAGATCCTCCGGTAGCGGAGGGAGGAGGAGGAGGAGGAGGGGGGGGGAAGGGAAAAAAGGGGCACAGCAAGCGGAGCGAACCGAGCCGGAGCCGGGCCGGGGGGGGCGGGTTGGGCGGGCGGGGGGGGTTCTCTCAGGGGCTCTCGCTCGGCGCGGCCATGGAGGCGGACGGGAGCCAGGCTACCTCGGGGAGCCCCGGAGAGGCGCAGCACGACCCCGGGTAAGTCGGCGGGGCGGCGGGGGCGCGGAGCGGGGCGCGGGGGGCGGCGAGGCGGGCCCGCCCCGCTCCGCTCCGCGCCCCTCCGCCCCGCCGGGAGCTGCCCCGTCAAAATGGCCGATCCCGCACCGGCGCTCAACTCCGCTCTGCTCTCTCCCTCCAGCAAGATGTTCATCGGCGGCCTCAGCTGGCAAACCTCACCAGGTAACCCCCCCCGCCGCCCCCTCCCCACGCGCGTCCCGCCCCGCGTGGGCCGCGTCCCGCCGCGCCGGGCCCTGCCCGCGCCCCCCCAGCCCTGACCCTCCTCTCCCTCTCTGCTCTTTCTCCGCAGACAGCCTTAGAGACTATTTTAGCAAATTCGGAGAAATTAGGGAGTGTATGGTCATGCGGGACCCCACCACCAAGCGCTCCAGGTAAAACCGCCGCCCACCCCGCTCGGGTTGACAAAACTTCTCGAGTTGCCGTCGGGGCGGGTGGACCCGCACCCCCCGAAATCCCACCCCAAAACCCCAGCCCCGCATCCCACCCCGCTCGTGGGGCGCTGCGGGAGGGCTCTCCCCGCCCGCATCCCTCCAGCCCGGAGCAGGAAACAAAGCGGCCGGTGGAGCCGGAGCGGGGCCGGGGGTCGCGGCTGCCGCCCCCCACGCCCGCCCCCTGCACCCGCAGGCTTCGGGGAAGGGGGCGGGGGGGACGGCACAGCGGTTTATTTTTATGACTTCTCCCCTTGTCTCTAATTCTCATCACCTCCCTCCCCCCCCCACCCCCATCCCCTCGCTCTTTGTCTCTCGCAGAGGCTTCGGGTTCGTTACGTTCGCGGATCCGGCGAGTGTAGACAAAGTCCTGGCTCAGCCGCACCACGAGCTGGACTCCAAGACGGTAGGTCGTGCTGGGGCTCCGGGCCGCCCTTCCCGGCACGGCGGGGACGCGACCCGGGCGCACCGAGCCCCACTCGGGCCGCTGTCAGGCTGTCATTGAACCGGGACCTTGCATGGCTGGAGGGTTTCCTTTTTATTTTTTCTAGGCTCTGCCTTTAACTTGCAAAAAGCGGCAACTTTCTTTTTTTTTTTTTTTTTTTTCTAAGCCCGAATTCCCCCATACCGACCGCTGGCTCCTCCCCTGGCCTTATATTTTATTGAGCGGTGACATTGAAAAAGCTGAGGAGTAAAATCCAACTTTTTTTTTTTCGGTGTTGGGCTGCAGAATGCTTTCTGCAGGGAACTTTGTGCTTCTTTTGATTGATTATTTATGTATTGGTGCACGCGTTTCAAGGTGGGAGTGACTTACTGTCAAACCGGGAAAGCTGCTGCTTCTCGTGTCATTTCCCAAAGTCATTTTTTTGGAGAGGTCCCCTCACCTGCGATGGCAGGGCCCTTACGAAACGCACGCGTTAATTTATGGGAAGCTCTGCGAGAGGTGGAGAGTGGCTGTGGTAGAGAAGCACAAGTCCTAATGTGTTGTTGTTTCTCCAGAGCTTTTTGCTGTGCTCAGTCTCCAGTGCATAACATAAGGAAAAAAAATGCTCGTGAGATTCAGCTGATCTTTTTTTTTTTTTTTTTTTTAAATGAGCATCACATTTGCTTTAAAAAAAAACAACAAACAAACAAAAAAAACACACCTGAGTTTTCCCCTTGGCCCAGTACGGCATTTTCAGTATTGGGTCAAACAAAAGGTATCGGGCAAGTGCAGCTCTGGCCCCTCTTTTTTCCCTCTGATCAAGGCCATGCAAAAAGATGAAGTTTTGTGCCTCCTAGTTTGTTGTAGTTTCAGCCTCGGCAGACCTGGGAGGGGAGGGGGGAAGGACACTGGTAGAGGTCATCACTGCTCTGGTGCTGCTGGCTCTGGAGTGGGTTGTGTTTTGGGAAGGGAAGGCTCGTGCTGGTGTAACTGCAGAGCTTCTGCTGGACGATCGAGCGTGTTCCTTACTGTAACTGGGTTTTGTAGTCTGTGTTCTGGGGCTTAAAGGTTTTATTTTAACCTGAGCGTGGTGTTAGGAGCAATCCTGTCTCTGTGCTGCAACATCTTGTGGGTGCCTGCGTGTGCGAGATTATAGTTAAATGAAGAACAGGAGGAGCAGGGAGCAAACAGGAGTACCTGATTTTTAAAAAATGCAATTTATATGGAAACAAAAAGCCCAAAGCTCTCTTAGAAGCAGGTGGAATCTAGTGTTTTAATTCGACCTACAGATTCTGCTGGGGCTTGTCTGAGCACGAAGCCCATGCTTTCACATGCCTTAATAATTTGATTTTAGGTTTAATCAGATATGGTAAGATAACTGATTCAACCGTGCTCCTGAGATTAAACTCACCAGACTTTTCATGTACAGCTATATTCTCTATGTGTTTTTAGAGATAAATTTAGATAAGAAGAACAAAGGCAAACGGTATCTTCAACGAGGGTTTTTAAAAAAAAAATAAATCATGAGAGGACACCCTGTCATATTTCTGACTATAATTAGGTCCTCCCCCAGCTTTTTTCCTGTATCACAGTCTAGTCCCTGCAATGTATTAATTTGCTCTTCTCTGGGGGAGAGGTGAAGAGCTTCACCAGGACCAATCTCCCTCAGTTTGGTTGTGTGATAATGATTGAATCAATCCAAATATGAAATTGCCCTTAGAATCAGAAACAAACACAGAGCCAGGCAGGTCCTTTCAGGCGTGTGTTTGTAGAGTATTGTAGTAACTGTTGTGCAGTATAACAAGGCATTTGACTCTGTTTCAACGTTCAGCACAGGAGGCAGATCGGTTGGGTATTGGCATGGAAACGTCGCTCTTGTTTACAGTTACGTTTAAAGCTTTGTTTAGGTAATGGCCATTCATATCAGAAATAGTATTATAGTCATTTCCTAGAGGACTTGTAGATACAGTAAGTAGAATTGTACCTAACTAACTAATTTTTTTGGTAGAACTTTGGTTTTTTTTGGTTTTGTTTTTTTTTATTTTTTTCTTTTTGGTTGTTGTTTAAATAGTTGACAGGGTTATGCAAAAGGTACGGATTTGCCAGGTTCATTGCTAGTGTTCATCTTCAAAGGCTGATGGTGTTTATTCAGAAGGCTTGGGGGAGGAAAATTCAGTTCTTTAAGAAAATCTGTCGCTGTGGTGCAAAGGACTCCATGCTCTTTGAACTGACCTTCAGAATGAAGGTGTTGCTTTGGAGTTTATTGGCTCTCCTAGCTTTTAACCAGAGAGACTTTGCAGTGATGTCCTTCTGGTGGGTCCTTTTTACTTGGGTGAGAAAACTTGTACTCCTGAAACAAACATAGGAATGTGCATATTTGCCTTCACCTTTGGGTGCTGCTGTGGAAAATCCGTACCTGTTGTATTTCCCCAGTAGACAAATGCCTAGCCAGTGCTGAATATATTTGTAGATAATGTTAATCTCTATGAAAAGGTTAGCTTTCTAGAAAAATAATTTTACTTTTTATGCTTTTTGAACAATAAAGTGGCATGTAATCACTCATTTCTCAGGTGTGTCTTAAAACAGATGCTACATTTGTATCTGATGGAGACAAATCAGTTTGTCAGCTGCACATCAAGTGTTTGTGGTATTTCCCATTTTGACAAATTAATTGAGTAAAACTGCTTTTTAGGAGAGGCCCATGGTTATTTAGCAGTGCCAGGAATATTTATCACCATAGGAATAACAGTACCAAATGAAAATGTCTCCCTGTTCCTCGTCAAGGTTAGCTTGAGGGGAGAAAACCCAACAAAAGCCAAACCCAAACTCTGAAAGAAAGCCTCTACTTCTGAATATGCTTAACCATGTTAGTGTCATCAGTTGGTTGTACAGACAACACTGAAAGCAGTCCCAAGTTGCACAGTTCAGGTGGGATTTAGTACTTTAAAACATCCTTTGCAGATTCTTTAGAACATGTCTGTATGCAGGTGCTGCTGAGAACCTGAGGTGAAACCAGCAGCATGGAGGCATTTTACTGCAGTTTAAACTGGGCAGTCGTTAACGTGTTTATTTACATCCAGCCATGCATCTGTGGTGGTGACTTTTTGGGTTTAGGTCATTTTGTCGTGGGAGAGAGGAGTCGCTTTTTAAGGATGACCCGTGTGGAAGTTGTGTGTAGAATTGCAGAAGGAGCGTTTTGGAATTGCAGAGTGGGTGCACTTAGTGATTGATGCGGCACAATGGGAGTCCACGCTGCATCTTAACATCTTAACGCTGCATCTTAATGGAGTGTGGGGTAGACTAAGGAATTTTTTTTTCCCCCTTCCTTTTTGTGTCTGGTGATGTAACTCCTTCATGGAAAACCTTTTCTAGGAGCGTGTTTTCTTCTGGCGTGAGTGCCTCTGTGTTTCGCGTACACGAAACCTGCACGTTTGTGTCTTCCTCTCCTCTCTTCCCCCCCATCCCATAAACGCCCCTTTTTAGTTCTCATTTGCTCTCATGTATTCTTGGAGAGTGAGCAAACCAGCTCAGTTTGGCGTATCATTGTGAAGGAGCATCTAGTCCTTCTGATACTTTGGTTTTAGTAATTGAAGTGTGAATAGTTTGACTTAGGTTTTGACTTTCCTTTTTAGTGTGGCGTTGCTCATCAGTCGACAAAACAAAGCAGAAAAAAACCCTGTGACCCCAAACCCAACTGCAGGAAGGTGCAGGTGTGGAACCTAGCAAGTTAAGATGTTGGTCAGGAATGCTGGCCCTCTTCCTGTGCAACCTCCAGAGCATGCAGATAATCCCTAACACGCAGTTTTGGTGGTAGAGGCAGCACCCAGAGACTAATCCAGAGCTCCCCCAGCATCAATGAGGATCGTTTCCCAGAAGATGATAGGGGTGTGCAGAAGAGATGTTTTCTTCCTCTCTTCCCATCTTCCTCCCCAGAAAAACCCAGTCTGTGACCCATCAGCTCCAGAGTGGTTCTGGGTGACCCGCTGTGCTGAACTACAAGCCTGAGAAATGAGGGATTAATAATTCAGTGATTTAAAACCAAAATACTCTGAAATGACAACCAAAGCTATCTTGTTGATTTCCCCTTTCTTTTTCCTCAGATTGACCCTAAAGTTGCGTTTCCCCGACGAGCACAGCCCAAGGTAAGTAGGAGGATCGATAATAGGATTTTAGGCACACAGAGAGTCATTGTTGCCAGGCAGTTCGGGTTTCAGCCAGGGAATTGGCAATGAAAGCTTTTAAAGCCGGAGTGCTCTGCGTCCGAGGGGGATCGGGGAGTGGCTGTGGCACAGGGGAGGGCTCTGTGCCCCGGTGTGTGATGGTGTCCGTGCACAGCTGGGTGGTCGGTGCGGCCCAAGGGCAGAGCCGGTCCCGGATCCGTCGGGATTCGCCGGCACAGCCCCGTGTCCGTGTGGCTGCTCTACACAATGTCTTCTGCATGGTGTTTATGGAGGGTGTTTGGATTAAGTGCAGACTTCGGGCTTGTTTTGAGCTGAGCTTTCAGTTCTGTGGTTGTAATGGATGGGAATATATCTCTGCCTTCATTGTTTGCAAATTGTCTTTTGTATAACTTGAGATGTGTGTGCAGACGAGTAAGCGTTGGGTAGCAAGTTCGTGATGAGGCCCTGAGCTCCTGGGGCCACAGGGTATTCTTTTGCGAGAGCAGAGGGACAATGAGGTCTGAGTGTCCAGCTGGTCAGGCTGCAGCAGTGGCCTGGCCGTGGTGTGACCAGTCTCCACAGAAGGACAGGGACAGGCAGAGACGCTCCTGCTCGTGTGCTGCCTCCCAAACCACTGCGTGCCACTGCTCCTGGAGTCGCTGCTCCTGGAGTCGCTGCTCCTGGAATAGAAGTGGTTGTTGCCCTTTAGGCTGTGCCTAATGAAAACAAATCAGTTTCAAATCCAAACGTGCAGCGTGTGAATTTTGAAAACCAGGGGCTGACAGAAAACTTTTGTCTTTGTCTTTTTGTTTGTTTTTGAGAGTCTGTTGGAAAAACTTAATTCAGCTGGTGTGTGGCACTTGTATACGCTCTAGTCATCTTGGGTTATTTCAGCCTTCTGATTAAAAAAAATGGAAAGGCAAGGCTGCAGATTTGTGGATTCAAGTCAACAAGGAAAAGTGATCTAAAGCTGGTGGGAATGAGTTCTTAAAAAAAAAACCAAAACAAAACAGAGAGCAAACCCCAACAGCCTACTCGCAGAATTTTAAACCAGACTAATGTAGTCAAATGTTTAGAGGTTCTTTTCTTCCTAGGACATATCTAATAACTAATTGGTAAATAATGGTGTGCCTGGCTTGTTTCTGCGCTGAGCAGAGTTTATAGTGTGTGGGGCTTGTGGCTTCTGGATTATGTTGTTGGATTGATTCTGTCCATAAGATGCGATGTAAAGTTACCAGAATTTTGATCTTGTGCAGTGACTGATGTTCCTTTCCCCCTTCCCAATACCTTTTAAAGGCTTATTTACATTTTAAACTGTCTTCAATTACCAGTTATCTGTTTCTACAGTGTTATTTGGAGAAGTTTATAAAGCTTACAACAGAGCTGTTAAGCTGTCCCATGTGATTCTTCTCTAACAATTAAAAAAACCAGGGCATGTCTTACGTGGGAGATATTAGCGAGTTAAATTTTTGGGTTAAAGAATGCAAAATCAGGTTGTTTTTACAAAGGAGATTTTGTTTTCCTCCACATAAGGTGGTTTTTTTCCCCTTGGTTTTTGGTAGCAGACATCTTTATCTTTTGAGTGTGGGGCAAATGCTGTAGGCTGGATTCCACTCCAAGCAGGATCTTGCTCTCTCTGGAAAGGTCAGCAGTGTCTGTTGCTGCTTTTTACACACTTGTCCTTTCTAAGTGTCGGGATGTCTATGGGGCATTTGAAAAAAATCTGAAGATTGAAAACAGCCCTATTTGGAATCTGGAGAAAAGCAGATGCAATAAAGAACAGATTTTACATCTATTATGACGTATCATTCTGGCCAGCATTTCATAATCTGGATATTTTGGTTTTTTTGTTTTTTAATTAGATACTGAATTAAGGTTTTGGACTTTAGCTGTTCATTTATCCCAGTTGAATAGCAAATGCTCAGCGTTAAAATGTGACTGTACTTTAGTCTAATTAACTAGCTAATGCTTGGGTCTGTGGAGATTAATGGCATTTAATGAAATGTCTCTGTCTCTCTCTATGTGCAAGGGGAGAATTCGTTTGGGTCTTTTTCTT